>NC_142082.1:127997376-128300406 GCF_054644295.1 Miniopterus natalensis
AATGGAAAAAGTAAAAAAATATATTCTCGGGTTAGGATTAAAAATAATAAAATAAAATGGAAATAAGAACAATTTAGTAGAAACTTTTAGCAGGCATCTACTTTATCAACTTACAGAAATATAACTCTTCAATTCTCTCCACAAATCACTCTGTGATACCTACACAGGTTGATCACTTGAACCTGGTAGTCTTCTAAGTAGACCACTTTCTTTCTTTTTTTTTTAAAATATGTCTTTATTGATTTTAGAGAGAAAGGGAGAGGAAGAGAGAGAGAAACATCCATGAAAACGTCAACATCTATGGGCTGCCTCCTGCTCACTCCCTACTGGGGATCAAGCAGAAACCCAGGCATGTGCCCTGACCGGGAATCAACCTGGTGACCTGTTGGTTCATGGGTCAACGCTCAACCACTGAGACACACTGGCCGGGCTATAGACTACTTTCTTAATATATATATCCCCACCCTTTTGCTCTCACCAAATGAACTGGATGCTTAACAAGAGCCAGCTGTTTGTTCCCAAACCAGTTTATGCCAACTGGACTCATTATTGTAATTACGTAATTTAAGATTATGTAAACTGATGAAGTATGAGTGTGAAAGGGATTGTTACTCTGAAATTCTGTTGAAAAGTTCAAAAAGATTCAAAGGCTAATTATTTTTTAAGTTATTATGGAATTAGGTGTATTTGTAAAAGCTTTAAAAGAACAAACAAAAAAAGCATAAAACTGTAGAAGGATTTTATTTAACACACTGAAAGTGCCTTTTAATTCCCTCTTCTGTAAGAAAGGGATACTATTAGGATACTTAACAGATAATGCCTCTTGGGTGTGGATTCTGCTAAAAAGACAATCCAGACTCTAATCAAAGGACCTATCCACAAAGAAAAACCTTGATCCTATGGGGGGAAAAATGGTAAAAGAATGTTTATCCAAGTTAACATTAAAAATACGTATCTTTTTATCATTCCCTGCTAACCAACTTTTCAATTACCTACTCAACATCACATATAAGGATCCTCATGTGTAGATACCGCAAAAATGTATAGAAACATTGTAAAGACTAAATAAAGTATTTAAGCATAGTGTCGGGTATTTAGTAATATTCAACTAAAAATGTCTGCTTTACTTTAAGGGTTTTGTTATTACTCTGATGGTCTACTGCTCTAAGAATACATACATATAGAGAAGTAAAAGTTGCACGTTGTCCTTAGTATTCTGTTAGTTTTGTATTCATGTACATTATTTATAGTCTATGCATTATTAGTCATATTAACTTCTGTGGTGGCCATCAAAAAAATGAAGATAACCAATACTCCTAAGAGCCCCAGGACAGTGTAGTCACCCAGGATTATACTCAACTACAAGAAAACATTACGGTAAGGCATTAGCATGTCAGCATGAGCTGACAAGAACACAGGAAAAATGAATGAGGTGATGGTATGGTACCAGCGGAGGGAGGAGCAGCTCTTTGAAGAGGGGACAGACATATGGGAAAAGGTCAAGGAACCAAATTGAGGAAAGTAACTTCAAGATAATGGCAGAGACCAGAGAGAGAAGCAATGAAGAAACTGGCAATCATTGTGTAGGCAACAAACCTGTAAAACTAAAGAGGTTACAGGTAAAAGTAAAGGGACAGATCTGGTGATTCAACCTCCTGCTCAGAACTGTTGAATACTGGCACAGATATTACAATGCTTTTCCAAATTACTTAAAAATGAAATCACAATTTTTAAAAGTTCATGTCGTTTTGACATTACAATCAACTTTACTCTTCATGAAAACTGTTACATAAAGAAACGCACTCTAAAATTAGAACAATGAAGTGCCTTTTTCACCTATAAAGTTGGGGGTAAGAAACACTAGTAGTACCATCCTTTCGAGAAACAACTGACCAAATGTTTCAAGACTAAAAACCTTCATATCCTTTGGCTCAGTATCACACATCTGGGAATATGCCTTAGGGAATAACTAAAAATATGAAGAACTCTATATGCTGAAAGGTGTTTTCTGCAATATTTCTCTTTTATTAATTGATTTTAGAGAGAGAGAGACATCAATTTGTTGCTCCACTTATTTATGCATTCGTTGGTTGGTTCTTGTATGTGCCCTGACAGGGGATTGAACCCTCAACCTTGGCGTATGGGGATGACGCTCTAACCAACTGAGCTACCCAGCCAAGGCAACATTTCTTATAATAGCAAAAATTAAGTATGCTGGTGACAGAGAACATACTTAATATGATAAGTTAAAAAAAAAAGCAGCAAACAAAATTGAACATATAATAATGGCATAAAACTTCGTCTGATATACGGAACTGATACACGGAAAAGGCTGTAAAAAACTCCAAAATAATGGCTGTATTAGAGTGGTGGGTGTTTTTCTACTGTCTAACCTTTTTAAAATGTTATTTTACTTTTAGAATTAAATTGTATTTAAAATATGCATCTTATCTGGCGAGGCATGGCTCAGCGGTTGAGCATCAACCTAGAATCCAGGCGACTGGGGTTCAATTCCCGGTCAGGGCACATGCCCGGGTCGCAGGCTCGATGCCCAGTCGGGGGTGTGCAGGAGGCAGCCGATCAATTACTCTCTCATCATTGATGTTTCTCTCTCTCTCTCTCTCTCTCTCCTTTCCTCTCTCTGAAATCAATAAAGATATATGTAAAAATAAAATAAAATATGCATCTCAAAAGGTTACATACTGTATGATTTCGCTCATATAGCATCCTCAAAATGACTGAACTGTGGCGGAGGTAGGGTGAATATATAGAGGTAACACTAGGAAGTTCTATATCTTGATTGTGGTAGCAGTTATACAAAACTATACATGGAATAAAATTTCACAGAACTACACGCCAACACCCACAGAAACACAGGCTTAAAAAATGGTGAAGTCTGTATATGGTCTATAGTCTAGTTAACAGTAATGTACCAATATCAATTTCCTGGTTTTCATATTGTATGACTGATACATAAGATGTCACCATTGGGGAAACTGAATGAAGAGGATATAGGACCCTACTATTTTTGCAGTGTTCTGAGTCTCTACCTCAAAATGAAAGTTTAAAAAAAATAAATGCACTTGCATGTATAATAGCAAGCTTTCTTTTGAGGGTGTAGGAGATAAGGGAATACAAAATAAGCCATGTAATATACTATAACTTCCAAGGCACCACTACCCACTAACTATTCACAGAACCCTGTAAGAAGCAAACGGTAGTCCTGCCAGTGTGACTCAGCTGGCTGAGCATCATCCCATGCACCAAGAGGTCACTGGTTCGATTCCAGTCAGGGCACATGCCCATGTTGCAGGCTCGATCACCACTAGGGGGCGGGGGTGTGTAGGAGGCAGCCAACAGATGTTTCTCTCCCTCTCCCCCTTCCTCTCTAAAATCAATAAAAACCTATTTTTAAAAAAGCAAATGGTGGTCTTTAGATTGAACCTTAAATTTACTTAGGTCAAGTTTGAATAAAAGGCTTCAATTTAAATGAAAGTATCAGTCTACTTTCAGAATATACTTAACTCAATAGTTTTGAATCTCAACCCTATACTTATATAATCCATTAAGCAATAGCCCTCAGAATTTTCTTACATGACAGCAACCACATCTTTTTTTTTTAATGATTGATTTTTAAAGAGAGAGAAAAAGGGACAGAGACAGACAGGGAGGGAGGGAAATAGAGAGAGAGAAACACTGATTTGTTGTTCCACTGATTTATGCATTTATTGGTTGATTCTTTTATATGCCCTGAATAGGGATCAAACCTGCAACCCTGGTGTATCTGGACAACACTCTAACCAACTGAGCTACCTGGCCAGGGCTCTCTATCTTAAATCACCATTTTAACCTCAAAGCCTACACTGTTCTTGATACCTAGTAGGCTCCCAATAACTATTTACTGAATCAACTAGTCAATGGATGAATCCATGTTCTAGCTAAGATTCAATGACCAAATTCCTACAGCTTTAACTGAGAATGGGAAGTAGAAGGTAGGAGAAGCGGGGGGGGGAAAAGGGGTAAATTTGGATAGGGTCCAGCTTCTACCAATTCACCAGGTCAAAAGATGACATTAATCAACACCACACCCTAGTATCACTGCAAAAGTTGGCCTTAGGAAACTTAAATAATTTCCTCTGATCACCCAAATCTTAAAGACATCTATAGGAAAGAACTGAGCTAGTATCAGAAAATTTGCCTCACTAATCTTTATCACATAGAGCTTTCAAGAAAGCCAAATTTTCTTTGCTATGTGCAAATCCAACACCTTTTTTTATCTGAAAAATCTAGCCTGTAAATGCAAAGCATGAAAAACCCCTTCCACACACACTTTAAGCTCTCAACAATATATATTATATATACTTATACATTGTGTATTATGTCTATATTCATATATAAACATAAAATATACAAATAAATAATGCAATTACACTAGAACTACTACCTGTTAAGACACGTAAGTCAAACAGCAACTCAGGTCTATGCTGTTTATTCACAGTCCAAGGTAGTGACAATATAACAGTGAACAAGACATGGATCATGCATAAGTTTACAATCTATCTAGTAACTTAACAGGCAACTATAGCTTATAGTAAAAAGAATCTTAAGAAACCAGGATTTGAATCCCAATGCTACTTCTTATTAGCTATGTCTCTGAGTCTTAGTTTCCAGAACTATAAAAGGTATTATTGCCATGACTATTAAAATAAAATCATAAAATATAAATGGTTGGCAAACTAGAGAGCACTATACAAATATAAGGTATACTATTACTGTACCTAGCTTTTCATTAAGAAAAAACAAAACACTAGGATACCACCCTGCATACTGCTTACTAGTTGCAAGGGGAAAAAACAGTAATTTTATAGTGAATAAACCAGGTAACATCTTGACCTAACTTAAAATCATTAATGAAGGATAAATGGACATTACGTATATCCAGATGTGATATCCCGAAAGGAACACATCACTTTTGTAGTAGTCTGACTGAAGATAAATACTCTGAATCATATGAGGCAAATCAGATCAAATCAGACAAACCCAAATTGAAAAACTTTCTATAAAATAACTGACCTGCATTCTTCAATTTAAAGAAAGACAAAGAAAGATTAAGAAGCTCTTCCAAATTAAAGGAGTGTAAAGAGAAATGACAACCACCATGGCCGGGCAGCTCAGTTGGTTAGAGAGGTTTTGGGTTCGATCCCCAGTCAGGGCACATACAAGAATCAACCAATGAATGCATAAGTGAGTGAAACAACAAATCAATGTTTTTCTCTCTCTCTCCACCTTCTTCTCTTTCTAAAATCAATCAATAAATTTTTAAAAAAGAGAAAGAAATGACAACCAAATACATGATCAAACTAAAAGAACTGGAATATAAAGTATAGATCAAAGTATCAATGTTAAATTTCTGGAATTTTATAACGGAACGATAATTACTTAAGAAAATATCCTTATTCTTAGGGAATATACCCTGAGGTGTAAGACATAAAAAGGTATACAACCTACTCTTCAATGGTTCACAAAAACAGGTAAAAGGTATACAAGCATCTACTGCATCATTCTTGCAACTTTTCTTTAAGTTTAAAATTATTTCAAAACAAAAAGTTCAAGAAACAGGATACTAACCTCTAGGGGTTTACTTATATAAGCTCTAAACTGTACAATTTTAAAGAACTTTGAAAAATTACTCTATAACCCGGCCAGGCATGGCTCAGCGGTTGAGCATTGCCCTATGATCCAGCATATTGCGGTTCGATTCCCGGTCAGGGCACATGCCCAGGTTGTGGGCTCGATCCCCAGTCCAGGGCTTGCAGGAGGCAGCCGATCAATGGCTCTCTCATCATTGATGTTTCTATCTCTCTCCCCCTCTCCTTTCCTCTCTCTGAAATCAATAAAGATATATTTTTTTAAAAATTACTATATAAAATTAACACAGAGAAAGTTCTAAGAAACTTCAGAATTAAATTACAAAACAGCCCTGCCGGTGTGGCTTAGGGGTAGAGTGTCAGCCCTCACACCAAAGGGTCTCAGGTTCCATTCCCAGGCAAGGGCAAATACCTGGGTTGCAAGTTCGTTCTCCAGTCCCATTGGTGCGCATTAGGGAGGCAACCAATCGATGTGTCTCTCACAATGATGTTTCTCTTTCCCTCTCTCTCTCTCTCCCCCCGCCCTTCCACTCTCTCTAAAAATCAATGGAAAAAGTATCCTTGGGGAAAGATTAACAACAACAACAGCAACAAACAAGAAAGCATGGCACACGAGCAAGAGCCAGCAAAAACAAACAGCAGAATCACATCTGAAAAGATATGGCAATTATCAGATACAAAATGAAAAATAAATATATTTAATAGGTTTTTAAGAAAAAATATCTTGAGAACATAATCAAGAAAAGGAGTAATGTCCTGGGCCTGGTGGCTCAGTGAGTTGGAGCATCTTCCAGTATACCAAAGGTTTTGTGTTCAATTCCCAGTCAGGGCAGCTAATATCTCTCTCTTTCTCTCTCTAAAATCATTTTTAAAAACCTAAAACTAAAACGAAAGGACAGAAGACCTAAGCTATTTCAACCTAACATGACTATTTTGCTTTAGGGAGTCTAACATACATTTCTATATATTTCTATAGCACTCCCAATTTTTAAAATTACCTAACCAAAAACCCTCAAAGGAAACAAATGTTAAGTCTTAATTTAACAGCCACTTGGGCAAGGTTTGCACCTCCAGTTCCCCCCACACACACACTCTAAGTGAACCAGGGAGTCAATAAGCTTCTCATCTAGACAACTGAGTGCAATTTCAATAAACGCTTATGCTAATAACTGGTTTGTGTCCCCAGGAGGACTTCTGTGGCTCCACTTACATAACCCATTACGCAAAGTGCTGAACTATTCTTTCTCTAGAAAGCATTTTGAATACTGGTATTTGTAGTACAAGGTTTACTTGCTATGTTAAATAAAAAAGCTTTTCTTGCTGTAGCTTCAAGGATCTTTCCTGCAGAAGAGGTAAAAAGGAAAGCCAATTTCTACTACTCCACTATGTCAAAGGCAAGTTATTTATCTTGTTGGCTAATCAACAGAGTAATGACTTACAGCAGCACCCTCAGGCAGCCCCCACAGTTCGCCAGTTTCCTCCTGGGACTCCGGTTGAGAAATACTGCCTTAAACAAGTAATTTGGAGCAACTTGTTTGAACTCAACTGAAAACAATCTGAACTGCCCCTTGAAATGTGCTATAAGTAATGTAAAACTTGATAAAATTAAATTCAATGGTGGTGAGAATCACAATATAGTCCCTGTAGGGTAACATGAGGGCAGACTACCACAAACCTAACTTGAATATGCATAAATATGTTGGATGAGTACTCTCCCCCAAATCCCTGGTTCTGTTTAAAGCAAGATTATCAGATTTCACAGAACCATAATCTTAAAAGAAAGAAAAGTGCCACCTTTATTTTGCCAAGTACATTTAAAAACAAAATACCAATTACCATCACCATTATTTCATAAACGAACTAATAATGCTTACACCAAAAATGGTAAAAGATACTTTTTGAAAAGAAATCTTTTCAATTCAATAGATTTAGCTTTAAGAGAAGCTAACTCATTCTCATTCTCACTTCAGACAAGTGAAAACATTATCATGGACTGACACCACTCCATAGTACAGCATTGGAGAGTGACAGGTCTAAGCAACCAACTCCCACTTGGAAAAAGAAAGCAACAGTGGGACATGCTCAAACAAAATATTAACCTATTCAATAATGAGGAAATAGAGGCTTGGAGGGTTTTAGGGACTCTCCCAAGGTCACAGACCAAGTATGTGACACAGGTCTGTCTAGTTCCAGAGTCAGAGTCCCAAACCATTATACTAAGTTTCCTCTAATATTCTAACAGTGCTATAAAGATCCGCCCTAATCCAGTCACCTTTGTGACCAATGACAACCGAGGAATTTCCAAGACAGCTGGCGGGAGTGAGAGGTGTGCTCCCTAGCCATCGTTCACACTGAGCTAAGTGGAACTCCTGACCTTCGCCTCATTAATACCAGGCTCACTGCAACTAAGCCAACCAGCCCAGACAAAGCACACACAAAACCCCCGCCTCCAACAACACTGAGGCAGGACTCTTAGGACATTCCCAAGTGCCTGTGATATAGTGAAAAACATATTCCTGAAAAACAAAATGAACATATTAATTTCAAGAAGGAAATAAAGACTTCCATGGTAACTCAGTTTAAAATTAATAAACTTGCCCTCAAAACGTTACAACTGTAAGCCTCACTCCGCAAACTATTAGTCTTTTATACACTAATACACTGACTCCCTCTATCTAAATATCTAAACAGAAAACCACACATAATTCTATAACTCTATAGTTCTTAAACAGTTTCCAAATTAAAATAGATTTTACATATGTATCACTACATGATGGTTAAAAGTATCTTATCATTCTATGCTTCTAAGATAATCAAAACATTAGAGAAAAAACTATTCCTGTTAATCAAAAGTACTAATTAAAGAGTTAGAAGAGAAATATGTAACTAAATACCATTTTCTATGAAAGGCACGATTAGCAGTCAGTAGTAACAGGAGGTACAAAAATTATCTTTGATTATTTAGAGGTTCTTGATATTGAAACCAAAATTGAAAGTTATGCATATAAATAAACAGAATACTGTATCGGAGATTTGCTTCCAAATCTTCACATATCACTTGCCAGCAAATGTCCAAAAGAAACCACCAAACAGCTCTTAAATAACCAAAGTCTGACCGTCTAGACCAAATGATATGAAACAGTTTGTTCTCCCTGAAATAGGGCAATGATAGCATAGTATTCTTGAAAACAATGGCAAGAAAAGTTTACTCCCCACTGGATTTTCCTTTTCTTTTCCTTTTTATTGATTTTGAGAGAGAGAAAGAGAAACATCGATTGTTGTTCCACTTACTTGTGCAGAGAGCCTGATATGCCAAGGATGCTCTAACCAATTCAGCTACCCAACCAGGGCCCCAATTGGATTTTCAGTGATCAGATTCTTTCTATCCTATCTGAATCTGCAATATGAGGGAGCAGTACACAGACTATCAAGTTTTTTTACCCACTATATAAAATTATCTATTTAGTGTCTTTTCCTTCTGTTTTACACAGATGCCATCTAAAAGTTTCTTTCCCTTCTAAACTTTCCATTAATTCTTTCATCTCCTTAGACAGACTCAACTAGTACATGTATTGTATTGTCTGCGCTCATGTTTAATATATGCCGAGCACTGCTCTCTCTCTCATGAACTACAAACCCACATTTCCAAAAGCCTCTGAGCATTTCCAGTGTTTGGCAAGTATATAAAAAACATATTCAACATATTCAAAACTGATCTCACTATGAACCCCTCTGCCCATATTTCTAGTACTAGTACCACCATCGCCATCATTCACACTTAAAATGAGTATAGCCTTCAACTTCAACTTCCTCCAAACCTTTCCCAACAACCCTCCTTCCACCACCTAGTAAATCATCCCAATGCCATTATGCTTGCCCAGTATGTATACTACTGTCGATCCTTGAGCAGCGTGGGGGTTAGGGGCACCTGCAAACCCCCAACAGTAAAAAAACCACATGTAACTTTTGACTCCCCCAAAATCTTAATAGCCTACTATTGACCAGAAGTGTTACCAATAACATAAACAGCTGATTAACATACAGGGGGGGCAAAAGTGAGTTTACAGTTGTGCATACACAAAACAGTTTATTCTAGTACTATTACTTATTAATTATTGTATTATTTTCCATATGAACAACTGTAAGCCTACTTTTGCCCCACCCTGTATATTTTGTATGTTATATGTATTATATGTTGTATTCTTACAAAAAAGCAAGCTAGAGAAAAGAAAATGTTATTAATAAATTTACATTTATAGTACTGTACATATTTATTGAAAAAAACCCACATATAAATGGCCCCACACAGTACCGACCCATGTTTTTCAAGGGTCAACTCTATATAGTGAAAGTCAGTTTTCTACAACAAAAAAATTCTACACACTATACTTTTAGACCTTAGTAGTTTCTCATTACCTCCCAAATTGCTGAACTCCTAAATACAGCATTTCAACATGTCCCAGCTCCAAATTAAATTTCAAACCTCACCTCTTATTCCCCAAAATGAACCTTATATTCTAGGTAATCTGGTCCACTAACTTTTCTCTCACTACACCATGAACTTTTCCCTCCTCCACGCTTTTGCTCACATCATTCCTTTTATTGAAAAAGCCTTCTTCATCCACCTATTCCCAACCTCTAAATTTATGTCTTAAAAGTCTTACCCTCTGCAATGTTAAACTCAGGTTATCAGTTTATTGGAAGGTAGCATGATGTAGTGGAAAGGCACAGGCCTTGGCACCAGGCAGATCCGGATTCAAATTAGCACTCAGTTACCTGCTAGCTACATAGTCCCCAACTAGCAGAGAGCCTGGTGCTCACTTAGTGCTCAATAAATAAAACAGCTTCAGAGCTAACTTTAGAAGTACTACTATACCTCCACCACTCTCCATAATTATTCTAGCTAAAAATGAACCCATTTTCCTTTCATACAACTCTAAACTTTAGGTCAAACCAATACATTTACATATATGTCTTTATATTGTAAATTTTTATGCAAATATCTTACATCCCCTTCTAGATTTCAAAATTCCTAAAGACCAAAGACTTAATCTTTGTATCCTATAAAGCCTAATAATGCTTTTCATGAAGTACACACTACCACCTCCAATTTAAAAAACTGTTTAATACGCTTAAGCAATACAACTCATCTCTTCATGATTTCTGACACATCATAGAATGTTATTGCCAAAACATGAATCTTAGTTGGTAGGGCTGTATCTTTATTTGCTCCTACATGGTTGTCTTACATAGCAAATGTTCAATATCAGTTGAATGGACTTGAATAATATAATTTACAATGCAAATGTTCAATACCTATTGAACTGACTTGAACATAATAAAATTTACAATGCCTAAGGGTATCTGATTTACCCCAAGTATCTTTTTCTGTTGTTACCATTCTTGAAATATTTCCCTTCAAAACACATTAACTACCATCAGTACGAATCCATAACCATATCTAACTTGACTCCTTTTCCAGATTCTCTCAATTACAATATTCCAACCATATGCTCTAAACAATTAACCACTTCAAATGGCTAAGAATCTACAGTTTCTGTCTAAAAGTAAATGTCGGGCAACTAACCTTCCCTCCACAATCTTTTCCAGGAACTTAAAAAATCATCCACCCTTTGCCTGTTGAAGATCAGCAACCCCGAAATAAATTTTCCTTTGCATAGGAGAGCTCACTGAACTTGTCGCTTCACTCTATTTTCCCTAATATTACCTCCCCTGACAGTGGTGGGAGGAGAGGGAATGAGATAAGCACTCAAATAACTACAGTATAAGTCCTAATATAAGCACAAGATGAGAAACGCAGGAAAGTGTCACGTGCTTCACGACGGTGGTTTGTGTACACTTTACACTGCAAAAACACTGCTCATCTGCTGACAGTCATAATCTGCAGTAGCTGCATTCCCTTATGATCATAACTGAAAAATAACTATTAAATGTGGGGGCGAAACACATTGTATTTCCTACAACTCTTTCAGCAGTAGTTTATTACCTAAAATCTGTTCATTAAAAATACATTACTTTCTCCCTTAGGAAATTCTCAATTTATCCGAGCTAAACACGTCATAAAATAAGTTCTTAAAATAACTAAATAAGTAAATAAAACAAATCACCTCTGCCCACCTGTGTGAACTCTGCATTGCAGCAACAGCTCTAACAGTATAAGGAACCTCTCAGGAGTTACCAAGAACAATTAGAAGTTAAGGAAAATGACAGTTCCAAACATGAAGGTATACAAACTTCGGAGAAGAGGGAGTATAGTAATTCTCCAACCCTCTGCAATCTATTCGTGCAACAACCGCAGATTGAACTCATCATACGATCGTGACTTCAAATAGCCACAGGAATTAGGAATACAGATTAGACAATTGCATCATTTTTTTACGTCTGCAAGAAAATAATAAAACTTATCTGAACCGATTTTCCTCAAGTTGTTTTAAGAAGTGACTTGAACAATAGCGTGAGCAAGCTTTCCAGTCACTAAAGATTATGGGAGGCACGCTGGTGCCACACTGACCTATCCAGAGCCCGTCCCAAGCGCAGTCCAGATCCCGGGCTACCGGGCTACCCCTAAACGCGTCGGGATGAAAAGCTTTGCAAAAGATCGCCGGCACCTACACGCGCATCGCCCCGCCCTGGGATTGAGGAGCCACCACCTCTGGGACCCGGGCTAATAACGAGCCCGAAGGCAGACCCAGGAGACGAAAAAGTGGGGAACTGGATCCCAAGATTGAGTCTGGTGTCCAGGTTCCCAGCCCCACCCAGGTCGGACATAGAAAACCAAATCTAGGCGGCACTGCGAAGATTTGGGGCAGCAAAAAAGAGGGGATCGGATGGACCGAGGCCCAGCCCATTCCCACTCTCCGGTCCCAACAGCAACAACAGCTCCGGGAACCCCCTCCCCGGCTCCGCCCCGCCCACCCCACGGCCCCGCCGCCCGCTCCTTCCCCGCCCGCAGGTTCGGCAAAGACCGCGGCGATCGACAAGCAGCTTCCCCGAACCCCGACAGTCCAGCCCAGCCCGCAGCCAGGAGCCCGGAGCTCGGAGCGGGCAGCCGGGGCCCGAGGGCGCCAGCCCCGACACGGCCCGCAGCCGTCCCAGGCCGTCCCCCCGGCCACTCACCGGCGGCCCGGGCGCTGGGAGGGGTCAGGGCGCGGGTCAGCGGGTGCGGATCCTCGGGCTCCGACCCGGGCAGAAGCCCCTACTCGGAGGCGATCGAGCTTCAGCGGCTGTGCCTACAAGGCCTCTCTCCGGCCCGATCCTTGGAAAAGCACTTCCGGGGGAGCGGGAGAGGGAAGGGTTTTGGCACCGGAACTGCTCGCGGGCAGGAGCGGCCGGGCCTCCCAGGCGGGGCGGGGCGGGGCCTCTCCCCCGGCGTCCGCCACCCCGCCCCCGGACTGTCCATAACCCTTTCTGCCCCGCGGACCCTCGGCTCCCAGGCTGCCGCTGCTCTTCGGTTGTTCCGTTCCAGCCGCCTAATTTTATGTCGGAGGAAACCGCGGCTCAGAGAATATAGGTGACAAGGGTTCCGCGCATACCTCCGGCCTCTGCTCTCTCCAGTGTTCTCTCCACTCCAGTCGGCCTCTTTTAAAAACAATGACAGTTGGCTCTTCTTGAAGGCTTACCAGCTGCTGGGCACCGATTCAGCGCTTCAGGTGCTTGACTCAGTTAATCACCCCCAAGCCCCTTGAGACTGGGGCTATACTGTGCATCTTGCAGAAGAGGGAACCGGCCAAAAATGCAAACGCATTACCACAAACGTTGGCTCTTGATTTTAACTTTTGTGTAAAAATCTCGTCTACCCCAACAAGATTTTTAAATTCTTCAAACGCAGGAACCAAATTGTGTTCTTTGTTCCATCATCGCTTGGAGCTTCAACAGGGGACAAGAGCTAGGGGCTCAGGGATCTTATTGCCTGGGTCCTGTTATTTACGTTTACTTTTTTACCCTGGGGAGGTTGCTTGACCTCTCCAAGCTTCAGTTTCCTCGTTTCTGATATATGTGTATGTATGTTTGTATATACATATATAATCATCTCGGGATTGTTGTAGGAATTCAAAGCGAAAATGCTGATAAACACTTAAGTGTACCTAGTACAATTCAAATAACTCATCATGAGTAGGAACAATTTCTCTCCCAGTGGAGTCACTCTGACAGGGAGTAATTTGGAAAACTGTGGATTAGCAATAGGCAACAGAAAAGGTTAGTTAAGGAAATGAAAGAAGAGTAGAGGTTTTTGCAATGGGAAAAATGAAGGTAGGTGAGCCGAAGAATGTCCTGTGGCCAGCATGGATCCTTGTGACGCTATGTGCCAAGACAGTATGAGGACCCACAGTCAGTTTGCCAGGCAGGGAACTGAGGGGGGGAAGGAAAAAAAAGGGATTCCTCAGCCACAGAATCAGGAAGGCATGAAACATCTGAGGCAGACTCTGTATCTCAGGCCAGATACGGGGGAAATAAAGCCTTTTAGCATGCATACTATCTGCAAAACAAATTTATAAGCATCTCTTAAAAACTGGGGGGGGGGGAGATTTTTTTAATTTTCTACTTAAAAAGGCAGGAAACATGGAAATGGTTTACAGCCATTATTACGAATTTAAGGTGCAAACAATGCCTTTGCTATTGGCTTTATTTACAATGCTATCTTGTTTATTTTATTTCTGTGATCGCAGAAGTGTTTGTAAATACTTCCCTAATACCCAAGTTTAAGCAGCCTTTCATGCCTTGGAGTGTGAAAGAATAAAAAACAGAGCCTGGGTTGGCAGGACTCACTAACTTCGCTTTCCACCAAGGGCTTAGAGGAAGAGTGAGAGGAATCCTGAATCACAGACATTCTCAGGCTCCCTGAGAGACACAGAAGTGCTAGAGGTTTGTCATTGAACCTAGTCATCTAACTAGTAAATGGTGTGGTCAGGATCTGAATGTGGGTCTATCTCCTCAGATGGTTTTCACCACTATACCGGTGGTTCTCGAACTTGAGAGTGCCTCAGAATCACCTGGAAGCCTTGATAAACACAGATTGCAAGGCTCCACCCCCAGAATTATACATAACCGTGCTAGTGCTTGCCTGAGGTCTAGTCCCTGGACTACCAGCATCAGCATCACCTGTGAACTTGCTACATACGCAAATTATTAGGCCCGACTCCAGACCCTGTGAATCAGAAACTCTGGGGTGGGGCCCAGCAATCTGTGTTTTAACAGGCCTTCCAGGTGATTCTAGTACATTCTCAAGTTTTAGAACCATTGTACTCTACTCTCTTGTCTTCCACATACTCCTTTTTTCTAATTGCCCCAACAGGAATAGTTCTACAGAAGCAAAAGTTCTTGCCATTGAATTGACATATTTTTATTCATATTTTGCTCTCAGCGGGAGAGGAGGCTAGAAAAAAAATTGTATTAATGTGGGAATTTTTTTTTATTACTTTAAATTTGTACTGAAATTTAACCAGATAATTCTGGGTTGGGGGTGGAACTAATCTTATTTGAGAACTATTCTGTGCCAGGGCTTTACATGCATTTTCTAAATTAATCTTCACTACACTGCTATGAGGTTTTATGGTCTTAATTTTACAGAAGAGAAAAAACTAAGACTTAGATGAAGTAATTGACTTAAGGCCGCATTCTTATTAAGGGGCAGAAATCAGGATTGTTCAAACAAAGATCCCTCTAATTCCAAAATTCATGATCTTTCCACTTCGTGGCAGGAGCTTGGAGATCAAATTCCAGTGTGGGCTCCACCACCCCAACTATGCAACA
The DNA here is from genome assembly GCF_054644295.1 of Miniopterus natalensis. Classification (NCBI taxonomy): domain Eukaryota; kingdom Metazoa; phylum Chordata; class Mammalia; order Chiroptera; family Miniopteridae; genus Miniopterus; species Miniopterus natalensis. The sequence continues at coordinate 128,012,796 of NC_142082.1, forward strand.
TTGAGTAAGCGATTTAATCTCTATTTCAATTTCTCCATCTATAAATAATGTTATCATAAATCTGCCCCTCCCACACTGGAATGTTAGAACAAATGAGGAAATAAAAGTGTAAGCGCTTTGAGCTTTTTGAAGAAAAACAATAAAAAGGCAAGTTGTTCTAGTACTGTATGTTTAGCCAAGTGTTGCTATGTGAGCCTGAGCATTGCCTCTTCCCTGGTTATCTCCTAACTCATGTATAAGAGGTCCGACGGCTATACTTGATGGCAAAGAGAAATTGTTTGACTTCATTTGTCAGTGTCTCCTGGAGGTTAAGGAAAATGACAGATCATTTTATGCGTTGATTTACAAAATTACAGGGAATCTCTCACCAGGTTCGTAGGCTCCAGGTTGTTGCCAAATTGCTGGCCCATTCTCATCTTAGAGATGTTTTCTCCAAACTCTTTTTTCCTCCCCATTACAGGAACCCATCCACACTCCTGCCTCTACCCACTAGGTAAAGACTTAAAATTCCTCTTTCTTTATTTTCCCCCCTCTTACTTTATTATGTATAAGGATTTAGCTGTCAATCCTCCACTCAGGCCAGATTCCAGGCCTATGTTTACTGACAGAATCGTCTGGGTATCACAATTCCGGGGGTACCATTCACAAAGAATATAGCCTGAATGGTGCTCAACAGGGTGCCAATTGCAGAGGCCACAATAGGAATGGTCCCCCTGGAACTGTGCAAGGTTGTGGCCCTTTCTATGCATAGCTCCCACCCCCCAATCCATTAAAGTGTTTTGTTAAACAAAAGAGCCATCTACTTGGGTATCACCATTTGCCAAGCTTTCAAATAATGGATTTCTTTGTTTTTGCTTTTTTTATAGTGGGCCTGATCAAATACTTAAACCACCAGCCTTAAGTCCTGGCTTCCACACTCTGCTATGGCACTTTTCACTCTGTCCTGTGACATTATTGCTGATCTCCCCACTAGACTTGTGAGTTTCATGAAGACTTTGTCATATTTTGTCTTCCTCACCTTGTATCCATGCCTTGGCACAAGTGCTTGAAAAGCATTTGCTGATATGAATACAGCACAGTGTACTCCTATGTAGGTACTGGTATAATTGGCAGAGATTTGACAAATCGCCCGCAAGTGTGTTGTGTGACCCACAGAGGTTTGTACCTAGAAATATATTAAGCCAAAAATTTTAAATTGAGAAATGTCACATTAAAAATAGTAATCCCAGTTTTTAGAGTTCCTTGAAAATGTAGACACTGGCTGACTGGGCGTGCATCCCACAAAGCATCAGTGTCTGTAGTTCAGATGCAGCAGTTTTATTAGGTTGTACAGTGAGTTGGCCTCACTCACATGTGAAATCTTCATGATGGGACCTGAGTTTGGAGCCACTGGTATATGGGATCATATGGATGTTTTGGAGAAACAAGTATAAAATTTTGCCTTATAGATTTTACACCTGCTCATAACTGTGTATTCCAGTGTTTTCTGAGATAATTTTAAATTGTTTTTCTGGGGTAGAAAATTGTGCTGTACCACTTCTTTTTTTTTTTAATTCTTTTTTTAAATCCTCATCTGAGGGTTCCATTGCTTTTCCGAGAGAGTGGAAAGAAAAGAGTGAGAGAAAGAGAGAAACATCGATGTGAGAGAGACACATCGATTGATTGCCTCCCACACACACCCCAACCGGGACTGGGGATCGAGTCTGCAACCAAGGTACTTGCCCTTGGCCAGAAACAAACTTGGGACCCTTCAAGTCCACAGGCTGTTGCTCTAACCACTTAACCAAACCAGCTAGAGCATATTATACCATTTCTAAACAAGCCAGGCAAGTGCAGGTATCAAATTATAAATGTCATTACCACCAACATTTTAATGGAGTTATAGCTGATGTTGTTAACTGCCTTGGAGATAGAAAAGACAAATAATAGCAAATACATGAATAAATTTCATAATAACTAACTTTATGGAATGTGATCCTCTTTCTTTCTTCTTCTGGGTGGGGAAGCATAAGCACAGCTAGTACAGGTAACTGGCAAGTAATGTCGGCAGGATTAGAACCCAGGTAGTCTGTCTCTACAGACATGGTCTTAACCACTAATGTTTATGGAGCCTTTCCCATGTGCGATGGTCATGACTGCCTCCCAACTGAAAGAGACTACCAGATTTATGGAAGAGTGTGTGCATTTCTTTCAGGCCTTTTATAGGGTGCTGCAATAAACCCACACAGCTCCTTCTCTCTCCCTCCCACCCCAAGCCGTACTGATATGTTTATAATCTTCAGGTTTGAAGTGTACAAACTGCCAGACATCTAAGACTTCCTTTACTTCAATATAATTCTTGCACAAAGTTTATTTTTATTGCAAGTTATTGTGAAGAGTCCTATGCATGTGGTGAATAAAAGGCATCTTTTAAAGACAATGGAAGCAATTTGAGGCAATATAATATTGACACTGAAAACCAATATCTGCAGTCAAATTGTGCTTCTGTGGAGAAATGGGAGACAGCAAGGTTGAATGACATGAATGCAGTGAAAACTCAAAATAGAGAACCTAAAAGGAAATGGTATCGATTTTTAACATATTTTACATTTAACTTTTAATTAAATACTGAGCAAAAGATTGGAAGAGACAACTTCCTTTAAAAGGTTTAAAGGATTGCCCAGCTGGTATGGCTCAGTGGTTGAGTATCGACCTATGATCCAGGAGGTCATGGTTCGCTTCCTGGTCAGGGCATATGCCCCAGTTGTGGGCTCAATCCCCAGTAGGGGGCATTCAGGAGGCAGCCCATCAATGACTCTCATCGTTGGTGTTTCTATCTCTCTCCTTCTCCCTTCCTCTCTCTGAAATCAATAAAAATATATTTTTTAAAAAAATTTTTAAAGGTTAAAGGATTAAACTTCTGTTGTCCAGATGGAGCTGTTTCTCTGAGTCTCAGGAATTTAAGAGGTTGTATTTAACCTTCACTATTATGAAGACGTGGCTCATCTTACTCTGCCTCAGTTTCTCTTTCTGCAAAATATGCATGGTAAGTGCATCTTTATTTGGTAGAGATGTTATGAGTCATAGCTAATAAATGATCATAAAGTACAGTTCTTTGAAGTATAAAGCACTGCATAATTACTAAATACTATAATAATACCATAATAATCATCTTCATAATAATAGTAATTTTCAACCAACACATCAACCAAACCCAGATGCCTTTACTCAGCTCCCAATTAGACAAAAGTGTAAATGCCAACTATGAAATAAAGTAAAAATCTTAAACCACAGACTAGTCCCACTCCCTTCTTCTTTCCTATGCAGATTATAAATTTAGTCTGCCAGAGACACATCTCAGTTCCACCACTTGCTAGCTGTGTGACCTACTCACACAAAATAGTTAAACTTCTCCAGCCTCTTTTTCTTCAACTGTAAAATGAAAGGAATAGTAATTCCCACCTCCCAGGGTTGTTGTGAGAAGTAGCCTGGCAGACTGTAAGCTCAATGAATGTTAGTGTTGATGATGACTGGCAGCAATATCTGAAAAATAACTAATAGCAGGCAGCTATCTAACCATGTTATTGGATGAAAGAGAAAGAAAAATCAATACACTCAATTTGGAGGATAATTTGAGCTGCCCCCTAGATTACATTAACATTTATCAAATATAAGCACTTTAATATTAAACTTTGATAGAAAAAGAAAAAGTGAAGTATTTTACATTCCCAGTGTGCTTGTTTGTTTGTATTTAGTAATTGTGCATGAAATAAATGACTATATTTTGATTATAGATGATTAGGGAAGGAAATAGAGTAAAATGGAATGCTCCAGCTCACTCCTTTCTGCAGGTGTAACTACTATTAATGATCTGGTGTGTTCCTTTGCAGATATTTTTCTGTGCATTTACATTCACATAAACAAAACAGAATTACCCAATACGTGGATGAAATATGTACTTAAGGCACCAGCAAACCAGGACCTAAAAGAATTTTATAAATTTGACATTTTTACTAATGCATAGACATAAAAAATCAGAATTTGTTGGGACTTCCTTATATTTATTTAATTTTAACATGATTTTCATCTTAAAGTAAATAATAAGATATTATTTCATATGCACCATAAGCTCTTCAGTACTCAGGACCTTCCTGAAGATCTTAATCCAACCTTACTTTATAAATATCTCCATAGTTTTTAGAACATAAATATAATCATATTGTTTTGCAACTTGCCTTATTTCTGTGAGTGATTTTAAACGTAGTGGTATTTACTTAGCAGCAAGCTAAATGAGAAAGAATTTTCACCATACCTGCCTTTTTTACTCCCCTAAGAACTTTCCCTGTATAAGGGTCCTATTAGAACAATTTGAGTTTCAAAAGCTTCCTTTCTTGGTAAAGCAAATTTTATTTTCCATCACATTTTCAAGACAATGTAATATGATCCTTTTTTTTAATCTCCACAGAGTGTGTGATGGAGAGAAATCCTGCCGACCAGGAGTTTTCTAAATGGTGACTATGGAGAGGTGCCAAGGAAATCGAGCAGTGCCAAATGCAAAATCCTCAAGTTGCTCCATAAACCAACAGAAATCCATTTGGGAGCTAGATTTCACTGAGGCAGGAAGTATTTCACCTACGAAGATAGAGCACACGTGGAATAAGGAAGGAAAGTAAAGCTATGTTGTATTTCAGGAGACAGTAAGAAGGAACGTTCGCTGAAGAAAAGACCAATGAACTTTAGTGAGGGAAGAAAGAATGCTTAAACAATAGTTTGTGACTACATGTTTTTAAAACATGTCCCTTATAGTAAATAACTGCTGAAATTTTATTATTCTTTCAGTAAGCTCAATGCACTTAGAAGATACAAACATATATGTAAAGAGAATCCAGAGTTATGTATATGCAACTACTGCAAATGTTTATTACACACTTACTGTGGTCAAGTGGCTCAGGGGATACCAAGACAATACATGCAGAGCTCTGTACCAGTGTCTGGCATTGGAATACAATCCTTTTTCAATCTCCACAGTGTGTGACTCTAAGTCGCAGAACCTGTCCCCTAAGAAACAAAAATGTCAGTTGGAGAGATGAGCTATGGACTCACAAAAAGAACTACAATAATGCAAAGCATCCTGTGATCAGTGCTGAGTGACTAACAGAGCTGCTAATTTTCGGAGACCTCTTCCACTGTTCATGGTCTTAGGACCCAGTCAGTAAGAGGTAGAATCTAAACAGTGTCTTCAAGGATCTGCAGAAATTATAGGGAAAGGAGGAAAATGAAAAGAGTCCCAGCTTTCAAAGAAGTATAAAAGTGTACAGGGAACACTCAGAAGACACTGAGCAGATCCTTTTTACTGAAACAAAGAGTTTAGGCTCTACTGAAGGGTCTTGACCACTAAATTAAGATATTTGGGCATTACCTTTTTAGGCAATGATGAATGAAAGCTGGTTTCCTGCCTGTGTAGAAATGTAATTAAAGTACACTTTTAGAAGAACTATTTCTTTTTCATGAAGGAAATTTGCAAAACACAGAAAAGCGTTTTTTAAAAAATCACCTGGAAACCCACCATCCAGAAATGTTACGCTTATGATAGATAAACTTCAGAATTTTTTCTGGTCGTGTGTGTATTTGTGTATATATTTGTGTGTGTATGTACATGTTTGTGTGTAAATTGGGATTATGCTTTTTTCACTCAATACTACTTTGCAAATATTTTTTATTAAAAATCACAATTGCACTGTATTTCTTCACATAAGTGTAATATATTGTACTTAACCAATTTTACAGGTTGTTGTTTTTTTTTATCCAGGCACAAACAACTAAAATTAATCCAAGGTTAATTTAGGCAGTATGCAGAGTGAGCTGGAGTGAGGATAAGCTGAGAACAGGAGGAACATTTATAAGAAGCTACCGGTAGCGAACTGCTTCTATCAATTACGGCATATTCACACAGAATAGATTAGTTTACAACTATTATATTGAAATATAACTATCATTTCCAAGAATGCTGCTGCTCCCTGTGTACTATTATGGAGTAAATTCCCAAGCGTATTTTCTCTTCTCCCTAATCTCTTCAATTTGGAGTGCTCCAAAGTTAGTCCCTTCTCTTCTCCTCCAACTATGTTTCCTCCTTGATGATCTCATCCAGTCCCAAGGATTTAAACATTGTCTACTTGCTAGCCTCTTGGTGATGCATTATGGAAAGGGGAATTTCTAAGCAGAAGTAGATACAAGTTTTCTGAAAAAGAATTCAAAATTGTAAGTTAAGAAGAAGAGGATGCCTGCTGCACTCCTATGCTATGCACAAGGAAAAATTACAAATACAAAATGCTGGTGTCCTGCTCTGGGAGGGGTCCTGGGAAACGAGGGGCCTTGGAGCTGGCCAAATGCTACAGCTTAAGCAAGGGAGCGGAGGCAAGAGCTGAATGGTATGAAGAAATCCATAAGGGACATGACTATGGAAAAGTCAGAGGATGGGTGGCAAAGAATCACCAAATTTGAACAACTTGCTCTTTGACCTCTATTCAGTCCGATATTTATAGTATAACAACCTGAAAATGTCATTTGATTTGGGCTTCTAATAAATGGTGCATAACTCATTGTGAGGGCGGAAAGGGAGAAAGTCTCTGCGGGCTAATTAACATAAAAGCTCCAGAGAGAGACGGCAAATGCACAGGACTCTTCATTTCCAATACCTTTTCCACCTCAAAGTTTCTCTCGTCGTTTCTATTACAAGTTCTGTGTTTCACTGAGTGACACCTTCAGCTAAAAGTTGCAAAGAATTCTTTCTTTCCATGTTGAAAAGGCCTGGCTACTTTGATATGGCTGCAGCTTGCCCCCCATTCTGTGTGAGTACAAACATGTAAAAATATTTATACATCTCTCCAATCTATAGAAAACCATTTGGGGGTCTTGAAAACAGTCCCTTTACAGATGGAGAGAATGTGAGAGAAATGCCCTCAGTGTGCTGGCTAAAAACTGTAATGCCTGCCCAGCACTGTGCCTCCTCTCATAACAGGGGATGCTCTGCTGAATGAGCCCTTGTATGTCAAGATTCAAAAAGTTCTTGTTTGCTCTGGTTGAACAAAGCTCTCACAGACAGTGGGATCTGCAGGGTAGCCACCAAGTGTGTTAAACCAATGTTCCCTCCACCGCATTGCCGAATAGTTTATCGTAATGGCAGTTCTCACCTTCATGTATAGAGGCCGGTGTTCGCCTCGCCGCACTGCACAGAGCTCCCACTGACTTCAAAGGAAATGACATAGAACAGAACCCCACGGTGTAAGGAGAAACAAGCAGCATCTGATCAGAATCAGGCCATATTTTTTTTCATTCTTTCTGTATAACTGGCTAAATTCATATACAGAATATCTAAAGGCCACCTTTCACTTCAACAGTTTATTAATTGTCAGACGTCCATGCACTTATTGGGGAGCTCCGACACTGAACTGCTTTTTATGTAGGAGGGAAAGGGGGGGTTGTGTTGTAAAGAAATCCACCCCAACCCCACGTTTTTCTTGGTCTACAGGATCCCCAAGAGACCACAGTGATTGGGGGGAGCTTAGTGGCTCATTTTACTTAAAGCTGGCCTTGAGACAAGGAGAGAGAGGAGAAAAAGAGGAGAGAGGGAGAAGGAAGGGGAGGAAGAGAAAAAGAAAATATAAGTATGCTTATTAAATCTCTGGAGAGCGGAGATCTCGTTCTAAGCTTAAAAGCAAGGGAAGGAGTCACTAAAGATGAGTAAATTTCACTACAAAAAGCGAAAACTTCTATGTGTCAAAAATTAAAATAAGATTGATTTAAATGGCAAATAAAAAGCTGGAGAAAATATTGGTGACAGCTTTGACAGGTAAAGGATTAATATTCTTAGAATTTTCTACAGATTGGCTAAAATATAACAAAATAAGTTTCAGGTGGACAAAGAAATGTTTAACAAAATTTCTAAAAATGCTTAACAAAAATGTTTTAACAAGATTTCTAAAAATGTAAAAATTTCTGAAAATCTTTAACAAAAGCAAAGTATAGGTGAATATCTGACCTCTGAAGGGGGAAAGGAATATGAAGCTTAAGGAGTAACTAGGAAGGCCCTGGCCAGGTAGCTCAGTTGGTTAGAGCGTTGTCCTGATACATCAAGGTTGCAGGTTCTTCGATCCGGGTCAGGGCACATACAAGAATCAATCAATGAATGCATAAATAAGTGGAACAGCAAAAATCAATGTTTATCTCTCTCTCTCCTCCTCCTCCCTTCTACTCTCTCTCTAAAATCAATAATAAAAAAATAGGTTCTCTCTCCCTGTCTCTCTCTCTCAAAACAATAATAAAATTTTTAAAAAGTAGCAAAAGATGAACATATTTGGCCATATAAGAAAATTTAAATTCTGTATATTTTTAAAGAATAAAGAAAAAAATTTAAATACCAGTTAACTTGGAAAATATTTGCAGTGAAAGGCAATTCTTCTTCTAAACTTATAAGCACCTCAAGAAAGTTCATTTTTAAAAAAAAGCACTAAGATTACCACAGGAAAAAACAAGATTCATACAATTCTCAGAAACAAATGAAAATGGCTAATAAACATTTGAAAATGTTCAATGTTACTAATAAGCAATAAGATAAATGAAATAAAAAAAATTTCATTTCTGATTGACAAATACAAAAATAATGAAACTATATTGTAGCCTTTTCAAATGTAAGCAATAAACAGAAATTGTAAATTTTTATCTTTCATCTTTTTTTTTTTAATGTCTTTATTGATTTCAGAGAGAGGAAAGGAGAGGGAGAGAGAGAGAGAAACATCAGTGATGAGAGAGTCATTGATCGGCTGCCTCCTGCATGCCCCCATCTGGGGATTGAGCCCACAACCCAGGCATGTGCCCTGACTAGGAATTGAACCCCGATCTTCTGGATCCTAGGTCGATGCTCAACTGCTGAGCCATGCCCTGCCGGGCAGAAATTGTAAATTTTAAAAAAATATATATCTTTATTGATTTCAGAGAGAGGAAAGGAGAGGGAGAGAGAGATAGAAACATCAGTAATGAGAGAGTCATTGATCGGCTGCCTCCTGCACGCCCCCAACTAGGGATCGAGCCCACAACCCGGGCATGTGCCTGACTGGGAATCCAACTGCAATCTCCTGGATCCTAGGTCGATGTTCAACCGCTGAGCCATGTCCGGCCGGGCTGTAATTTTTTTTTTAAAGTACCTTTTCAAAGTAGCACAAAACAAATGAAGTATCAAAGAGCATACATAATAAGACATGTGCAGAACCTAAATAAAATAATTTTTCTTCCTGACCAGAACATCATGAAAGTCGGGGGTGCTGCACAAAGAGAAGGTAGTAGTAGCCTAAAGATGTCAAGAGATCTCCAGGGAGATCAAGAAAATTAGTAGACTATTGAGGATAATGACAGTCAAGGTTTTCACGTTGAGATAGGAGAGGTATAAATATGGATAAAGGAAAGCTAGAATGAGCCTTGTGTTAATAGATTGAAATGGAGTATGTCAGGGTGAACTCATGGTTTGCAATGTAGACCGATATAGAAAGAAATATAGATGTAAATGTGTGTATATGTATGTATATAAATATATGTATGTAAATACATATTTATGTGTGTATGTATATGCATACATACATTTCTAGCTCAGTCCAGTGAGAAGGCCTGGGAGAAGAGACTCGGCCAGTAACCAAGGTGCCTAGATCTTGGTTTCTAAATACCGCCTTCTCTTCTCCACATAGACTGTGCTTTAGGGAGCTCTCCCATTCCTAAGGCCTCTTGCTGATGACACCTACATTTAAATGTCAAGACTATGAACCTCAGATTAATAAATTCAACCTACTAAGTTTCCCTGTGCCTCCCCAAGCCATTCGTCCCCATTGTCTTTACCCTTAAATAGTAACACTATTCACTTAGTCATTGAAGTCAGAAGTCTTCGAGCAATCCTAGTCTCCTCCCTTTCCCTTGCCTTTCATAGTCAATCCATCAGCAGAGTCCAGACTGTCCTACCTCCCAAATATATCTTGAATTCATTCACTTTTCCTCATCTCCCCTTGTGACTATTCTTGTTAAGCCACCATTCTCCCTCCCCTGGATTACTGCAATTGTTTTTTAATTGTATATTTTTGCCCCCATTGCTTTTCAAGGAGAATGGAAGGGAAAGAGAGGCAGACATAGATGTGAGAGAGACACGCCGATTGGTTGCCTCTTGCTCGCGTGCTGACCCGGGCCGGGGATCGAGCCTGCAACCGAGATACATGCCCTTGGGCGTATTCGAACCCAGGCCCCTTCAGTCCCGGGCTGACGCTCTAACCACTGAGCCAAACCGGCTACGGCGAAAGTGGACTCTTAAAACGTAATTGAAAAAAGCCATTCTCCTCCTTAAAACCTATGATTTCCCGGCCTGCTGGAACAAATCCAAGCTCCTGGTTATGGCCTAAAAAGCGCCTGCATGATCTGGCCACCCGCTTATCCCACCACGCTCCTTATCCTGCCAGTTGCAACTCTGCAGTCAAAGCTCTTAGAACACACCAAACACACCTGTTTTGGGAATTTTGCATGTGGTCTTCTTTCAGCTTTTCACACAATTGGCTTCTTCTTGTTCTTTAGTTCTTAGCTTAAATGTCAGTTCCTCAAAGCAGACTTTCTGGGCCGTCCTAAGTAAGTAGGACCCTCAATTATTCCGTATCACAGCCAGCCGTTTATATTCTTCCTAACACAAGCTGCAATTGTTTCATTTATTTGGTTGGTTCTCTCTCATTTTCCCATAACCCAGCAGTGTCTGCTACGCACCACGGACTTGATAAATTTTTATTGAATTCAAAAAGTATTTGTAGAAATCTACTATATGTTAGGTACTAGGGATTCAGAAGTAGAACACAAAATTCCTTCAAATGGCTCATAATCTAGAAGGGAGGTAACTGGGGAAGTAAGAAATTGCAATTCTGCAGGATTTGTGCTAGAATGAGGAACGGATCCTATAGGAGACATCGCTAACCTGGGCTCAAGGAAGATCACAAAGGCTCATTGGGAAGTGTGGCATCCTCGTGAAACCTGGAGGACAGATGAGTGAGCCTTCAGAGATACAGTGGGACAGGGCAGAGGCAAAGAAGAGCATGTTCCTGGAGATTTGGGGGAGCGTGGCCTTAGGGCGGCAGGAGGATGAATGGCAAGGGAGGATGCCATAGAAAGCTGACACAATGGCAAGCCTCAGTAAACAGTCTGTACTTCACCTGGAGAGAATGGGATGGCACTGGAAGGGTTTATGTTATGGCTTTAGATAGAGCTGTGGACCTGAGGAGGTAGAAAGACAAGGGCACAGCAACAGAAGTTGACCACTATCTCAGTGACTAGAGCTGTTACATCCCTTATATCCCAAAGCTATGACAGGAACTTTGAAATGCCACTATAGGACATGATTTTGAATTGAGGAAACAGAGTCTGAATGGAAGTAGCTACAAAACTGATAGATAAGGAGGAGTGATCATAGGAAACAGGGGAAGAAAATAAACAAACAAAAAAACCACAAACATGAAAACACCTTACTCAAAATGAGTCTAGATCTAAAACACATGAAAACTCAAGGCTAAGGGGAAAAGTATATAAGCAATTGACACATGAATTCACTGCAAATGAAATTAATTTTATAGAGTAATTTGACAGTTACTTTACAATAAATACTTTGGATGTGCAAATATATAAATTTAAAAATAAGAGTTTATGAAGAAATAAGCATAAATAAAATTTAAAACAACTAAATAAAAAGATACAACTAGAGACTTAGAATTTGCAAATTTTTATAACCATCAAAAACTTAATAATGGGTAAACTATAGACTAGATACAGTTGAATTTTACTGAATTGGAAGATGGTGCTGAGAGATACATCTAGAATACAGCAGTGAGCCAAAGAAATTATATATATATATATATATATATATATATATATATAAAATATATATGAATGAAAGAGGAAACATGGAAAACAGATTGAGAAGCTGCAACCAACATTCAATAAAAGTTCCAGAACAATGGAGGGAATGGTGGAGAAACAATATTTGAAGAAATAATAACGAGATAATTGTAGAATTGAAACACACACACACTGAGTACCACACAGGATAAATTAGTATAAATCTGCAACTACATACATTCTAATAAAATGAAAGTCATCTGGGACAAAGAGCTAATTTCAAAAGCTATTAGAGAAATTAATATGATGTTGGTAACAGTGTAAGAAACAGTGGACTTCAATAAGTGGTGTTTCAGAAATTAGATTATATTAAAAAATTGTTTTCTATCTCATACTATACATAAAAATAAATTTAAGAGGAATTAAAAACTTAAATATGAACACCAAACGTATAACACTTTAAGAAGAAAATATAAGAGAATATATTTATGACCTTGGGGTAGGGAAAGATTTTTTAATTAAGATATAAAAATGAGAACCGTAAAAGAGGAATAAACTTTTCAAATTTAAGAAGTGAAACTTTGCCCAGCCGGTGTGGCTCAGCAGTTGAGCGTTGACTTAGGACCCAGGGGATCACGATTCGATTCCCGGTCAGGGCACATGCCCAGGTTGTGGGCTTGACCCCAGCAGGGGGTGTGCAGGAGGCAGCCCATCAATGACTCTCATCATTGATGTTTCTCTCTCTCTCCCTCTCTCTTCCTCTCTCTGAAATCAATAAAGACATATATTGAAGAAAAAAAGTGAAACTTTTATTCAACAAAAGACACCATAAATCAGTGATAAGACAACCCACAAACTTCTCTTTGCAATGAAAGAAGATAAAGTATTATAAAAGCATATATTATACCACTGGACATTGACAAGGGGTGGGCATCCTCATATCACTGGTTCTAAACTTTCTCATTTTTTTTTTTAATTCTTGTCTTTTTTTAAAAAATTATTTTATTTTATTTAGAGAGAGAGGAAGGGAGAGGGAAAGAGAGAAATACCAATCGGCTGCCTCCTGCACATCCCCGAACCAGGGATCGAGCCCACAATCCGGGCATGTGCCCTTACCAGGAATCCAACGGATGGCCTCTTGGTGCATGGGACAACCCTCATACAACTGAGCCACACTGGCCAGGGAAAACTCTGCCTTGATTAACATGTTATCTGACTATACCATCACTTTGCTCCTTGTTTTACCCATCCTCTTATCCTGAGATCTCTCTTTCCTTAAAGATTTTAGCTGGTACTTCAATGTCATTCCAATACTATTCTCATCATAATTCTTGGTGATTTCAATATTCACTTACTGATATGGTAATTCAAAAACCTAGTTTCTAAAGTTTTTGGACTTCTTCTCCAATAATATTGTTTTCCATATTAGCCACCCACTAACATGGTCATGTCTCTAGAACTGCACTGTTCGATATGGTAGGTACTAGCTTCATGTTGCTTTAAATTTCATTTCCTTAGTTGGCCCATTTCCAGTGATCAGTGCCACCAGTGGCAACAATAATAAACAGTGGATATAGAACATTGCCATTATCACAGAAAGTTCTAATGGATAGCGCTGCTCTGGACCTTGTCATTACCCATAACAGCAACTCCTCCATAATGTCAATATTAAGCATCACACTCCCTGATCAAGACTTTTAAAAAAAATTTTGTTAACTTGCCCTAGCCGGTTTGCTCAGTGGTTAGAGCATCAGCCCTCAGACCAAAGGGTCCCAGGTTCCATTCTGGCCAAGAGCATGTACCTTGGTTGCAGGCTCAATCCCCAGCCCCAGTCAGGGTGCGTGTGGGAGGCAACCAATGGGTGTGTCTTTGTCTCTCGCACATCAATGTTTCTCTCCCCCCACCCTTCCACATTCTCTGTAAAGCAGTGGAAAAAATTGTTATCATCACAGAAAGTTCTTTGATTGAGGGTTAAAACATTTTTTGTTAACTTTACTGGGGTCACATTGTTTAATCACATTATATAAATTCTAGGTGTATGACTTTGTTGTTTTGTTTTGTTTAATACTCACCTGAGGACATGTTTATAGAGAGGAAGGGAGGGAGAGAGAGAGAGGAACATCGACTTGTTGTTCCACTTATTTATGCATTCATATGTTGCTTCTTGTATGTGCCCTGAACAGAGATCAATCCTCAACCTTGGTGTATTAGGACGATGCTCTAACCAACTGAGCTGCCAGGCCAGGGCTCTATTGGATCTTTTCTACCATCATAAAAACACAGTTTTATTTCTTCCATGTGAAAAAAACCCACTACTATTGACCTCAATTTTCCCTCTAGTTACTCCTCCATTTCTTTCCTTCACCTTTTAGCAAAAATCCTTAAAAGGGCAGTCTGCCTATACCCACTGTCTCTATCTTCTCTCCTCCTACTCTCTTTTGAATCCACCTTCATCAAGTCTTTGCCCTGCACCATGTCATCAGTTCTCTTGTCAAGATCACCAAAGAGCCCTGCCTGGCGTGGCTCAGCGGTTGAACATCCACCTAGGATCCAGGCGATTGGGGTTCAATTCCTGGTCAGGGCACATGCCCGGGTTGTGGGCTTGATCAATGACTCTCTCATCATTGATGTTTCTATCTCTCTCTTCCTCTCCTTTCCTCTCTCTGAAATCAATAAAGATATATTAAAAAAAAAAAAAAAAAGATCACCAAAGATTTCCACATGGCTAAACCTAATGGTCAATATGTGTCCTCATCTTGCTTGACCCGTTAGCAACATGTGACACAGCTGATCCCTCCTATCTTCTTGAGACGCTTTGCTTGACTTCTAACCTGGCTTTCTCCCTATCTTATTAGTTGTCCTTCTCAGTCTCCTTTGTTAGTTTTTCCCCATGTCCCTGACCTCTGAACATTGAAATATATCAGTCTTTGGATTTCTTCTCTTCAGTGTCTACACTCACTTTGTGGTAGATTAAATGGTTTGCAACTATTTGTTCCCTCCCTTCTATGAGGATTGTATATCTACACCCTTTGGATTAGTCTTGATATGCCTCTTCTGTGTACAATATACATCCCTGTCCTATCGCAGGATTGGGCTATGTGACTTTCTTTGGTCAGTAGAATGAAATGAAAGTGTGTGGTATATGTCACATGCAAGGGAAGCTTTAAATTGGATTGCACTGTTTAGTTTGGCCTCTTTTGTATCTGCCCTTTGCTGTGAGTATGGTATGTGCCAGACTGTGGCTATTTCTTCAGCCTAGGCCCAAAATTAAAAGATACTTGAATCAGACACGTAGCTAGCCCACAGCCTAAAGCAGAGCTGTAATCAACCTGTTGCCCGTATATAACAAGAGCAAGAAATAAATGTTTGTTGCTATAATCTACTGAGATTCGGGGTTGTTTGTTACATCAACAATGTTCACTAATAGAACTTCCTTTAAATTTTCCTGAATGCCAGCTCATATATCCAGTTACCAACTGGACACCTCCACTTGAATGTCTTAAAGGCAACTCAAACTCAATAGGCCCCCAAATAAGCTTTTGATCCTCTCCACAAATATGGTCTTAAAGTTTTTCCATTATGAACTAATGGAAACTCTTTCCTTCTAAGACAAAAACCCTACAGTCATCCTGATTTCTTACTTTTGCTTATATTTCTTGCCTAATTTATCAACAAATCATATTAGTGTTACTTTCTAAAAAAATCTAGATTCTGAAAACTTCTCACTCCCTTCACTGGTGCCACTTTGGCCCAAGCCACTATCATTTTTACCTATTTATAACCATACCAATCCTCCCCACCACTGGTTTGGTCACCTTTGTTTTCTCCATCCACAATCTCAGCTCCTAACCTTACTAGAGAAAGTTCTTCTCGAGGAGGAAAACAAAAGTTAAATAGTAACTAACCAGCAAATACCACCTGATCTCAGCTAGGTCAGAGCTACTCATGAGTTATCTTTTAGCTTTCTCTAATCACTTTTTACCACCTCAGTATCACCTTAGCACATGCCACCATTATCTCTTACTTGGATACTTTTTTTTTTTTACTGATACAAATTTTCTTTTTCATGCTAAAATTTTTACAAATGTTATTGTGTCATACACAATTACAAGAACAACAGTTACAAGTGGACTAAAAAGCAGCATTTTGGGGCACTTCTACTTATTTTACTATCATAGCATGTTTTGTTACATGAACAACAACAATAGTTATAATTGCAGAACTGTTAGACTTGGAAATTTAATAACTGTCTTATGATGAAGGCTAATACATAATATAAACAAAGAGTAACTGCCCAAACATAGTCTCATATTCTATAGTATTTTTTATTCCATAATTAGAATCATGGGTTAGAATCTACCCAGTAATGCCATCATTCAAATATCTGACCAAGCAGGTTAGGTCAGCAAGCATTTCAAATCATTTTCCAAAATCTTACTTAATATAGTTCTGCAAGGACCTGGATTATTTTGAAAGCTGCTCAGTTTACTCCTGCCTTTGTCCCCTACAGTGGATCTTTTAAAGCAGTAAGTCAGATTGTGTCACTCCTTTGCTCAGATTTTCCTTTTCCTCAAATGGCTTCCCACCTCACTGAGAGTAAAAGTCAAGTCCTTATAATGGTCTACAACATCCTTTACATTCTGCACAGACTCCATCCCCACCTTGTTGCTCAAATCTCATCTCTTACGATTCATGTTTCTCATTCAGCTTTGGCCACACTGGCCTCCTTGCAATTCCTTGAACACACCATTTATGCTTCAACTGCAGGGCCTTTCCATTTGTTGTTTTCTCTATCTAAGATGCCATCTAAGTATCTCTATGGCCTGTTTCCTTATCTCCTTCAGGGTTTATTCAAATATCACCTTCTCAGTGAGGCCTTCCTTGACCCCTGCCCCTAACTATTTTAAATTGCAACCCTTCCCCAGAACTCCTTATCCCCCTCTCTTGCTTTGTTTCTCTCTACAGACAGTCCCTGATTTAAGATGACCCCATTTACAATTTTTTAACTGTATGATGGTGCAAAAGTGATACGCATTCAGTAGAAACCGTACAATGAGATGATTTTGCTCAAATGTAGGCTGATGTAAGTTTCTGAGAATGCTTAAGGGAAGCTAAGCTAAGTAATGATGCTCAGTGGGTTAGGTGCCCCACTGTAAGTTGAAGAGCATCTCTAGCATTTATCACAGAGTATGTAAAATTTAGCATACCATAACCTTTGTTTATTTACTGTGTTCATTGTTTCTCTCCCTATACTAGAATTTAATCTTCATGAACTACAAGCTTTGGAGGTCTGTCTTGTTCACTGCTGTATCCTCTGAGCATAGTAAGTGCTCAATAAGTATATGTGGAGAGAATCAGTATAGATAACAAAATACCCAGGATATATAAAGTACTCCTACATGTCAAAGGAAACATAAAAACAAACAACTGAAAAATTAGCCAATGCCCAGCCAGTGGGGCTCAGTGGTTGAGCATCAACCTATGATCCTGGAGATCACAGTTCGATTCCTGGTCAGGGCACATGCCCAATCCCCAGTATGGGATGTGCAGTATGGGGCCTACAGGAGGCAGCTCATCAATGACTCTCTCATCAATGATGTTTCTATCTCTCTCTCTCCCTCTTCCTTTCTCTCTGTGAAATCAATAAAGGCATTTAAAAAAATTTTTAAAAATCAGTGAGATACTGAAAATTAAAAAAAAAAAAGACAGATTAACCAAGGATATAGATAATGACTTCTCAGAAGACACACATAATCAATAGACCTAAGAAAAGGACTCAACCTCACTAGCAATCAGTGAATTAAACAAAATGAGATATCTTTTCATAAGGATCAGATTGGCAATAATTTTAAAAGTCTGACAATACCAAACGTTGGCAAGGATGTAGAGCACTGCGAACTCCATACACTGCTGTTGCAACTTTGAATATTTGAAATATGTAGTAAATACTAGAAAGACACATAACCTTCACCCAGAGATTCTAGTCCTAGATATAAAGCCAAGAAATAAGTGCTAACATGTCTTTTTACGAGAGGCATGTAAGGGAATGTCCATGTCAGCATTATTAATAGCCCCAAACTAGAAACTCAAATGTCCATTAATAGTAGAATAAATACATACATTTGGTACATGCATATAATGGAATATTTTACAGCAATGAAAATGAGAAAACTGTAGTAAAAAAAAACACATATAAAAACTATCTGAAACTACCTAAAGGTCAAAGGGCAAGGGAGGCTGGAAGAAGTAACTCCACATGATACAACACAGAGAAGGGAAAGTGTGGGAGATGGTTCTGAAAGCAAATAGGACATCGACAGGCACACATGAGAAACTGGGTTTGAGTGCAGATCCTCTTACTGCTGAGATGGAAGGGCCCCCGTAGTCTAGTCAGCCTATTTCTAGACAACCCAGAATGAGTCCCATGAATCATTTTTGGATTATCCTGTTTGTCACTCTACAATATGTTTCATTTTCCACTCTTTATCCCCTTTATTTACTCACTTCATTAATCAAGCATTCATTCATTTATCAGATAGTGTGCTGGATGCTATAGAGAACAAAAGGAAGTATAAGATGTGAACTCAGTCCCCTGGGAGTTTGAATCTACTTTCAATGAAAATACTTACCACATTTATTAGCTCTTTAAAAACACACACACAATATCGCTCTGGCCAGTTTTGCTCAGTGGTTAGAGTGTTGGCCCTCGGACTAAAGGGTCCCTGGTTCAGTTCTGGCCAAGGGCACATACCTCAGTTGCAGGCTCGATCCCTGGCCCGACCAGGGCCAAGCGTGGGAGGCAACCAATCGATATGTCTCTCCCACATCGATGTTCCCCTCTCTCTTTCTCCGAAAAGCAATGGAAAAAACATCCTTGGGTGAGTATTAAAAGCATAATATCATAAGGTAGTATACTAAGTATCCTGAGAACTCGGGCCAGAAGAGGATTGTTTTTGACTGAGATAGACAAGAAGATTTCTAGGAGAAAGTAGAATTTCAACTATATTTTAGAAGGTGGCTAAGGTTTCTGTGGGCATACATGGGGGAAAGCTCATGAATAATAACTCATGATGATAGAGGGTATAGCAGGGGTTCAGAAAAGGGCATCCAGTAGAGGTAGGGGAAGTGCAGGGAACAATAGGGGGAAAAGGGGAAGTAGGAAGGTTGGGACTGTATTGAAGAACCTTGAAAGGGATGCTAAGTACTTTCAACTTAATAGGTTTTGATATGGGAATAATTTGGTCAAAAAATGTTACAGAGAAATAAACTGGTAGAGGCAATGCAAATGAACTTGGAAAAAGGTGTGTGGAAGCTTATCTATTTATTAAGAAAAAGAGATTAAGTTAACTGCTTCATATGCATTATTTCCTTTAATTCTTACAATAACTCTATAAGATAGGTCTCAGTATCCTAATTTTTTAGGATAAAAACCTGAAATTGAGAGAGAGTTCATTTCAGAAAGTCCCACAGGAAAGAAATGCTAGAGCCATCCCTCAAATCCAGGTCTCCTTTACTCCAAAGACTATGACACTTTTACTCTCTGCTATACTGTCTCTATTGTAATACAGCGGCACCTCGGGTTTCTAACGTCTCCGTTGCCGAAATTTCAGTTTACGATCACCGTAAACCAGGAAGGAAATGCTTCGGTTTTCGAACACGCCTCGGAAGTCGAACTTGCCCCACGGCTTCCGCTGAGGGCAAGATCCTGAGGCCTCACTGTGGGCTGTGGATCCCTTGGTTTTTCAAACCTTTCAGAACTCAAACGGTCTCCAGAACGGATCACATTTGAAAACCGAGGGACCACTGTACTGCCAATTAGATTCTATCCGTCTCCAAGGAGGAGGTGGCGTGCATGTGATCTAAGGGGGTAGAGGTGAGAAAGGTCAAAAGCAAGCATTGAAAACAATAATTTTCAACTTGGGGAAAGTACTGATGCATGTGGATGAGGTAGGCGGCTTCAGAGATGGTCCCCAGTGATCCCTGCTTCCTCGTGTTCACATCCTTGCTTAATCTTCTCCCCTTCCGTGGGGACTAGATTTAGCGGCTTATTTCTAATGAATAGAGAATACCACAGAAGTGATAGGCGGTCACCTTCAAAATTAGGTGACTGTGGCTTCTGTCTTGGGGGTTCACTCATGCTGTCTCTCTTTTGGATTTTTAGCTGCCATCTCAAGAGCATCCCTATTGAGAGGTGCATGTGACAAGGAACTGACATCTCAGGTCAACAGCAGTGAGGGTCAAGCCTTGCAAACAGCCATGTGAGTGAGCTTGAAAGCAGGAGCTCTCCCAGTCAGGCCTTGAGAAGACTGCAGCCTTGTCCAACACGGCTTGATGTCAACCTTTGAGCGAGAGACTCTAAGCTAGAGGCACCCAGCTGATCCACTTCCAGACTCCTGACCCATGGAAATTGTGAAATAATATTTGTTGTTTGTGAGATATTTGTTTTTTTCCAGCCATTAAGTTTTAGAGTAGT
This sequence comes from Miniopterus natalensis, assembly GCF_054644295.1. NCBI lineage: Eukaryota > Metazoa > Chordata > Mammalia > Chiroptera > Miniopteridae > Miniopterus > Miniopterus natalensis. Next base: position 128,033,152 of record NC_142082.1, read on the forward strand.
GTGGTATACAGCAATGGATGACTAATAGGAAAATAGTGGTATTGGTAGAGTGTATCAAAATTACTTAGAGGCGTTAAAAAAATTTTTAATACCGGCACTCTGGTATGCTTGTATATCTTTTTTTTTTTTTTTTTTTAACCTTATTGATTTCAGAGAGAGGAAAGGAGAGGGAGAGAGAGAGATAGAAACTTCAATGATGAGAGAGTCATTGATCGGCTGCCTCCTGCAGGCCCCCGACTGGGGATCGAGCCCGCAACCCGGGCATGTGCCCTGACTGGGAATCGGACCCAATCGCCTGGATCCTAGGTCGACGCTCAACCGCTGAGCCATGCTCTGCCGGGATGCCTCACTTTTAAATGTCAAAAACCACCAAGGGTCACCAGATATTGGAAGAAAGATTCTAATACAAAAGATAAGAAATCCTCAAACATTTAAAAAATAAATTCACAAGGAATAGAAATAATACATGGAGCAGAAAAAAAACATAAATGTTATAATTATAATTCATATTCATATAAAGATAGAGAAAATATTGTACCTTTGAAGCAAGAATAGGAAACCATTAAAAGGGAACATTCATAGCCTGGCTAGCGTGGCTCAGTGGTTGAGCATCCACCCATGAACCACGGGGTCACCAGTTCAATTCCCAGTCAGGGCATATGCCCAGGTTTCCGGCTCAATGTCCAGGCTTTCGGGCTCGATCCCCAGTAGGGGGCCTGCAGGAGGCAGCCAATAGATGTTTCTCTCTCCCATCAATGTTTCTATCTCTCTATCCCTCTTCCTTCCTCTCTCTCTCAAATCAATAAAAACATTTTTTTAAAAAGAGGAACGTTCATAGAATTATAAGAGTTTGTGAATACCGAGAATATGATAGCAAAAATACAAAATTCAATATAAGGGTTGGAAAATTATGTTGAAAATATCTGTTAATAAAATATAGAAGGTGTATTGAATTGTACACTTGAAACCAGTATGGTTCTGCAAACCAATGTCATCCCAAAATGGAAAGAAAGGATAATAAAATCTGAAAATCAACATAGGAAATTTAGCATCCAACTAAAAGGAGTTTCAGAAAGAGAACAGAGAAAATTTGAGAGTTAAAATCAAATGCTTGAAGAGAATTTACAAGAATTAATTGATATGAAATCCTAAAAAGATTCTAGAGAATAAAACAGATTGATCAGGAAGGAGAAACAGAATGGCATTAGATTTCTCATAGCAATACTAGAAGCTAGAAGGTAACAAAACAATCACCCCAAAATTGTCAGCACAGTGGATTTCCAATCTAGAATTCTAAACAAACTTTCAATCATGTATAAGGGTACAATAAAAAACATATGCAAGATCTCAAAAAATTTATCTCCAGGCAACCCTTCTGAGGAAGCTATTAGAGAAAGCATTCCCCCAAAACAATGGAAGAAACCAGGAAAAAAGGATCCTAAATAAGTGAGAGGAGGAAATTACCAGAAGTCCCAAGTGGCCAGCTGTACAACAGGGCTAGAAAGCAGCCTGTCACAGATTGGAACAAGAGGATGAAGGCCTCCAGAAAGTGGGGGAAAACCTGAAACTGATCAATCACCTGTTGAATTTAGCTGTATAAAGAGGAGTTTTACAGCTCTGGGGAGAGGAAAAGGGTAAGTCATGTAAGTACATAGAGAACAAAGCAAACACAAAAACGAGGTAATTATTATAATATTATTCTTATGTAAAAGGAAATATAATCATAATACACTTTATATATCAGCAGTGAACAATATTTTGCAGGAGCATAACAATGTAAACATTGAATTAATCAAAATTTCTATATTGGAAGGGTGGAGGTACAGAGGAAGATGATTTTTTTTTTAAATATATCTTTATTGATTTCAGAGAGAGGAAGGGAGAGGGAGAGAGAGAGACAGAAACATCAATGATGAGAGAGTCATTGATCGGCTGCCTCCTGCATGCCTTTGACTGGAGATGGAGCCCACAACCCCGGCATGTGTCCTGACCGGGAATTGAACAGCGATCTCCTAGATCCTAGGTTGATGCTCAACCACTGAGCCACACCCGGCCAGGTGGTGATTGTTTTTTTATACTGGTTGATTTTAAGTTATGCCTGATGCGACTCAAGGTGGAAATATCAACAAACTGTAGAATGTCAAGCTAGAGATACTCATTATTTTTTAAATTATTGATTGATTTAGAGAGAGAGAGATACCAATTTGTTGTTCCACTTATTTGTCATTCATTGGTTAATTCCTGTATGTGCCCTGACTGGGGATTGAACCCACAACCTTGGTGTATTGGGATAGCCCTTTAACCAATTGGGCTATGTGGCCAGGGCTAAGATGCTCATTTTTTTGAGCAATCTGCTTGAGATGTGGAAGTGGGTATGATTACAAAAGGGGGCATAGTAGAGACCGAGTTGAAGACTGAGAATAGACTCTGGACCCTCTTTAGGGTCAAAGGAAGAAAAATATTCAGTAAAGATGTAAATAAGTAGTCAGAAGAAGAATTACTTGAAATAGGAAACTTCATGAGAAATAAGGGAAAAGAAATTCTGAAAAAATATGTACTAATATAAAATGTTTCAGAAAGCTCAAGGAAGATGAACTTGGTTTTATTTTTATTTTTTTAATATAGTAAAAAAAATTATATTTAGAATTGGCCAGCTGAATTCACTTTAGATGATCCCAGTTTTGTTGGCAATTTTCAAAGCATTATAGTCAGCGGCCAGTAGAACATATGCCCTCCTCTCTCCATCAGGCCTGATGATGGTGTTGACCTTGGCCACATCAATGTCATAGAGTTTTTTCATAGCCTGTTTGATCTGGTGCTTGTTGACCTTGACATCCATAATGAACACAAGTGTGTTGTTGTCTTCTATCTTCTTCAAGGCTGAATCAGTGGTCAGGGTGACCTTGATGATGGCATAGTGGTCAAGCCTGTTTCTCTTGGGGGCGCTCGTCCAAGAATATTTGAGCTGCTTTCTGAACTGCAGTGTCTTGGGCCATTGGAAGGTGGATAACATTTGGATCTTTTTCTTTGTGGCTGTTGACCTTTCAGCACTACCTTCTTTGCCTTCAAAGCCTTTGCTTTGGCTTCGACTTTGGGAGGGTAAGGGGCAAGGACTTCCCTCTTTGCTTTCAGTGACACCTTCATGAAAAGTCAAAGGCTTCTAATGATTTAAAAAAAAAGTCATTGGTGACCTTCCACAGAGGAGTTTTATTCTAGTGGGGTGGGAAGAAGAATTTGGGAATGGGGTATGAGGCAGCAATATGACAGTCTTAAAAAAATTCCTGGCATTACATGGTACCAAAGTATCCGTGGTGCCATGGATTATTTGCTGATTGAAAGCGAGGGAAAAAGTAACTTAACACTGGGGAGATCTGGCTGTTGCCTCCTTAACTCCTTAACTCAGTAATTAATATTAACATCACTAAAAGTGGGATGATTAGAAGTAATGTGACTAAAATGTGATGCAATAAAAAATACACAGCATCAGCTATGAATATTCCTGACAAAAATGTTTAACTTGAATTGAAATCTCCAGGTTACAGGAAATAAGGGATAGATGAACATGTTAAATGACTGCAAAGAAAAGAAACAATCAGACAAATCCAGAGGTGGGACATTAGATAGGGACAATGGACCCACTTCAACAATTCACAAACATAAAAAAGAGGGAAAGGGGCACTGTTGAAGTCAGAAGAGAATTAAGCCCTGGCTGGTGTGGCTCAGTTGGTTGCAGTGTCATCCCATACACTGAAAGGTCTCAGGTTTGATTCCCAGCCAGGGCTCATACTCAGGTTTTGGGTTTGATCCCCAGTTGGGGCATGAGCTGGAGGCAACTGTTTGATGTTTCACTTTTACTTCAATGTTTCTTTTTCTTTAAAATAATTTTTTTTATCTTAAAGGGTGATATAATTAACAAAGTTTAAAACAAGACAAAATGCCCACTATTACTTGGGGAAATAGGCTATTTAACAAAAATACTGAATGAAGTCTACCAATGAGCAGTTAACTTATGATGATGACTATATTGCCTAACCAGTCTTTCTTACAATATGTAAGTCATTTAGCAACTGTTTTCTCCCCCAAATAATCTGTGAGTCTATCAATAGGCAGCTCACAGTTGGGGATTGGGAAAAAACTGGTTGTATATACATGCAATCACTAAGGCCCACTAAGATTATGGGCCTTCTCAATATCTAGCCCCTCACTTGCAGGATACAGCCCAAACTGACTCATCTGAGATGGCATTCTTTCACTCCTCTCAAACACAGTGAGTGGTCAAGAAAACACACACAAAAATAAAAGTAGAGAAGATCGTGAATAACCCTCCCACCAGATAACTTGAAGTTAAAGAATCTGGCAGTTGCAGCATAAGACACAAATTAACAATACTACGTTTCTAAGTTTATTGCCCACACTCCCTTTTTATATACCTAATACTTTAACTCAAAAGGCCCTACTGTTTGTAATTTAACACTTCCAGTGCTTTCCCATCTCTGCTTATTTTATTCCCTAATCTCCAACATTGTCTCCTTCTTTGCCCAGTTTTCCACCTAACCATCCATTTTTCGTGATTACACATTCTGAATATCCTTTAAGGCTCAGGTCCTCATAGTTAATGCAAATCACATCCATGTTTCTCTTTCTCCCTCTCCCTTCCTCTCTCTCTAAAATAAAATAATAAAATAAAATAAAATAAAATAAAATAATTTTTTTAAAAGCATGTCCTTGGGTGAGGTTTTAAAAAAAATAATTAAAAATAAATGATGCCCTGGCAAGCATGGTTCAGTGGTTAGAGCATTGGCCCAAGCACTGAAGGGTCACAGGTTCAATTTCTAGTCAAGAGCATGTACCTGGGTTGCAGGTTCAATCCCTGGCCCTAGTCAAAGCACTTGTGGGAGGCAACCAATCCATGTGTCTCTCACAAGTTACTCTCTTTCTCTCTTTCTTTCTCTCTCCCTTCCTCTCCCTCCCTCCTTCCCTTTCACTCTCTCTAAAAAGCATTGGAAAAAATATCCTCAGGTGAGGATTAACAAAAAAAATAAAAATAAAAATGAGAGAGAATTAAGCCATACAACAACCTGAGCAACACATGGTCGTTAATTGAATCCTGACTTGAAAAACAAGCTGTAAAACACATTTTTTTTGTGACCACTTGGAAAATTTAAATATTGTCTGTTACATAATATGAAAGCATTATTATAAGTTTTATTAACTGTGATAATGATATTTTTTAAGAGATGCATTCCAAAGTAGTTAGGGGTAAAATGTCATTATGTCTACTGTAATTTAAAATACTTCAGGAAAACAAAGATGAAGCAAAATAAGTAAACTGTTAAATCTACATGCAAGTATATTGGTATCTATTATGGTATTTGACTTTTCTGTATATTTGAAATTTTAATAAAATTAAATATAAACTTAGTGATAGAAAGAAAGGGATGAAGTAGTAGTCTGAGGTAGTAACTGAGTCAAACTTGCCAAAAGGAGGCAATACAGAGAGAGAGGGAGGAACTAATTGAATAAAGTCAAAGAAGTGGGATAAGATAGAATATAAGGACGGGTGAAGAGTTCAGTCCCAGAAAGGCTGATCAGCACCCATTTCTGAGACAAGAGGGACAAAATATAATGAGTGAAGAGATGAGAGCCTTCTAAAGTGGAGACAGCCAAACTGGGGAATGGCCTTTGAGTGGATGAAGGCTAAGAAAAGTAGGTCAAGAATGGTGAAGGTATGCCCAGCCGGGAGTGGATCAAGGGTTGAGCATCAGCCTATGATCCAGGAGATCTCGGTTCAGTTCCCCATCAGGGCACATGCCCGGGTTGTGGGCTCGATCCCCAGTGGGGGTCGTGCAGGAGGCAGCCGATCAATGACTGTCTCATTATTGATGTTTCTCTCTCTCTCTCTGAAATCAATAAAGATATATTTTTTAAAAAAAGAATGGTGAAAGTTGATTTGGGGACTTGGGGAGAATGAAAAAGTTCTGAAAACACTGTTGGATAAATTCTGCAGGAATGCAATCCTGAAAAGAGGTGCTACCCAGATGAAGTTACATAGCATACATTTGTAGTGAACCCAATCAGCATGGTTTTATGATTTTCTTCGGGGATGTTAAAAAATCTGGAAATGATAAGAGGGATAAATGGTGATGGAAAAAAATTATATATATGTTTTGTTTTTTTTTCAAATCTGAAAATGGAAGAAAACCAGAGAATGCTAGATTTTCCCTAGAGTGGAAGAAGAAAAGGTGACAATCCTACAAATTAAATGGGTGACTGTGGATGTCTCTAGGTTTTAAGTAAAGCCACATGTAACTAGCCACTCATAGGAAGCCCCCTGTGTAACATAAAACATTGAGTGTTGCTCACAACTGGTTTTGGGTAAGACTGGAAGGGCATTAATAAATTAGAACAAAAAAGGCTGAAAGGGATAAGTCATGTTTGCTGTGAAGGAAGGATTCATGGGAGTGAAGGTGTGGAACAAGTAGAAGGAATTAAGTTGTAGTCAAGACAGGACGCGCAGAGAGAGAAAGCCTGGAGAATGTAAAATTTCAAGTGGTGTTGAGGCCCCAGGTATGGCCATACAGATGTGTAACTGAAGGAGGAACTAGTTAGCCCAGTTATTAGATAAATGTGAACGTGGATGTCGTAGACAATCTCTAAGATAACCCCCAATGATCCCCACCTCCTGTTACTCACACCCTTGTATGATCCCTTGTCCTGAGTGTAGACAGGACCTAGTGACTTACTTCTAACAAATAAATAAGGCAAAAATGATGGTCTATCTCTTCTGAGATTATGTTACCCAAAGACCCCTGCTTCCATCTTGCTTGCCCTCTGCTGCTTTTTCACTTGTTTGCTCTATGGAGCCAGCTACCACATTGTGAGAACCTCAGTGGAGAGACCAATCAGGCAAGGAACTGAGAGAGGCCTCTGGCCAACAGCCAGTAAGAACCTGAGGCCCTCAATCCAACAGTCCAGGAGGACACGAGGCCTGTCAACAACCACATGAGAGAGCTTGGAGTGGCTCTTCCCCAACCCAGTCTTGGATGACTGCAGCCCCAGCTGACACCTTGACTGCAGCCTTGTGAGAGACCCTGAGCTACAGGATCCAGATAAGTCTTGCCCAGAGTCCTGACGCACAGAAACTGTGAGGTAATAAATGTTTGTTGTTTTAAGCTGATAAGTTGGGGTGATTTCATAGATAACGAATACAAAGTATGTTGAGAATAACAGGAGATGAGATAGAGAGGGAAACCATAAGCCAGGAGCAGTGGTTCATAAGGATTTACAGCGTCTCTACCTTTAATGTGCATACAAATCACTTCAGGGTCTTGTTAAAATTCAGATTTTGATTCAGTAGTTCTGGGGCCTGAGTTTCTGTATTTCTAACAAATCCCCAGGTGATGCTGACAGGGCTTGTCCTTTGAGAAGCAGGGATCTAAAGTGCCCTGAGAATTAGCAGAGGTTAGCAGAGAAGATGGGTAAAAGGTGAGTTAGGAGAATCCAAATCAACATGCTTATGGAGGGGGTCAAATTGTTGACTAAAACAAGGAGGCAGGCCAAGGCCTATATGAACCAGGGCCTAAAGTGAAGCCAGAAAATAATACCAATAAAGGCTCAAGGCTAGGAGAAGTTTCACAGAATAGGTGAGGTGTGAGCTGGGAGGAACAGACATTGAAAGGGATTCAGGGAATTCTAGGTAGATCAATTTGTAACTAAATCTCTCTAGACCCTGTCCTTGCACCAATAACATGCTTGCACAGCAACAGACTTCTAATCTTCATTTGATGTCCTCCGTGGAAGAGAACTTGCAAACTGGCCAGCGTAAATATATTGTCCCACTTGGCTGCTACATTGCTCATTGTAAATGATTAAATTGATTTTCTGATACAAATCAGACTCACATGAGTTTGGGATGCACAAGCCAGTTTTTCTTGGGCCTGATCAAGCCAGGAGAAGCCAAGAGTAAGGATCCAGATTTACAAAAACAGAGAAATCTAGAAGGGCAACATCTTTCCTGACCATCAGCCTACCCCTCATCTCTACACAGTGGAACAGTAAACGTAAAGAGGGCTCCATTAATAATTACATTGGTTACTGAAACGTACAAGAGGCAAATACCATAAGATTTAGGGTGAGGGTGAATGTGGGGAGAACCTTGAAAGAGAGCTAAGCAAAGACCTAATGAACATATTTGAATAGATACTAAAGTTCGGCTACTTCGGCCATTTGTGTGCATTAATAGTGAGGCATGAGCGCTGTGCTTTTACGCCTTCATGACAAATGCCAATAAAGAGAAGAGAGTTCGGTGAACTGCTCCTGGGCCTCTTTGAAACTGTACATAAGGTCAGTTTGACATCACACACTAATGTTCTGCTTGATCGAGTTTGACCAGTTTTTCTTTGGTTAATAGGGCAATCCTTCTCCTGCCCTGTGACTCCTCTTGGGCCTTGGACTGCTGCGGCAGCGTAACTGGTGTAGCTGCAGACCAATCGCGGGTGTGCGTGTGTGAGCGCTCTGAGCGAAGCTGCGGCGGGCTGCCATGCCCGCCTCGTTCCCACCCGGCTTGACCCAAACGCTGCGTCCCCGGGTGAACCTCACTGTGTCCTCAGCGCACCCTCATGTACTGAGGTTTTAAGTTCCACGTCTAGGTTACTCTTCACAGTATAAATTCCTATGTGAGTGGCCCCATAAGAAAATCCCATTATTTTTCACATTAAAATTTTTATGTCACACTGAAACAGAAGATCTGATTTATGTACGATACCAAACATTTTATCTCTTTTTGTTACTCTCTAATCTTTGTCAGTATATACATGCATATTTTTACAGAGTTGAAATCAGGGTGTTCATTATCCTGTTTATTATATTTATTCCACATTTACCTCCTTGAGACACACATTTAGACACCCTCATGCCTCAGTGTAGACCGGATTCTTCTCATTTATTGTAGGTACAGTCAGTGTATTGATAGAGCAGGCTCTGCTTAGCCCGATTGTTTATTGCTGAGTTTGGGGTTGTTTCCAGTTTTTAATATAGTGAATAAAGCTGCTATGCCCATCCTTGTACAAATTGTTCTTTCTTCTTTTGGGTTATTAACGTGGAACATATTTCCCCAAGAGAGGATGAATGAGCCGATGGCTGGACAGTGAGGAAGTGCTGGAAGTTGATAAGCAGTGGCAGGGCACGATCAGATTGTCGTCTTTAAAGGTCTGACCAGTGACAATAATACCTATTACAGGGTTATCGTGGACACTGAGCGAGGTCAACAAGGTGCAAGAACAGTAAAGAAATGATGCAATATAGATTATTATACTCAGGATTTTCTCAGGAGGTCTAATCAAAGTCTAATCAGTGTGAATTGAAGATCATCAATCAGTTTAATCACACACTCAAAGTGTTTTCCTTGGGTTATTTTGCCTTTGCATGCTAAGGAAAATGCAGTGCCAGAGAGGTGGTGAACTTCCACAAATAACTGTTTAAAACAGTCTTGTTTGTCATCCTGTGGACAAACGCCTGTTTCCGGACCCCAGGCCTACCTAGGAAGCATGGAAGTGGTCCACTTGAAGCTTGACAATTTCTGGGATCTGATAAAGAAAAGGAGACATTATGTAGTCTAGACACTGGCTTAAGGGCCAGCTCCTCACATTTCTTTTCTCTCTTTTCACTTTATCCATTGTAATCCTCTTATTATACTGAAGTACTGTTTTGCTTCTCTCTCTGCCCTTAAGTGCTCAGAATGCCCTGGCTTCACCATCTCTGGACTCTATTTTCTCCTCTGGAAAATGAGGAGGTGGCCTTGATGGTCTCCTCCAGCCCTTGCAGTTGGACCTCAGGGGTTCTATGGTTCTGTCCTCTCTGGATGACGAGGCTCAGTCTGACTCCAACCCAGTGTCTTGTTGCTTCAGTTTCCCTAAACCACTAATCACTGGCTCTTTAGGGAAATCTTTGTCAAAGTGTGGCATTCGAATCACCTTAAATCATGTTAAAGTGCAGATTCCTGGGCTCCGGGCTGCTTAATCAGAATCTCAGGGGTGAGGCCTGAGAAGCTGCTTTATAAAAGACAAACATGGCCCTGGCCCTGTAGCTCAGTTGGTTAGAGCACCATCCCAATACACCAAGGTTGTGAGTTCGATTCCCAGTCAGGGCACATACAAAAATCAAGCAATGAATATAAATAAATGGAACAACAAATCGATCTCTCTTCTTCCTCTTCTTTCTCTCTCTAAAAAAATTAAAAGACAAACATGTATTTAATACATATGGTCCTGGACCAAACTGTGAAACTCTGCCTTAAGGTAACATCTTCCCTTGCAAATTCCTTCATTCTTTACCTTCCCAGTAGTTTCCTCTTATTCTTCAAGGTTCTGCTTCTAAAACAGGTCAAAACAGGAACATCAAAGACAATGGGTCCATGTGAGAGGATGTGAGAGGACTGGCAGGCATTAGAGAGATGCACAAGGAAGATCTTTTTTCAGTCTCATTGATCCTTAGTCCTATCTGGTCTGCAATTGCTTAATCTACTGCCATTAAGGCTGGCACTAAATGTTGCATTAGAAGGCTGCCATGGGTTGAACTGTGTCTCCTTGCCCCAAATACATATGTTGAATTCTAATTCTCAGTACTTCAGAATGTGACCTTATTTGAAATTAGAGCTATTACAGATGTGATTAATTAAATTAAGATGAGGTTAGACTGGAATAGAGAGAGCCTCTAATCCAATTTGACCAGTGTCTTTATACAAAGGGAAAATTCAGAAACAAATGGACACACACCCAGGGAGAACACCATGTGAACATGAAGGTAGAGACCAGGGTGATGCATCTACAAGTTAAGAAACAGCAAAGATTACCAGAGAACCACAGACGCTAGGAGAGAAACATGGAGCAGATTCTCTCTCCCAGCTTCCGCTGGAACCAACCCTGCCAACATCTTGATCTCACTCTTCTAGCTTCCAGAACTGTTAAGACAATAAGTTTCTGTTGTTAAGCCACTCAGTTTGCAGTACTTTATTAAGGCAGCACTAGCAAGTGAATGCAGAGACCTTGGTTACAATCGTGGTTTGGTCATGGGGAACTTAGGCTATCACTAGCTACTCTGAGTTGCACTGCGCATCTCATCAGAAAGATGGAAAATATGTCATGTTTATTAGAAGATGAGTGTTGAATGAGATCTGTGTGAAGGCACCTGCGACATATTGACTATCAGTGGGATTATCATTCACCAAGTGGCCCACAGTGAACTGCTTTAGGAAGGTCAGGAAAGAATTCCTTTGTAGCCAAGGATTATTCTTTGCTATAAAGAGAGGCATCAGGTGGTAGGTGCCTTCAGTTCTCCAAAATGTGCTGTTAGTTTGGATGAACTCCCTGTGCTCTTGTCCAAGCCAGTCCCTGTACGTGTATGCCGGATTTCACCCCTCTCACCTAGCCAAGGACATCACTTTAGCATTCTCCTCTTTCCGAAATCTTCCATCTTCTCCTCTCATCAACATACAAACATGCTATTATTTCTACCAGCCTAAAAACCCCTTCTTCAATTCTACGTCATCTGTGAGCTACCCTTCACTTTCTTCTTCTTTGCAACAAAACTTTATGAAAGTTTGATATAACCCCTATCTCCAGTTCCTCCCTTACCATTTTTAATTTTTAGTAAACTTTATTTTAGACCTTTAGAAATATGCACAAAATCCTAAGCTCTCACTTAATTTTGACCATGTGAGCAATCCTGCTAACCAGCACCCAAATCAAGAATTAGCATATCAGCCCGGCCGGGCGTGGCTCAGTGGTTAAGCATCGACCTAGGATCCAGGCGATCAGGGTTCGATTCCTGGTCAGGGCACATGCCCGGGTTGTGGGCTGCAGCCGATCAATGACTCTCTATTCATTGATGTTTCTATCTCTCTCTCTCCCTCTCCTTTCCTCTCTCTGAAATCAATAAAGATGTATTTAAAAAAAAAAAATTAGAATATCATTGTATTGTATATTTGTAAGTTCTAAGAGAATAGATCTTAAAAGGTCTCATCCAAGAAAAAAAAAAATTTTTATAACTATGGTGATGGATGTTAACTAGAAAAAAAACAGAATTAAAATGTCATCAGCACCTTAGAAGCTCACCTCCTGACCCCTCCCAATCACTAACACCAAGGTAACCACTGTTCTAATTTCTAGCACCTTAGATTAGTTTTCCTGGTTTTGAACTTCATACAGGTAGAATCATACAGTGTGTATACTCTTTGCATCTGGTTTCTTTAGTATTATATTTGTGAAATTAGTCCATGTTGTTATGAATACCAGTAGTTCACTCATTCTGATTACTCCAGTCTAGGGGTTGGCAACTTTTTCTGTAAAGGACCAGATAGTAAATACTTTAGGCTGTGTGGGCCGTAAGGACTTGAGCACAATTACTCAACTCTGCTGCTGTAGCTCACGAAGGCAGCCAGAGACAATGCTTACACAAATGGTTGTGACTATGCCCTAGTGAGACTGTATAAAAATAGGGCCTGTGCTGGACTTGACTCTTACACTGTAGTTTGCTGACCCCTGCTTAGCCTATAATATTCCACTAAACAAATACACCCTAACTTATTTATTCATTTTAGTGTTGATTAACATTTGTGCTATTTCTTTTCTTTTTTTTCTTCTTCTTTTCATGACCCCCCTGACACATGGAACAAGCTAACGTGAGCCGCGAGCATGGAAAGTCTTATGTTATTTCTAAGTTTTGGTTTTCCTATTTCATACTTCCCCTCTTTTTGTGCTTTTAAATCAATTGTATTGAAATAGAATTTATACATAGTAAATAAAATGCACCCATTCACACTTAAATCTATTCCAATCTGGATTTTCCCCACCACTCCAACAAAACATTTGTTAGCAAAATCACCAATGATCTTCATGTTGGTAAATCCCATGATCAATTCTCAGTCCTCATCTTGCTTAAGTTCTTGGCAGCATTTGACACAGTTGACACCTACCTCCTCCTTGACACACTTTCTTCATTTGGTTTCCAGAATTTAGCATTTAGGTTTTCCTCCTGCCTCTGGTCACTCCATCTTGACTGCCTTTATGGAATCCTCATTTTTCTCCTGCCCCTTGATGTTGGAATGCTGAAAGGCCCAGTTCTTGGACCTTCTTTCTATCCACACTCACTTTCTTGGTGATAATATCCAGCCTTTGGCTTTAAATACTATATGTATGCAACAACTCTCATATTTACATCTCTAGCTCAAACTTTATCCCTGACCTCCAGACTCCCATAGCCACCTACAGTGTGCTCTATCTTGATGGTTGCAGTAATCTACTTCATCTTTTCTTTTTCCCCTTTACACACCATGTGTAATTTATAGCAACTCCCAAAACTGACTAAGTGACTACTTTTCACCACCTCCACTATTATAATCCAGTCTTAAATCAGCATTGTCCCTCTTCTTGATAATTGTGATTGCATTCTATCTGGTTTCCCTGTTTCCACTCTTGCTCTTATATAGTCAACTTGAAGCACAACAGTCAGATTAATCTGGTTATAATATAAGAGAGAATATGTCACTCCTCCGCTCAAAACTCTCTAATACAGTCCCTTCTCATTCTGACTAAAAGTCCTACAATGTAAAAGTAGAAGTCCCTGCAGTGGTCTACCAGCCTGCACACTATCGGGTACTCGTTACCTCTTCCTGTCTTCAACAGTCCACCCTTCCCCTCCCACTACACTAGCCAGCCTGGCTTCCTGCTATTCTTCAAACACACCAGACACCCTCCTGCCTCGCTATTTCCTTTGCCTGGTAAGCTCTTTCCCCAGACGTCTATTTCGCTGATCCTCTCAACTCCTTCATGTCTTTGCTCAAATGTCGCCTTCTCAATAGGGCCTACCCTGACTATTCTACTTAAATTGCAGTCAGCCCCAATACTTTCAATCCCTTATTCCGCTCTACTTCTTTCTTTTTCCATAATACTTATAGCTTCCTAGCACATTATATAATTTAGTTGTTTATTACATCTATTGCTAATCATCTATCTTCCCACACTAGTGTATAAATCCTTTGAGGGCATGTATCTTTGTTTTGCTCACTGATGTATTCCAATCTCCAAGAACAATGCCTATCACATAATAAGTACTCAGCAAATATTTGTTCAATGAATGAATGAAATGTTAAGAAAACAGGAATTTATATTTCTCTTTAAGAAGCATTAGTCTTGTTTTTGGTGCAAATTCTCATCCTGGATTAAAGGCTAAAGGATTCATCTGTCAAGTTCCCAGAGAGTGGTTTGGCAATTCTATCAACTACAAGCAGGTCCTCTTAGGTCGATAGACACCTGAGGCTATTTATTTTATTGCTGAAAGCTTGGTGTGAGAGCATTTTGGTCCAGTTTACGAAAACAGCAGTGTTCTAACCAGCAGCTCCAATAAATCTTGCACATTCTTGAGCCCATAAGTCCTGGCCTCTTGCCTCTCTACACATCCATTCATCCAACTAAGAAGAACCTCTTGTTGGAGCACACAGGGGCACTTGATTAGTAAGAGCTATGGGAAGGAGCACAATCTTCTTTCCTTTCTGCCCTGGGGACAAAGCCTCGGAGCGAGTAGCTCTTTGCTCAGGACGTGCAGAATGTGACGAGAAAGACTTTGCATCTCTTCACATCTAACAAATGGCATGCCCACTATCTAAAACCAGATCAAGTTAACACATGGAGCCAGACACGAATGCAGTCTTATTCCGAGGCAAGTTGTGTTTACTCTTAAGGCCATCAAAGTCTAGAGAGACTAGTAGGCTGAGAGATGGTTCATATAAAAGAGTATAATATAATTTTTTGATTCCATATATCTTTTTACATAATTTTTATTTAGTAACTTTTCACATTTTTACTGTAGTTTGTTTACATTTTGTAGTTGTTTATTTGCAACAAACTGTAGTAGTTAAGAGCATGAACTCTGAAGCCAAACTATATGGGTTGAGTCCGAACATCAACACTTATTTACTGTATGAGCTTGGTGAACTTATTCAACCTCTCTGTGCCTTAATTTCCTGGGCTGTTAAATGAGTATCATAATACTACCTATCTCATGAGATTGTTATAAGGATAAAATGAATTGATATATATATATATATATATATATATATATATATATATATATATATATATAAAAATCAGCATAATGCCTGGCACGTAAGAAGTATGAATATGTACATAAATATATGTAATATAATTATACATTTATATATGTTTATATAGAGAGTGTCCCCAAAAATGTATACACACTTTGAATAATTATTAATTCCAATGGGTTAAATCTAAAAAGAAAGAAACATCAACTGAGCTGTCAGGTTTTAGTAGTGTATAAATTATGAGGGGACACTGTATATATAAATTTATGTAGTTAGAAGCACTTTGTGTCTTGGCAAGGTGACAAGAATAATCCAAGATTTTCTTTCATTCTGACCCCTGCATTGGAGAAGTAAATGAGACAGTTGTTTGTCTAGTGAAGGTTCTAATAAGATGTTAAGGAGAAAAAATAATTTTGACCCTGTGCACACACTCCCAGAATGCCTTCTTCATTCTAGCAGGGCTGAGCCAATCTCATGAAATAAGCTACCTACAGACATTCTGGAAGGGAGACCTTAGAGGACCAGGGATTTCATGTGATACCACCAGGGTATGCAGGAGGTGATGGCAAAGTTTAGGACAAGTTTTATTTGCTTTGCCACACTCCCCAACACATATATTAAATCTCTGTGGTCATCATAGTCATACGTGCCCTAGCCTTTATTAGTTAAATCCTTTAAGGTTTGCTGAACCTTATGGACGAAATGGACTAAATTGCGTGCCTCTCCTCCCAAACTCATATGTTGAAGCCCCAACCCCCAATGTGATTGTATGTGGATATAGGACTTTTTAAGAGGTAAAGTTAAATGAGGTCATAAGGTTGGGGTTCTAATCTGATAGGACTGGTGGCCTTATAAGAAGAGAAAGAAAGATCTCTCCCTCTCTGAATGCACACACTAAGGAAAGGCCAAGTAAGGAAAGAAAGAAGGAGACCATCTGCAAGCCAAGAAGAGAGCTCTCATCAGGAGAATTGGCCAGCACCTTGATGTTTGGATTTACCAGCCTCCAGAACTGTGAGAAATAAATGTTTATTGTTTAAGCCACCCAGTCTATAATATTTTGTTATGGCAGCCTGAGCAGACTAAGACAGGTTGAAACAGGAAGCATGCCCATATGGTCCCTAACAATGGGGGGTTATTGCTAGGATTCATGGGATACAGCATGAGATGTTCTCTCTCCTTAGCTGGACAGCCGTTCTTGATGGCAGAGCTTCCTATACAGGGATGTCAATAGGCTTGTGGGGAAATAAAACAAAGGCTCGGCAGGGATTGGGATATTGCCTACTCTTTGTTTATTTAGTATTTGTACTTCCTGGTTGAGTTGAGTAGATTTGTTACTAATGCACGGTGTCCCTATTAGACAGTTTGACACCAAGCTCTTTTTGCCTTCCTTCTGACCAGCACATTCCCAGGGGACTTTGACTCCAAAGGAGTATGGCTGGAGTAGTAGCTTTGTTTCTACATGACAAGAAATATAACAACTTTATGCAGAGCCAACCACTAGAGCCTGTTTCTCAAAAGGGGGATGTGGGTCTAGAAGGCACTTAAGAGCCTCAAGGGTTTCTCCTCACTGTAGAGTTTAGCCCTTTCCATGACAACAAGCTCGAAAGCAGCAATTTGGAGATAAATTCCCCTATAATACCCCTTGTATTTGTTTCCTAGGGCTGCTCTAATGAAGTATGAAAAACTGGGTGGCTTAAAACAACATAAATTTATTTTCTCATTGTTCTGGAGGCTAGAAGTCCAAAATCAAGGTGTCAGCAGAGACATGCTCCCTCTGAAGGATCTAGGGAATAATCCTTCCTTGTCTCTTCGAACTTCTGGTGCCTACAGGCAGTCCTTGGCCTGTGGCAGCAAGACTCCGATTTCTGCCTACCTTCATTTTCATATGGCCTTCTTCTCTGTGAGTATTTCTTGCTTCTTCTATTTTTATAAAAACACCAGTCACTGAATTAAACTCACTCTAATCCAGTACAACATCATTTTAACTAATTACATCTGCAGATCCTATTCCCTAATAAGGTCACATTCTGAGGTTCTAGGTAGACATGATTTGGGGCAGTGGGGAACACTATTCAAAGCACTATATTGCTTTAGTTAAGACTCTTTAGTTGAAAATTACAGAACAACTCTTCAGCCCTAGCTGGTTTGGCTCAGTGGTTAAAGCATCGGTCTACAGACCGAAGGGTCCCGGGTTTGATTCTGGCCAAGGGCACGTGCCTGGGTTGCAGGCTTGATCCCGAGCCCTGGTTGGGGTGCATGCAGAGGCAGCCAATCCATGTGTCTCTCTCACATCGATGTTTCTCTCTCCCTTCCACTCTCTCTGAAAAGTAATGAAAAAAATATCCTTGGGGGAGGGTTAAAAAAAAAACACAACAACCTCTGAGCCACATTATACACACACACACACACACACACACACACACAAAGATTTTATTCATAGGACACGGGAGTGTTTTACAGAATCCAAGGCAGTAAAGCAGGCAGTCCTCAGGAGGAAGAGCTTGGAACTGCGCAGCTATCAGAAGTATTATTCCTCTATCTCTTACTCTTACCTTAGTCTTCCCCCTGCCTGGCTTTCTTTGCATTTCCATGCCCTCAGCAGGCAGAAGATGACAGACTCATTTCTCCAGAGTTTACATTTGTATTTACATGACCAGTTCAAATCTTGCTCTGAATTCTAAATTCTCAGGAGATAGGATCTGATCGGCCCATTCAGAATCAAGTGTTCAATCCTGGTCCTGCCAATGTGGGTAGGTGAATATAGTGATATAGTAAATACAACTGGGGGAGTGTGGTCATCCCAGTGGACAGGAAGGCAACTCTCAGAAAGATGAGTCATTGCATGCTGGATAAATACCCCCCAAAATGTCTAAAACACATTTTATAGCATTTAGCAGCATACGAAGCGTTTTCATGTATACTCTCATTTGATTGGTGCCAATTCGTTCAGAGTAGGCGTAACTGGCATTTTGCCCATTTTACAGATCAGAAACAGACTCTGAGAGATGAGATGATTAACCCACAGTGATGGTCATGTGAGAGACCAGGCACGACATTCTGTCTTCTGACCCTTGGCCCGACTGTCACCTCACCGAGCAGTACAGTCTACAGCTCCTTCCCCCTGCTAGCCCCCTCCGCACCATTATTGTCCCAGAATGCTTTCACCAGGATTTAGCATACTAAAATGAGAAGGAAAATCATTCTCCTTTTAAGATTTAAACTCAAATCCCTCCTCCTTTGCATTTGATAATTTCCTTCTTTCTAATTCTGGAACCTAATCAACTCCCTGTGTTTGGGGAGACTGGGCTAATTGGTGTTCCGCCTCTGCAGTCCTTTTACTCGGCTCTTATATTTTCTCGGAGGCTTGTTTCCCACAAGAGGTTCAGGCCCTCTCCTCTCATGTTTTCACTCCTTAGATTCCCCAGTCCTGTGACCTCTTCGTGAATGGTTTTGCCTTCTGTTTGCTGAAACTCCATTAATTACCCTGGTCTTAATTCCCTGGAACTTTCTATCATTACTTTCACCTTCTTTCCCTTACGTAAGGAAAAAAAATCATTCCTCTTCTCTTCAGAGACGAAAGTTTTCTCTCCTAAAGCTTCCTAGAATCATTAAGCTCATAGAATTTCCTCTTCCTAAAAATTAAATCTTTCTCCACTGCTTCCTTTTCTTCAGCTTTCATTTTTAGCTTTTCTTTTCCTTTCTTTTTCTCTAGGAAAAAACAACCCCCGCCTTTGCCAGGCCTTGCTGCCCCTTCCTGTCTTTGCAGCAGCACTTCTTGAATAAACGGCCTTTGCCCACCCCCTTCATTCTGTGCCTTCTCGTTCCTTCCTTTTTTCAGTCTGCTGTCCCTCTCCACCACTTTTATTTTTTCTTAAAATATCTTCCATTTATCTCCTCACTTTGTTCAATGTTTTCACTTAATTAGTCAAACAGTTACTGTAGCTGTTAATTCTACCCATCCTAGTATTTGGAGTCTGTTTCCTTCGAGTGATTTTTCTTCTGGTTATGAGTCATGTTCCTGCTTTTTAGCATGTTTAGTGATTTTTTTTTTTGGATGCTAGCTAATGTGAGTTTTACATTGCTGAGTATCTAGATTTTGTTGTCTTCCTTTAAAGATTGTCATATTTTGTGGTGGCAGGCAGTAAAGGTGCTTGATCCTTTGGGGCTTGTTTTGAAGCCTTTTTAGGGCAGACATAAAGTAACCTTTATTCTAGGAACAGTTTAGTAACACTACTAAAGCATGGCCATTTTAGGATGTGAGTGAAAAAAAAGAGTTCGTCGGAAAGTAACCTCACAGGGTGATCTGATCATAAATTCCTAACTGGGCAGGTCATGGTGAGTAGTCATGCCCCAGGCGTGTAACTTTTTAGTAAGGTTTATCTTTGCCTTAAGCCAGCCCTGTCCATTGTTTCTTGCACCGAGGTTAACACATCTTTGAAATGTCTCTTTTCAGACCCCTCAGAAGCCATCCTCAAGAGAGCACATAATCTTAACTGTTCTGTAATCCAATCTCTGCCTTACCTTCTCCCACCTTCATGTAATCTTTCTTAGTTCCCTCTTTAATTCAAAATGCATAAAAGAAGCTGCAAATTGCCATTCTAAGAAGCATCGTTCTCAGTCTGTTTGCGAGCTTGCTTCCAGGCATATCCTCTGTTGGGCTAAGATCAGGAACTGTTCAGTTCGCAGCTCCCTAGTCTCCTTTATCCAAGCTGTGGGGCTTCACTGTTTTCAAAATGAGCCCATGCAGATTGCTGGAGCTCTTTTTCCAGGTACCTCCCTCCTCTCTGCAATTCCACCCTGCAGCTTCCAGCAGCTTCAGCTCTCTGAGCTCCCATCTTCGTCTCCTCACCTCGGTAAGACCGTGTTTACATGGGGTTCCTTCCCTGCTTCATGGCCGGGCCTGCGTCTCCAGGTAGAAAGCCAGGATGATCTTAGAGCCACCTTCTCTCAGAGATCGTAGTCCCACACTACCTACTATCTGTTGTCCGAAGTCTGAAAATAGTTGTTTCATATATTGTTTCAGTTGTTTCAAGTTTTCTAATTGTTCAGGGTTAACCACATAATAAGTTTCAATTATTCCATTTTGGCCAGAAGATAGCGTCTCAAACTGCTCTTTTAAAGAACACCAGTGACTGCTTTTAAGAAAATCCAAGGGCCTTTCCTTATTCCTCTTGTTCTTGGGACAACATCTGGATGGCTCTTCTTTAAACCGTCCTCCCATAAATCATCCTACCTCTCTTACTAATCCTTCCCTAAGTGTTAGCTTCTCTTCTCCAGAGGGCTTGGTTATTAGGCAACCTCAATTATAAAGCAGGTCAGAGTTGATGCTGGCAATTTCTAATTTGGTCAGGGAACATAGTTGCAGGATCCTAGGTCATGGTCTCTTAGAAAAATCCCCATGATAAGCATTGGGGATTGACAAATATTTGCTGATTGATTTGGGGCACACTGTATTCTCAGCCATTAGGATGGTTGAGAGCTGGCTGCATTTAACGTGTATATTTCAGTATGAATGCTAGTATTTTCTGATTGCATTTAGGAAAGTGCTGGAGATTTTTCTATTCTCAAGAAAGTATGAAATTAAATTTATCAAGAATGCAATTTTTGCCAGGTTTATTATATTTGATTTTTTTTTTCTTGATGGGTCCCTTTCAACTTGTACAATGCCCCTGTTGGTCCTTCCCAGAGCAGACTCAATATTTATTCTTTTTCCTTTTCAGTTTGTCCATGTGCTTCTGTTCTGGGCAGTTTAGCAATATGCTAAAATGTTCTGACTTTGTTTCTTATATCTTGGACAAGATTATGTAGGTTAATATCTTTATTGTAAATTATGTTTTTCATTTATCTTGGCTAATGACTGCAGATCTCTGCAGGCAGAGGCATCCATATATATTCCAGATGATTATGCTGCCCCTGAGATTGAAGCTTCATTTTCCCCCCTGGGGGCATTTCCATTAATTATATCTAACTCCCGCATGTATTTAATATAAAACAAATTTAACTACATCAAAAAAGATGTCTGTGATTAATAGAATAATGCTTAAGAAATAATATAGTGCCCCACATCTGTCAAAAGAAAATAACTCAGATACTCTGATCACTTACTGTAGGTTTTATTGATATCAGATGGCATTAAGATAACCAAACATCAAGCAAAGGATAATTATGTATCTTTCAATTATTCTTCCAACTCTCTTTCAAGAAACCTGTCAACACAGGCTTGAGGCCTTGAGAAATATCGCTTTGAAAGAATCATTATCAAGCTCAAACTGACAACTCAGTGTTCAAAATCAAGGACAATTAAATATTTGCTTATCCTAAGGGTTAATTTACTGCCCTCGAGACCTCGTTTCACCTCCTTTAGAGTGTTTAAAAAAATGGACTGACTGATTTTTAAGAAATGCCACTCATGAATAATGGTTTGCTTAAGCGAAAAGAGCTTTTAAAAATCCTGTGCTGTTTTGGCATCCCTGGCTGCCTATGTTTGAAAGAAAATTTAAACTGAGTGGCACCCACAAATATACAATGAGAAAACTGATTCTGAATAATAGCTGTAATTCTTTGTCTTAGTCTGGAACACAGGGGTTGAGGGCAGGGTATATGCTAATGTTACTGGAAAGGAGGGGATACAATTCCAGGGCAGTGAAAAGGAAGTCAGTCCGGGAGAGAGAAACAGCAAATACAAAGTGGTGTATAAGGGTATTGGCTACAGCTTCATGAGAAAACACAGAGAGAGTCGCTTGGTCAGGCCACATGGAACCATATGCACAGAGTGGCCCATCAAGGAGAAACGGGGAGGAGTTAATGTACTGGCTCCTTTTCACCTTCGGTCTCACTTTAGTCTCCTTTGAGAATTCCCACAGGGCTGAGAATTCCCTTGCACTCCTGGACTTGTAACCCAAGACCTCTCCAGGCAGCCACTGGAGAAGCCACAGCAGTGTCTCAAGGTGGAGGGAGGAGACAGAAACTCCATGAGTCAGGTTCAGCTGGCTTGACACAGCTGCACTGCAGCTCCCACTGTGTGGGCACCATGGAGGCCATGCCTGAGATGGTCCAAGGAGAGATGAGAGAGTGAGACAGACCACTCCAGATTGGTGGATGGCAGTTTTAATAAGCCAGGGAACCTAAATTTGAGGCTTGTCTTGGGCCACTGAAAAAAAAAGTAGATCTCCATATCCACCAGAATGCCAGAATCTTAAAGTTTATATAGAGGCTATAAGGGGGTTTGGTCACATACACCGTCCAGGTTGTCTCCACCAACAAACATTACTTTCTCAAGGTTGTGTCCTTGAAAGGACTCTGGCTATAGGAACTGTGGGCACAATGTACATTCCAAGAACAGGGGAGGGGGAGGAGCCTCCAAATGCTTGGTCCAGCTTGGGGGTCAACTGGCAGTCACATCCTCTCAATAACTTCCTCTGACACAAAGAGCCCAGGGTTTTTCTTCTGTTCTGCCATTTTCAACTTGTTGGCTTTCATCCTTAGGCTTATTGCCTCATAATGTCAAAATGATTGCTACAGGTCCAAACATTACATCTTTACAGAGCAACAAGCAGAAAGAGAGGCAGGAAAGGGACAATAGAAGCTTTCTTCTCAAGCATTTCTTCTTTATCAAAGGACTCTTTCCCAGAAGCTCCTTGTAGACATCCTGTTATACCCCGTTAACCTAAAGTGGGTTGCATACCCCAACCGTAGATCAGTCAGTGGATAAAGAGATTAAGATTGTCATCATTAATTTAAATCAATCAAGATGTATCCTTGCCCGGCCAGGCATGGCTTAGCAGTTGAGCGTTGACCTAGGATCCAGGCGATCGGGGATCAATTCCTGGTCAAGGCACATACCCGGGTTGTGGGCTCGATCAATGACTCTCATCATTGATGTTTCTATCTCTCTCTCTCCCTCTCCTTTCCTCTCTCTGAAATCAATAAAGATATATTTAAAAAAAAAAAAAAAAAAGATGTATCCTTTGTGGCTCAGTACAATGCACTAGCACAGAAGAATTTGTCTCCTTCTTGATCTTCTTGCTTCTAACAAGCTGATGAAGTAACTGTCATGCTTGAAAGTCTTGAATGGCTTTTTCTGTCTATAGGGCAAATCCAACTTCCATAGCCATTTATGCTTCCTCACGTTAACTCTTCAATGTCATCACCCACTCTACCAAAGGCACTCCATTTCAGACGCACAGAATTAGCTGAAATTCCAAGAATGCACCATGTTTTTTGTTACCTCTAGTATTTTGTATAATTGTCTCTTCTGACTTTCCCCCATTTTCTTCATAGTAACCACAACTTATCTTTCAAACATAGTCTTAAATGCCCCCTCCTCAGAAAGCCTTCCAGGATGTTTCTCCACTTTTCTCAATAGAATCCTGTTCATAGCCCTTTTAGGACATGTGCAGTCTTGTGATAATTACTTATTTCTTCATCTATCTCCCTAACTTGACTGGAAATCCCCAGGGCAAAGCCCAGTTCCCAGAATGCAGAAGGCACTTAAAAAGTATTGATTAAATGGAAAATCCCAATGGATGTCTGCTATCAATTTTAACCAGGTCTTTATTTGTTTAATTTGTCACTTATTAAGTCCTGACCCTGGGGACTGTTGCAAACACTACCCAC
This sequence comes from Miniopterus natalensis, assembly GCF_054644295.1. Lineage (NCBI taxonomy): Eukaryota > Metazoa > Chordata > Mammalia > Chiroptera > Miniopteridae > Miniopterus > Miniopterus natalensis. The sequence continues at coordinate 128,056,865 of NC_142082.1, forward strand.
TCTCCCTTGGTCCCGGTTCAGTTTTTGCCTACCTCATCCTCGGCATGTAATCTCAAGATCTTCTTAGAGTTCATTGATGACATTAAGTCCATAGTCCTTAATCTTCCCTCATTTACCTCAACCCTCATTGCCAGCATTTAACATCTCTGTTTCTCACTCTCTTCACTCTTCCCATACAAAAGAAAAAAAGGTGTCTCTTCTCCCTAAAAATCTCCTGCTTTCTGCCCCCTCCTTGGACCCCTCTCCCCAGAATATTCAGTCTTCCCTTTGACACCTGCTAGAACCTCAGTCTCTAAAACACCCACCCTACTGGTTACTCATGCACTGCCTTTCACCTCAAAGGATTCCTGTCTTGTCATCAGTGCCTTCAAGCCCAGCAGAGGTTGCTAGAAATGGTGGCTCAAATACCAGATACAGCATATAAAAGTGTTTCACTTGACTTTCACAGTGTTTTCAAATTAGAAAATTTCACTTAAAAATAACGGTTTCATTTGGTCTTCTCTGCAAAGGTCAGACAGCTGGCTTCCCTGGGCCGCCCTTTCCATCTGGCAACAATGGCCTGGGCACAGCTGCTACTTGAGAGTGAGACGTGTGATCACCTGGTCATCACAGTCTCCTCTGAACCGTTTTGCTCACCTGTTACCCATCAGGTCCTTATAAGCATTTGAGTTTGCAATTCCCTACTAGATCTTTGGTTATATCCTATCTTTCAACTGGAAGTGTCCTCTTGAAACTCACCAGCGGTTTTCCAGTTGCAAGATACCCGGGTGTTTGCTCCATCCTGTTATCCTCGAACTTTCTGCGTCTCTCTATCACCTCTCTAGCACCTTTTGCTCCTGGCCCTCTTAGATCCCTAATGCCCATTTTGCTGGCTTTTCCCCTCCTGCCCCCTAGATGAAAGCTTTTCCTAAGTTTTGGTCCTGGAATTTTCTATCTAGGACCCACTCACTTCCATGGACACACCAAGTCATGTGGCTTTTGTCACGCATCCCTTTATGTGACGAATAACCAAATTTCTCTCTGTCTCTTCCTCATGTTGTTTTCACGTATCTCCAACGATCTGCTGGAAATGTCCTCCTGCTGGAAATATCCTCCAGGATGTGTTTCCAGCACCTCAAATTTAATACATCTGAACTATAATTCCTCATCTTACCTCTCGCCCCCTTCCCCTGACCAAACCAGGTCCTTCCCAAGTAGTTCACTGTTGATGGAAGTCTCATAGTGATCTGGGCTACAAATCACTTTACCCCTTCCCTGGGACTGACAAAGCATTTCTTCAGGCCCTCAAAACTCTTGGCCTCCCAACTGGCCCTCCTGTCTCCTGCCCCTCATCCAAATCTCATTCCTCACACCCTGACAAAATCACCCTTCTAAACACTGCTGTGGTCATGTCCTTCTGCTGCTCTATATTCAGTAGGTGGGAGAATTAGACCTGCAATTTAGTCAAGATTCCTGTCCAAGTACTTCTCAGCAATCCAGCTATACTTAATCCTCAAAGCAATGACAGTCCGCCTTACCCACAACATTCTTAGTACATCGGAGACTTTGACTAGTCTCCATCATTTGAATAAGGAAATTCAAAACTTATGACCTTCAGCCATCTAGGCTCAACCAGGTTTCCAACCGTGTCTTCTACTGTGTCCTGACACTTACCTAATAACTTAAAGATATCGCATGCTTTCTCCCTTTCTGATGCAGGCCCACTGTTTAGAAGGTCCTTCCAGCATCCTTCAAGGCCCACCTCAAATATTCCACTGATAATGCCACCTGTCAGACACATTCATATATTGTATTTATGGCCAGGTCTTCTCTGGTCCCACTACATTGTATGTTCCTTGAGAGGAGGGACTGACTCCTCCATCTTTTATCCCATCACGGTGCCCAGCACATGGCACCCTTTCAATCAACAAACATTTAGACAAACCTTCTAGAGTGGCAGACACTGAGCCAGGCGCTGTCATATAGAGATGGATGAGGCCCTGGCTGGGTAGCTCAGTTGGTTAGAGCATCATCCCCATATACCAAGGTTATGGGTTCAATCCCTGGTCAGGGCATATACAAAAATCATTTAAGGAATGCGTAAGTAAGTGGAACAGCAAATCGATGTTTCTCTTTCTTTCCCTTCCTCTCTCTGTAAAGTCAATAAATAAAAAATAAATAAAAACTTAAAAAAATAACTTCCAGCCCAGCTGGGCATGGCTCAGCGGTTGAGTGTCGACCTAGGATCCAGGCGATCAGGGTTCGATTCCCGGTCAGGGCACATGCCCGGGTTGCGGGCTCAATCCCCAGCAGGGGGTGTGCAGGAGGCAGCTGATCAATGACTCATCATTGATGTTTCTGCCTCTCTCTCTTCCTCTCCTTTCCTCTCTCTGAAATCAATATATATTTTTAAAAATAATAATAATAACTTCAATTTAAAATAAATAAATAAACAAGGGAGGATGAGGCACGGCCCCTGCCCTGATGGGGTTCTCACTTGAACCGGTGAGAATCACACATAAACATGTGACAGTCAAGTGTGATGAGCACCGGGGAGGTGTATGTAAAGTAAGGGAAAACTTCTTCACAGAGAGGCTTTTGAGAATGGGAAAGGGAGGCCTCGGAGGATGTGACACTTAAATTGAGCACTCAAGAAAGAATGGTCAGAGAGATGAGCAGGAGAAATGATTGAAGTGAAACTTAAGTCAGCTATATGGACAACTTATTGGCAATTAAATGGTGGTAAGGTAGCAAAGCTGATGGATTAGCTCAAGTGTACTTAGATTATGTAGGTTTTGCTTTGGTATGAAACAGATAAAAGAGAGTTAACTATTACACAGGGATGGACTCTACCAAGAGAAATATGAAGGGAAAAACCAACTGAAGTCACTCTCATTCTTGGTTGTTGACTCTCTCCAACACATACATCACTTTGTGACAGGTGAATGTTTTAGACTAGCAGTTATTTATTACTGACATTTTTAAAAGGGAGAGAGAGTTAGCAGTCAAGATTTGGTGCAGATCAGAAAACTAGTAAAAAGTGCCTTATACAAATTTCTAGCATGGTATCTGCAGTCCAAAACCTCCTTTGATTTTGGAACTCTTCCATCCTCTGAACATGACTTGAACAGCATTATCACCTGCCAAGGCTGAAGTCACTACTCATGCCTTCCCTAATGCAAGACAATCCCTAGGATCTTTCTTTATCAGAATGACCTTCGGTTTCTTCCTTAGAACACACAGTTTTATTTGACTAAGATTTTTTTTAAAATCAGAAACTTTAAGTATAACTGATTTCATTTGATCACCTTAACTAAAATCTCTTTCTACATGAGAAAAAATTCTCCATCAGCACTTGTTTTTTTAAGGGACATCTGGCTTTGAAAGCTTTTATTGCCTTTTTTTTTTTTGGATTGTAAAAATATTAAGTCAAGCATTTCTGGGGAGGCATGCAACAAAAATGCCAACATCAAACGAATCCTGCTGATTTCCACTGGGACTATTTCCACAATAACAAGTGGTTGCTGTTGTTTCTACAGAAACACCAATAAACAGTCTTAGAAACATGTCACATGATAGTGATCAATAAAATTACACATTTCTCCATTTTAAAGCTAATTTTAAAACATCACAGAAATATTAGTGGAAGACACAAATAATTAGACTTGAAAAGCAAAGGATTTATAGTCACAGGGGTTTTAGCCTCCCACCCACGCAGCCTTCATGCATCAGGAGTTGCTCATCCTTTCTCATCTGCTCAGAAGCTTGAAAGGTATTCAGCCAAGATCCTGACAATCTAGCCCTGACCACCCCTCTCCCACCAAAGGCATTCTTATCATCAGAATAAAGCATCAGGTCGGTCATCACACACTGAGGTAAGTGGAAAGTGGGGTCATAGATGCCTCATAATTTCAAGTCCAGACCCTGGTGAAGCCAGCCTAGGTCATCCGGGGTGGTGGGAGGATTGCAGGGAGGTAGACGGGGGATGTGACTCACTGTGTGTCTGGAGCTGCCCTTTGAACCAAATCAATGGAAATGGTTCCTTACTGTGATAAGTGCCTCCACACACAGATAAGTGCCATTTGGAAATCTTCATTCTGATAAACATCACTAAGTCACTGTGATTCTGAGTTCTGGGCCGATCACTTTGCAATATGCCTCTTGGGCAAACTTTAGTTCCTTAGCTAGAGGACTATAAATGTAAAAATCAGGAGGATTTCTCTTTCTTTTTATTGATTGCTAGATAACAAATTAAACACATCAGATGCTGGAAAAGCCTCTAAGTCGTTTGTTGTTATTTTATGGGGAAGGGGGGGAAACGACTGATTAACCAGGTGAGTTTCTTCCGACCTGTTTGTTCTTTGAAGCACAGAGTCCAGGTGAGCGTTAGGGGGCGGCAGGAACAGTAGCGAAGCTGGGGTGCAGCTGCATTTTCCACTCCTCTTCCATGGAGGTGGGGCTGAGGGCCTGGCAGGCACCAGGCCCGGAGGGTCCAGCTGCCTCTGGCTTCCAAGGCTGGGGTAACGGCTGGGTTCTCACAGAAGTGCTGACAGAACATGTCCAATAGAAAACAGATGTGAACTGACCTCCCAAAAATGTATTTCAAGGCTTCTTCATCTTCATAGGAATCGTTCAGAATGAGAGATGCTGCCTTCAGGCAGCGGTGCCCATGGCACTCAGGGAAGGGATGCTGTCCCTGCCGGGGACCCCCTGGACAGGCGCCCTTTCTGACGGCTTTGGCCTCAGAATGCACTTCATATGTGGTGCTTCCCCCATCTGTCCCACGCACAGACAGTCTGGGTTTTCATAGATGTACCACTTTTTACCAAGCACTGAGGCCACATCTCTCCCATTTTTGGACCCATACTTGCTTTGAAATTGTCATTGTCACTAAGCCCATCACTAGCTCCTCTTTGTGGACACTAAATGTCAGCTGGGAATCACTGAGTACACTGGACTTTTGCCCGCTTAACAACTTAAGTTAGAAATCCTGGAATAGAGGGGTACAAAGGCCAACTGGGGAAACAGTTCTCAGGTTTCTCTCTCACTGCCTCTGGGCCCCTGGCTCTGAGGGCAAAGTCCTGCTCCCCACGCATGTGAGTGCAGGCTTGCGCCACGCACGACTCCATGGCTTCTGAACTGTCCTGCTATGTTCTTTGTGGACCCCTGTCTGCACCCCACAAGAATTCGGGGGGATTTCCCAGAGCTTTCCCCTCCCAGTGACTACAATACCCTGTCAAGACTTTCTTCCTTGCCAAGTTGGTGCTATCTCACAAAACAATTTATGGCAACGTTTCCCCTGAGAAGGACAGTCATGTAAGTAAGTGCAAGGCAGTACAAATTCATTCCCAATGCCACTGATGAGCAATCAACTACATCACCCTGGTTAATCCCAAATCAGGCTGGCCTCAAAGTCTGGGCACTTCCCAGTGGGCCAGGCCAGCTCTTGCTCTGGAAGTCGAGGGGATTCTCCACTTAAGAAGTCAGCGCATTCTCCTCCTTCCAGACGTCAGATGCCAAGAAATTCCCATCTTTTCGTGAAGTAAATTAAATAGAAAGTTTTGGACAGAAGTGGATAGGATTTATGGAATTCAGACATTTGAATCTTTTCCCTCTTCCCATCTCAATCATTTGTCCAATTTGTGGGATAATAAAAATGTGCCCTTTACCAGAACATGCAATAGTCATTTAGCTATCTGAGTTTTGCAAATGAAGAGAAACTGTCAAATAGACAAATTGTATGCACTTGCTCAGCTGATTGTGATGATGAGCTGACGTGATGGGTAATCGCATGCCAATTTTACAGAGTAGAGAAATGAATTTTACAGATGTGAAGAACTCATGTTATTTTGAGGCCTGGCTAGCGTGGCTCAGCGGTTGAACCTAGGATCCTGGAGATCAAGGTTCGATTCCCGGTCAGGACACATGCCCGGGTTGCAGGCTCAATCCCCAGCGGGGGGTGTGCAGGAGGCAGCAGATCAATGACTCTCTCATCATTGATGTTTCTATCTCTCTCTCTCCCTTCTTTTCTCTGAAATCAATAAAGATATATTTTAAAAAAGAAAAGGAAAGAACTCATGTTATTTTGAAGCTAATCAATAATCGAGCAGGATTCGGTTAGGCTTGTTCATAACAGAGGCCGGTGTCTGATGGAAATGAGGACAGGGGACTTCCTTTGAAGTTTTCCTCTAAGTTTGCATAACTTAGTGTATTTATTTGAGTTAGATGGAAAGAGTGACGGAGATCAGCGGGCCTTTAGCCTCCCCACTGCACGCTACTTCTTGGGCTGCCATTGCTTCTTTGACTCCAAGATCCACTCTTTATTGATATATTTCCAACACAAGGCCCCAGAAAGAAAATGTCAAAGACAAATTGTGGTTAGTAGATTATTGATCCATAGGTTGATTAACCCAGAGTTCTAGTCTCTGACTGTTTTTCTATTCTAAATCACCACAATCACCTTTCACACACTTGGGGGTCCAACAACATGGTGGGGTTTTCATTCAGTCTTTCTAAGGTCCTCCTTTCTCCCATCTAGGCCTGTCTTTGTCCATGTTCTTGCCTGTACCTGGAACACTCCCCTCACCCCTGCTTTCTCCTCTACACCCACCCTTCCAGGGGTAAACTCCTATGAAGTTCCAGCTTCAGTGCCATCTCCTCCTTCCCATGTCATCCTATGATAGCTCCCATCACACTCGCTATCTTTAAGGGAGGCCCTGTGGAGCCCAACCCTGAGCACTTGAATTCTGACTTTGCCTGATTGTGTACATTTGGGCAATATACTAATCCTCTTAATTTTTTACTTTTCTCACCTTTCATTGGGGACAATAGTGGCATCTGAGCTTTGAGGTAGGTCCGGGATCACTGAGAGAATACCTTTCAACTGTTCACTTGGAGCTTAGAGCTGACCTGACTTCAGGCAAGCCCTCCACGCATGTTAACCATTACCATTAATTGTTTACAGTAATAGGGGAGGGACCGTCACTAGCCTGGTCACCACAGCATCCCTGCACATTGCACAGTGCCTATAAAAATTTGCTGGGTAAATAAACATAGCATGTCCACAGCTCCTGATCCCAACCACCATTAACTCCTGTCTGGATTCTGAACTAGGCTCCTGACCGATGCTCCTGCTCTATCCCTGCTCTCCTCCGGTCCAGCCTGAGGGATCTTTTCCAAACTTAAGTCGTATCAGGTTGCTTTCCTGGTTTCACATCTCACTTGGAGTAATACCCAAAGTCCTTGCAAGGGACATCAAGATCCTACGTGGTTTGGCTCTCTACTACCCACTTGACCTTGTCTTCTGCTGCCCTCCCCTTGCTTACTGGGCTCCAGCCACACTGGCCTCTTGGATATTCCTCGAACCCTCCAGGAATGCATTTGCTTTAGGGAGTTTACCCTGGCTGTTCCTTTTGCCCAGACCACTCTTTCCAGTGATAACTGCTAACTCACTCCATCCCTTCCTTCATGCCTTGCTCTGATGCCACCATCTCAATCAGGCCTATATAAGTTACCCCATTTAAAATCGGAACCTCACCCTAGCCAGTTTGCTCAGTGGTTAGAGCAACAGACCATGGACTGAAGGGTCCTGGGTTTGATTCCAGCCAAGGGCACATGCCTCGGTTGCAGGCTCAATCCCCGGCCCGGTTGGGGCACGTGCGGAAGGCAACCAATCAATGTGTCTCTCTCACATTGATGTTTCTCTCTCTGTCCCTTCCACTCTCTCTGAAAAGCAATGGAAAAAATGTCCTCAGGTAAGGATTACAACAAACAAACAAACAAACAAACACACACATACACAAATAATAAAATAAAATTGCAACCTCATCATGAAGAAAAGAGAAAAAATAAAGAGGGCAGAAGGAAACTATTGGAGGTGATGACAATGTCTATGGCACAGAGAGTGGTGATGGTGTCACTGATGTATATGTATCTCCAAGCTCATCAAGATGTACACATTAAACACGTACAGTGCTTATATGTCAATCATACCTCAAGAAAGTGTTTGGGGTTTTTTTAAAGTAAAAAACAAAATTGCAAATTTGTCCATGCTTACCTCCAAGACTCCAATCCCTCTTACCATCTCTAACTTTCCTTAATTTAACACTTTCTGACTTAACCCTTTAACTTATTTATTATGTCCACAGCTTATTTGCTGACTCTTTTTAGAATGCTAGCTCCACAGTGCAGGGACCTTTGTTTATTCATGGACTTATTCCCAAGTGCTGAGCACAGTACCTGCTCCCACACGGCCCTTAATAAATATTCTCAAATAAGTTGCTGCATATGCGTGCATATGGACGGCTCTACATGCTTTCAGTTTATAGTTCCTAAGGGCTGGTAAGGTCAGCAGGGGGGCAATTCATCTAGGTGAGAAAAGCAAAGACTGCTTCACTTGCAGTTTGGACATAATGCCCTAGATAGATTTCATCTCCGTGGATCTTCTCGACAAAAGGGGCGTTGCGCAAAGCCCCACCTCTGTGCAGGCCCCGCACTGTCTTTGGCAGCGGGGATGCTCTGCCGCCTGGGTGTGGCCTTGATGGGGTGTCTCGATTAGCGATCAGCTGTGCACCCCTCGGGGAACAGCTTGTCAGTCCAGGTCTCACCCTGGAGAAAGGGTTTCTCATTAGCAGTTCTATTGAAACCCTTCTTGGGCTGTCTCTATTTTCCTGAAACTCAAAAAAGCATCCGCCCTCATAGTCTCTTTTGCGAATCTTTTTCCTTACAGATTGCAAAATACAAAGTGATCACTCCTTAATTCATGATTACAATGGTCGTTTGGATGGAATATTTCAGTCCTGTTCCAACTAGTCTGTGGTACACACCATAATTTTTTAAATTAACATAACCATTTATTTTTATTTTATTATTTTTTAAATTTTTATTGTTGAGACATGCCATAATTTTTGTCTAACTTACATTACACATAAACTGTAATAGGAATTTGTTACTGTGCAGAAGTCACAGAGCAGTAAATTTGGACTTAATGTAAGTTTTAACAGATAGATAATCATGACATAAAATGTAAAATTTCCTAATCATTGGAGATGATTTATAGGAAATGTCCCAAAAAGGCAAATCTACAGAGACAGAGAGAAAATTAGTGGCTGTTTGGGGATGAAGGTGGGAATGGGGAGTGACTGCAAACGGGGACGTGTTTCTTTTTGGAGTGATGAAAATATTCTCACATTTGATTGCGTAACTCTGTTAATTTCATACAAATCACTGAGTTATACATTGAAATGGGTGAATTTTATGGTATGTGCATTCGTTTGTGAGGGTTGCCATGACAAAACACCACAGGCTAGAGGGCTTAAACTACAGAAATTTACTTTCTCAAGCTCTGGAGGGTGGAAATCTGAGATCAAGATGCCAGCAGGGTCAACAATAAAGATAAATTATTTAAAAATAAAATAAAATAAGTAAGAGATGAAAAAAGAAAGATGCCTACATGGTCCATTCCTCACGAGGGCTGTGAGGGAAGGGCCTGCCCGGGCCTTTCCCGGGCTTGTACATGGTGATCTTCTCCCTTTACCTTCACGCCCTCTTCCCTCTGTACAGGGCTGCGTCCAAATGTCCTCTCTCATAAGGACACCAATCATATTGGATTAGGGTCCACCCTAACGGCCTCATTTTAATTTAATTACATCTTTAAAGGCAGTAATTATCTTTAAATAGTCCCATTCTGAGGTAGTGGGGGTTAGAACTTCAAATATGAAATTTGGGGGTGACACAATTAATCCCATAACAATATGTAAATTATACTGCAATAAAACTTCAAAAATCACTTATATTAGTGGAGCACTTACTAGATTCTAGGTCCTATGCTAAGCACTTTACATATACCATCTCGTTTGATCTTTTCAATAACACTGTAAGTAAGTATGATTATGTCTACTTTAAACATGAGGAAAGCAAGGCACAGAAAAGTTAGATAATTTGCCTGTGGTCACAAAACCAGTAAACAATGAGCCTGACTTCAAACCACATAGTCCAACTCCAGAGCCCATACTTTTAATCCCTATGCTACACCTGCATGTGCTGGGCAGTCAGGCTCTTTAAATCAGTTCTCTGATATCTGTTTGATGAACTCAATTATATGCAAGAGAAAACTAAGGCTCAGAGAAATTAAGCAGCCTGCCCGGCCGGGCGTGGCTCAGCGGTTGAGCGTCGACCTGGGATCCAGGCGATCGGGGTTCGATTCCCGGCCAGGGCACATGCCCGGGTTGTGGGCTGCAGCCGATCAATGAGTCTCAAATCATTGATGTTTCTATCTCTCCCTCTCTCCCTCTCCTTTCCTCTCTCTGAAATCAATAAAGATATATTTAAAAAAAAAAAGAAAGAAAGAAATTAAGCAACCTGCCCAAGTTCATACAGTCCATAATTGGGTTTTCTCTAAAACCCAAGAAATTTCTTAAGATTATGGTATTTAAGAAGTACAAATTGGTGGTTACAAAATAGTTGGAGGGATGTAAAGTACAGCATAAGGGATAAATCAATAATATTGTAATAATTACGTGTGGTGTCAGGTGGGTACTAGACTTATTAGGGAGATCACTTCATAATTTATATAAATGTCTAATCACTATGCTGTACACTTGAAACTAATATAATATTGAATGTCAACTATAATTGAAAAAAATTTTTAAATTTTAATATTATGGTATTTTTAAGTATGTGTAACTGTTGCTCTCACCATTTTAAAAATGTTTTTATTGATTTTTAAAGAAGGAGAGAGGAAGGGAGAGGGAAAGAGAGAGAAACTTCAATTGGCTGCCTCCTACATGCTCCCTACTTGGGATTGAACCCAAAACCTGGGCATGTGCCCTGACTGGAAATCTAACCTGTGACTTCTTGGTGCATGGGACAACACTCAACCAACTGAGCCACACCTGCCAGGACTCTCACTATTTTTGATGGAGATCTCAGGGCAAGGAAACACTGCCTGGCACACAATAGATGCTCAATAAGTAGTTGTGGAATGAATGAGCACTTAATGAAAAGGGGTGGTCTGTAGTTTCAACTTCACAGTGATGGACAAAGGAATCTGCTCATGCTGGAGCCCTGAGCTGCCTCAAGCCTGCAATACTGGAGACTTCTTGGGCTGCCACACGTCAGGGGATCCTCTGGCATGTGGAGTTCGTGATATAAACTCCAGAAGTTACCTCTTGGCTGAATACCTATGTATGGGGAAATGGGCACCCTCATAGTCTGCTGGTGTGAGTGCAAACTGGGGTGAACTTTTCACTGGGCAACCTCACAATGTGTATCAGAAAGCCTTACACACACAACCTTTATATCCTGAAAATTCCTCATCCGAGAATATACAATTGTTGAGAAAAAATTGAAAACAATCTAAATATCCAATAATAAAAGAATAATTATGGTACAGTCATAGAATGGAATAATATACAGTCCTTCACGATGATGTTGCTTTATGTTATTGCTCTAGATAAAGTTCATGCTGTGGGGGGGGGGAGTTCCTGCTGTGAATGAAAAAGAGGTGCTGAAATAAATCACAAATTCCTAACTAGGCAGTCATGCTGGGTAGTCATGATTTAGGCCTATAATTTCTTTTTTTTTTTTTTTTAATCCTCACTCGAGGATATTTTTTCCATTGCTTTTCAGAGAGAGTGGAAGGGAGGAGAGAGAGAAACATCGATGTGAGAGAGACACATCGATTGGTTGCTCCCCCGGGTGCTGGGGCCAGGGGATCGAGCCTGCGACCAAGGTACCTGCATACCCTTGGCCAGAATTGAACTTGGACCCTTCAGTCTGAGGGCCGATGCTCTAACCACTGAGCAAAACTGTCTAGGGCCAGGCCTATAATATTTTATGAAAGGTTTTAAGCCAGTCCTTTCCATTGTTCTTGTTCATCCAAGTTAACACACCTTTGAAATGCCAGAATACCCCTTGAACATGTACCCACCCTTAAGAAAGCTCGTAAATTTGTAATCCAATCCCCCACCTTGCTTTCTCCCACCCTGATGTAATCTCCCTTACTTTCCCTCCTTAATTTCAAATGCTTAAAAGAAACTGCAGGCCCTGGCTGGTGTGGCTCAGGTGGTTGCCCAGTCTCTCAGGGCACATTGTGGGTTCTCTCCCCTGTTGGGGTTTGTGCAGGAGGCAACCGATTGATGTTTCTCTCTCATATCGATGTTTCTTTCTCTCTCTTTCCCTTCCTCTCTCTCTAAAATCAATTTTAAAAATTAAAAAAACAACAACTGCAAAACTGTCATTTTCCAGAGCATTTGGGATTTTGCTTCCTTCCCTAGGATTTTGTCATCAGTTTTGGCTCAAATAAACTCATAAAAATTCTGTATAAGTTTGGACATTTCTTATGTCCACAATGCCATATATATGAGGCATATTGACATACATTTTATTAGCCTCAGGTGTACAATCTAATGATTCAATACTTGTGTACATGCAAAGTCATTACACCTCACCATAAAAAGTTACAAAATTTGTGTGTGTGTAGCTGTGTGTGATAAGAAATTTCAAGATCCAGTCTCTTGGCAATCTTCATATTGTAATATTAAGTGAAAAAAAGCAAAAATTAAACCAACTACATAACAGTTCACAGAAAAAAAAAGTGAAGATGGCCATTAAGTATATGAAAAGATAATCTCATTCAGAATTGAAAGCAATGTCAAAACAACAGTGAGATTTCACCTATGAGATTGTCAAAGAGTTAGCCAAGGGGTAGGGAAACAGGTACTCTAATGCACAATTGTTTAAAGTCTAAACTGATATAAAATTTTAGGAGAAATTTGGCAATATCATTAACATTTAAAAATACGTAATTCCTTTTTTGATCGAGCAATATTACTTCTAACAATTCTACTATAGGACAATTTTACTTTGTCCTATAGACTTCGCAGATATACATGCAAAGATGTTCATTACAGCACTAACCGTAGTAACAAAAAACTTGGAAACACTTCAGTGTTCATTAACAGCCAAGTAATTAAATAAATGGCAGAACAGTCACACAGTGAAACATAGGCGGCCCTTAAAATAAGTAAATTATGTAGATCTCTATGTGTTTATTGGCAAAGATATTTACATTAGTCAGGGTCCAGCAAGGAACACAAAACTCATGTTAGATAATTCAATAGAGGGAATACAGGAATTACAAAAAGTCAGAGGCAAACTATCTTACATCCGGAAGGTGGTGATCCAGGGGCACAGGGAGCCCTGCACTGCAAGGCACAGACAGGCGGGGAGCTGGGAACCAGGGCCACCAAAAGTAGCCTATCAAAGTCCATTTCTTCTACTCTCTCTGCTGCTTTTTGGGTTACCAGCTTCAATCACTCTCTATGGACCAACTTCCTATTCTCCATGCGTATAGCTGCACCAGCCCTAGTTGAAGCTGAAGATAATCCCAGGAGATAACCTGGTTGATCCAGATTGGGTTAAGCACCCACCCAAATCCAATCATCTCTAGCCAGGAGGAAGGGCCGAGGGACTCACCTCTGTAAGTGGGGACTGGGGTCCTCCCCAGAGGGGCTGAGGTTGGGGAGATCCCGTCTACTACTGACAACATGGGAAACTGGGTTGGTGCCCATGCCGTCTCCTGAGGTGGGGGATTCATGACGGGGAGATCGGAATGGAAGATGATAACATAAGTTTTGGATATGTTCAACTGAGATGCCCATGGAACACCCAAATGTGTCGTCCAGGAGGTAAATTAATGTAAGTCCAAAGTTCAGCTTGGGAATTTGGACTGGAAATCTAGGCTTGGAACAATAAAAACAGAATTTTGAAACCATAGGTAAGTAAGAAAAAAATAGTGCTCACTCAAGCTAGAACTCCAGAGAATAAAAAATATTTACAGGATAAATGGGAATAAAGCACTAAAAGAGACTGGGGGAAAACTGATCAAAAGGACTGGGGAGGGAAAAAAAATCATGAAAAGAAGAGAGAGAAATTTTCTAGGAAAAGAAAGTAGTCAATTTTGTTGGAAAGATAAACCCCCAAAACTGCCCAGCTGGACATGGCCCCAAGGCCTCTGGTGATGTGGGTATCAGAGTGAAGGAAGAAACCAAATTGAAATGGTGTTTAGGAGGTTATGCTTCTCCATGCTTTAATGCTTTCGTGGCCAATCATGAAACAGCCTTGGTGATATTAAATAGAAGAAATAAGTCAGATGTTTGTGCTTCAAGGTCCTTCTGCAAATCTCTCTCTCTCTCTTTCTCTCTCTCCCCCCCTCTCCCTCCCTCTCTCTTTTCAAATATATTTTGAATAGATTAATTTAGACTAAGCTAGTTAGTTCGGGACATTTACGAAGGCCTAATCTCAGGGTTTTACTCTGAATTCAGAGAGCAAATCCTAGAGCTCCCTCTTGAGGTTGGTGATACTCTCTGAATATTACTAGCCTTGGAAACAGAAGGATCAGCAAACTGGTCCTGGGTCTGTACCTGGCCCTCTGCCTGTTTTTGTATGGCCTGCGAACTAAGGATTATCATCATCATTATTATTATTACATTTTTCATTGTTTGAAAAAATATCAAATGAAGGAAAATATTTTGTGATGTAAAAATTATGACATTCAAATTTCAGTGTCATTAAATAAATACATGACATAGTTTAGGTATGGCTGCTTTCATGCTACAGTAGCAGAGTTGAGTAGCAGTGACAGAGAATGTATAGCTCACAATGCCTAAAATATTTACTATCTGGCTCTTTTCAGAAAGTGTCTACCTAGAAGGCTGGACAAGGCAGTCCTGAGACTTTAGGTTGCTTTTAGAGATATAAAAATACCTTAGTTCTGTTCATCAAACCTCAATGAAAACTTACTATAAATGTGTCTAATCTCTTCTTTTTTAAAAAAATGTTTTTATTGATTTTTTTTTAGAGAAAGGGAGAGGGGGAGAGACATCAACCGGCTGCCTCCTGCACACCCCCTACCGGGGATCGAGCCTGGGCATGTGCCCTGACCCGGAATCAAACCAGCGACCGTTTGGTACATGGGACTATGCTCAGCCAACTGAGCCACACCAGCCAGGGCAAATGTGTGTAATCTCTTAAACTCTTCAGTGTAGGAACAAGTCCTGCATATGTAGACCCACATGAATGCCTCTACTTTAGGCCAAATCCAGGAGGTTTTCACCTTTGATTTATTTGCACTTATTTGTGATATCTTGGGACACAGCTGGGCAAGACTCTGTGCCTAGCACTGGGACAGGCTAGCGCAGATAGAAGGAAAGGGGAGATCTCGACTTGTGCCTCAGTGTGGAGCAGAGCCAGTGCAGCCTGGAAGTGAAGCGGCAGAGAATATAATGTCAGCTAACATTTGTTGTTGTTTTGGGTTTTTGTGTGTATTTCCCCCCAGATAACATTTATTGAGCACTTTCTGTATGATAGGCATGCCAAGTGCTTTCCATATAATTATCAAGATAAACAAAACTAACTCCCCCTCTTTCACCAAGAGTGAAAAGTCTGAAAAATGGTAGTACGAACATAAGGTTAACAGCGAGACCTGGGAGATCATAGTTTCACAGCTAGACCTGGGAGATCATGGATTCCAGTTTTTCCTTTTCGGGTGAGTTAATTACAATACAAAAGTGAGGCAAGCAAGATGCAGTGGTAATTCAGAAGAAAGTAAACTTACTTGGGAGTGGGGAAAGGGAAATTTGGAACTGGAAAGAAGGAAATATGTCAATAACAACAAAAGAGATGGGATAGTGCAGGGTATACTTAAGGAACAGCATGAAGATTCTACTGGTTGAAAAGGACAGTGTCTATAAACTAATTATTTAACTTAAAATTTTATTCTCAATATGCCCCAACAGCTCTTCCAATTATGCCCAACAGGGGAGGTCTTCTTAGGTTTAATTACACGTTGACTTACAACTCTGCTGTAGACCACACTCGGCTATTGCCTCTGGTACAGCCCGGGAACCACGGACCACCATCAGCGGTGCACAAGTGCCCCTGGAGTCCGTGAGGCCGTCCACGCAGTGCTGCTAAGATTTAAAGAAGCAAGGAGTCCATCAGGTGATGTGGAATCTGTCCTGGCTTACAGGCCTCGCCCTCTGCAGGAGCTGGTCGCCCTCGTAACAGATTCATAGGTACAGCTTGCAGGTTTTCTATGAGGGACATGCCAGTTACTAACTAGAGTCAGAGCACAGGCAAGTCTGAAAATGTGACCTCCTGCCAGGGGTTGATGGTTCTCTCGGCACAGGTGCAGTGTACCGAACAGGGGCTCCCCCCCACGCGCAGCACGGCTTGATACACCAGGCTCAGCAAGTGGCCTGAGACGCAGGACTAGAAAGGTAACCACGGGTCAAATTCTCATGCCTAAAGGGAAAGGGTTTCGTTAACCCTCTACCCATCGTCCCCCAAGCCCACTCCAATTTCAGTGTTTTCCTCAAAAGTAACTCCTGTTAATAAATTTTCTAATAGTTGACATTAAATTGTATCAGTAAGCACTTAGTTCTTTGGTTTTTTTTAAAAAGTGTTTTTATTGATATTTTTTAGACAGAGAGGAAGGAAGAGGGATAGAGAGAGAAACATCGATGAGAGAGGAATATTGATCGGCTGCCTCCTGCATGCCCCCTACTGGGGGGTCGAGCCTGCAACCCTGGCCTGTGCCCTGACCCCGCGTCAAAATGGCAACCTCGTGGTGCTTGGGAGGGCGCTCAACCGAGCCACACTGGCCAGGCTTTTTATTGTCATTTTAGAGTATACTCCGTCCACTTTTAAAAAAGGTTCGCTGTAAAAGAGCGCCATGTTCTGCGGGCAGCAGCCTCATACGTTTTGCGTGCCTTTTCTGAGTTTAGATATGTTCAGATACCCACATACTCACCACTGTGCCACACTGCCCACAGTCCCCAGCACAGTAGCGTGCTGTGCCGCTTGCAGCGTAGGAGCAATAGGCTATACCACACAGTCTAGGAGTGTGGTCGGCTATACCATCTAGGTTTGTGTAAGTACACTCTCTGATGTTTGTACGGTGACAAAAAACCCCTAACGATGCATTTCTCAGAAGGCATCCCCGTCGTTAGGCAACACATGACTGTATTTTAAAGCAAATCTCAGATTTCTAAACTCAATTTGAGATTCAGAACTTTATGATTTCTGAGTTTCCCATTATACCTTAGAAAGTCTTTGCAACTCCAAACACAACATTTACTCATGTTTTTTCTAGCTGTACCTCATTTTATTTGGTTTCAATCTCAAGAGTTTTAAGTCTATTATTATTTAAAAAACAACAACAAAAAACAACTGAAGACATTGGGGGTAATTGAAGGAATATCTGGAATGTCTTGTACAAGAGATTTCAAATATCCATTCTTTAATATCCCATCTAACAGGACTTAACACCCGAATGCTCTTACCTGTTACTAAATGGCTAGCAAGATTCTTATCTCAATGTGTTTGTACTCATGCCGCCTGATGTTCATATTTGATGCAGTCTTAAATTACTCCAAGAAAAGAGATTTGAGAAGTATTTAGGCATGAGCTAACACTTTGAACATAAGAATTATCGAGGCAGAAAGGCTGTAGATTATTGGTCTGAGTCACATTGCTAGATGACTAACCCCTTAATCTCCTGTCTCCTACATGTAAAATACGCATAGCAGCACTACCTACCTACCACACTGTTCAGAAAAGTCAGACTACACTTTGATCTTCTTTAAAGAAGTGAGCTCCCTAATTAGCTGACTTTCCTTCACTTGTTCTTCGTTTTTATCTCAGAAGTAATTCATCCTTGGTAAAGAAATATTCCCTTCCACTTCTATAAGAATGGGGAAACAGAAATCAAAACCTTGTATTTTTAAAGTTTGCTTTAAAATTCTAAACAAAACTTGTCATATGTTTTAAAAAATTTTTATTGAGATAAAATTCACATAGTAGTAAAACCATGTTTCAGGGTACAATTCAATGTTTTTAGTATATTCACAAGATTGTGCAATCATCGCCAATTCTAGAACATTTCATCACCCCAAGTGGAAATTCCCTTCACCCATCCCCTGGCAACCAGTAACCAAGTTTCTATTTTTATGAATTTGCTTAATCTGGGCATTTCATATAAATGAAATCATGTAACATGTGCCTTTTGTCTGGCTTCATTCATGTTTGTATTCAAGGTTCATTCTGTTGTAGCAGAATCAGTACTTCTTTCTGGTTAAGTGACATTCCATTGTATGGCTGTGCCCCATTTTATTTATCCATTCATCAGTTGGTGGATATTTGGGTTGTGTCCTTTTTGTGCCATAAACATTCATGTACAAGTTCTTGTGTAAATATGTTTTCATTTTGCTTAGGTACACACCTAGAAGTGGAATTGCTGGGTCATCAGGGTAACTAAGCTTAGCTTTTGAAGAATTGCCAAACTATTTTTCCAAGCAGTATACAGTCCCACCAGCAACATGAAGGTTCTGATTTCTCCACATCCTCACCAACTTATTTTTGTTTTACAATTATAGCCATCCTGCCCTGGCCGGTGTGGCTGTTGGTTGGGTGTCGTCCAGTGCACTGAAAGGTTGCCGGTTTAATCCCCGGTCAGGGCCCACGCCCCGGCTGTGGGCTTGACCCCCGGTTGGGGGTGTGCAGGGGGCAGCCTACGGACATTTCACTCTCACATTGGTGTTTCTCTCTCTCACTCTTCCTTCCTCTCTAAAAAAATCAATAAAACAATCCTTAACAAAAAATTATAGCCATTCTAGTGGGTATGAAGTCGTATCTTATGTTTCTGGTTTGCATTTTCCTAATGACTAATCATGTTGAGCATCTCATGTATTTATTTTCCATTTGTAGTTCTATTTACTTACTTACATATTTATTTTCCATTTGTATTTCTTTGGAAAAATGTCTATTCAATCATTTGCCCATTTTAAAATTGGTTGTCCTTACACAGAAACAGTGACCCTAAATGACACACTAGATCAGATGGATTTAATTGACATTTACAGAACATTTCATCCCAAAGCCGCAGAATATACATTCCTCTCAAGTGCACATGGGTCATTCTCAAAGACAGATCACATGTTAGGACACAAAACCAGTCTCTACAAGTTCAAGAAGATTGAATCATATCAAGCATCTCAGATCACAATAGCATGAAATCAGAAATCAATTACAGTAAAAACATTTAAACACATGGAGGCAAAATAGCATGTTATTAAACAATGAATGGGTTACCAATAAGATCAAGAAAGAAAAAAAAAAATTCCTGGAAACAAATGAAAATGAACACACAACCCAAAATCTATGGGACACAGCGAAAGCAGTCCTAGGAGGGAAGTTCATGGCACTATAGCCCTACCTCAAAAAGCAAGAAACATTTTTAATGACCTACCTAACCCTACAACTTACAGAATTAGAAAGCTCCCTTGTGAAGCCATCCGGATCAGGGCTTTTGTTTGCTGGGAGTTTTTTTTATTGCTGCTTCAATTTCATCAGTCTATTCAGGTTTTCTGATTCTTCCTGATTGTTTTACATGATCTCACTCATAGGTGGAATCTAATAAACAAAACAGACTGAGGAACAGACTAGATCCAGAGACATAGAAGCATGGAACAGACTGATAAATCTCAGTGGGAAGGTGGGGGTGGGGGTGGAGGGGTGGGAGTTGGGGGGGGAAGAGATTAATCGAAGAACTTATATGCATATATGCATAACACATGGACACAGACAATAGGGTGGTGAAGTCCTGGGGGTAGGGATCAATGGGGGGAAAATGAGGATATCTGTAATACTTTCAACAATGAAGATAAATTTTTAAAGTCGGTTGTCTTTTTATTTTTCAATGTTTTTATTGATTTGAGAGAGAGAGAAACATCAATCGGCTGCCTCCCGCTGGGGATGGAGGCTAAAACCTGGGCACGTGCCTTGACAGGGAATTGAGCTGGTGACCCTCTCAGTGCATGAGACAATGCTCAACCAAGCCACACCAGCCAAGGCAGTCTTTTTTTTTTATAGTTATAAGAGTTCTCTCTGCATACTCATGGGAGATCCTACTTAGATTAAAGCCAGCACAGAAGTAAGAGCTGACAGGGTAAGAGTGAGCCATGATGACAGATTTTGAACTCATGTATCCACCAATGCATAGTCAGAAATGGGTATCTTCCCCCATTAGTTTTTCCGATCCATCCCCAGGCCCTACCTTATACTGTAGGCACTGGGATAAAAGGTAGAAGAAAGCTGAATGATGCCTGGCAAAATTAGAAGTGCTATCCCCAACCCCCAGGGGGTCCCTGGCATTAACTTCAGACCACAAAGACCTTTGCACGACCTCCATAACGTTTATAAATGCCACAACTTAAGAAATAAAGCAACAAAGTAAAAAAACTAATCCACCAGGGCAGACGGAGGAAAAGTGTCTTAGTGCTAGATGGCTAGTTATAACACCACAGGATATAGGATCCCTGCATTAGGTAAAGGCATGGTTGCCATTTTTAGGAGCTTTGTAACTTAATGTTTTCTTTTTTTTTTAATTGATTTGGCGGGGGGGGGGGGGGGGGGGGGGGGGGGGGGGGGGGGAGAAACATCAACTTTGTTCCACTTATTTAAGCATTCATTGGTTGCTTCTGACTGGAGATGGAGCCTGCAACCTTGGTGTATAGGAACGACACTAACCAACTGAGCTACCCGACAAGGGTGTTAATGTTACATTTCTCAAAATACTATCCTATTGTTGTCCCTAGGTTGCCAAAATGGTTCTGCCAACATGGCCTTAAATATTAAGTACTACTAAATGTTCAAATTGCAGGAGGTGAGTCTGAAAGTAGAGGGCTCAGCATGTGGATTTGAACAGGAGAGCTTGAGAAAATGGTAGAGAAATTGGGGGTAGTATGTGAAGCTGATGCACAGGTGCTTCCGATGTGTCTTTGGAACATGCATGAGGGATTAAACTTTTCTATGTGGAAACTACCACAGAGTTGTTAGGCAGAACTACTGAGGATACGATCTTTGCCATCAAAGAGCTTCTGTATACTACAATGGATGCCAATAAGAGATGGGTGATCACAATAGTATGAAGATACATTAATTGTAATGAGAGGGCTCTGGGAACATCAAAGGGAAAGGAAGAAACACATAGTGAAGCAGAAGGATCAGTAAACCACTTATTGAGTACTTACTGGTTATTGGCACATCAAATACAAAAGAATCAGGATGAGGGCAGGTAAGAACTTAAGGAATTAAATATATACATTAATTTTACCACTAATTCTAATTACCAGGGAAGTACGAAACATGTATAAGTTATATTTTATAATGTAATTTGATGCCTGTCAAAAGGATAAGCTATATATACAATGTAATTTTAAAAAGTTTAATTACCCTAAAATGGGTTGATAAAATGCCTATACAGCACTCATGTTTATTATGTACATATATTTCACATTAACTATTGCTTGAAAAGCACAAGTACTTTGACCCCCTTGCTGAGAAATCGATGGTATGTATGCAGTTCTAAGAAGCATTTGCAGTCCACGTCTCTTTTACACTCCACCTGATTTTCTGTTCAGTTTTCTATCACGTTCTCTTCAGAACTGCTTATATCTCTTTTGTCTGATCATCTTCTTCAAGTTTCCTGATTTCATTTTTTAAACAATTTATAGTTTCACGACTTGCTTTTAATCTCTCCTTAAGCTCTGCAATTTCAAAGCTTGTTTTTTTCTTCGCAGCTTCTAATTTTTCTCTGGTTTTCACCTCAAGTTCTGCAACTAAGAAAAGCATACATTTTTATTGAAATATTTCATTTTTCTTACATGTCTAACATGTCATAGAGTAATATATAAAGCATTTCCCAAGGTCAATGTTTCCATGATGAAATGTGGACAACTTAAGATATATAACATTACACATAGGGGTGTGGGTAAGAAAATCTGAACTCCCAAGAGAGGATCCCAGATGTTTTCTGTAGCTAATAATAGTTGAAATTTTATAACATACTATCTTCGTTTTTCTCCACATACATGTTAATTTAGAAATAAGAGGGCATACAATTCAAAAGACATCCAGCGAATAAGAACACTAAATATATAGTGTTCTTACATTTATGTACAGGTAAAACTTACATAAATGAAATCACACTGGTAAAACAAAAAGGAGAGCAGTGTGTGTCTAGGTTTGAATTCCAGCTCTACCATTTATTAGCTGTGCCACTCTGAATAATTTATTATTTCTATCCTCATTTCCTCATTTCTAAAATGGATATTATTTTTTGAGGAGATTTTAAACGAATTCATGTATATAAAGTATCTAGAATATTATCTGGTATATAAAAAGCCCTACTAACTACAAGTATGACAGAGGAACATTAAATGATACTTAAAACATTCTAGCTGGCTATATAACAAATTACTAAAGAAAATATCACTACTGCAAAACAGAATTCATCTACTTAAATATTCCATTTAGTGTAGCATTGTTTTACAAAGAGAAATGCCTACTTTCACCCAACATCTCCATCTTGTGGACATTTCAGGTAATTGCTGCTGATGACCATTAAAGCACAGTTGTATATATGCTTTAAGTATAGCACGAGACGATCTCTAATCGGAAGAAGCATGGTTTAGTGAAGGAAAAAAAACCCCTTTGAGGCCAGTAGGGCATGGCTCAGCAGTTGAGCGTCGACTTAGGATCCAGGCGATCAGGGTTCGATTCCCAGTCAGTGCACATGTCCGGTTGCAGGCTAGGGCCCCAGTCGGGGGCGTGCAGGAGGCAGCAGGTCAATGACTCTCATCACTGATGTTTCTCTCTCTCTCTCTCTCCCCCTCTCCCTTCCTCTCTCTGAAATCAATAAAGATATATTTAAAAAACAAACAAAAAAAACCCTTTGAAATCAGAAAAACTTGAGTTAAAATACACCCTTGGGCCCCTATTAGCTGAATGCTGACATCTCTAAGTCTCCCTCAATCTCATCTTTCTGCATGATACAGTTAAAACTGTGTATCTCTCAGAGGATTTATGAGAATTAATCAATACAGGTGGCCCTTTGTATCCACGGTTCTGCATCTGTAGAACAAAAATATTGGGGTAAAAATGTTATGGTGTTGCTAATGTGTACTATGTAGTTAGGCTAGATGACCACATCTGCACTAAACATGTAGAGACTTTTTTTCCTTATTATTCCTTAAACAATACAGTTCAACAACTATTCACATAGCATTTACACTGTATTAGGTATTATAAGTAACCCAGAGATGATTTATAGTGTACAGGAGAATATACACAGGTAATATGCAAACACACCATTTTATACAAGGTATTTGGGCATCAGCAGATTATCATATCCTCCGGGGGTCCTAGAAGCAAGCCCCATGGATACCAAGGGAAGACTGTATGTATATGTAAAGCATCTAGCACATTAAAATCATGCAATAATGTTTTCTTATTTTGCACATTGCTGGTGACTTTCTTTTTCTGATACATTTTGTGACACAGGTAAATATTTATACTGCCAAACAATCTGTATTTTTCTATGTAATTTCTTTCATTGCTTTTATTTGTAAAATTATTTTCACCTCTATAAAAAAAAAAGTTTTACCTCACGAAGATGTAAAGTAGGACATACAAAATATAGTTAATAATATTGTAATAACTATGTATGGTGCCAGGTGGGTACTAGAGATATTGAGGGTAATATTTTATATTTATAAAGTATATGATTGTCTTACCTCTATGCTCTACACCTGAAACTAATACAAAATAGTACTGAATGTAAACTATAATTAAAAAATAAAGTTAGCTTGGCCGGGCGTGGCTCAGCGGTTGAGCATCGACCTATGATACAGGAGATACAGGTTCAATTCCCAGTCAAGGCACATGCCTGGGTTGCGGGATTGATCCCCAGTGGGGGGCATGCAGGAGGCAAGCAATTAATGACTCTTATCATTGATGTTTCTACCTCTCTCTTTCCCTCTCCCTTCCTTTCTCTGAAATCAATAAAGATATGTTTAATAAATAAATAAATAAAATTAGCCCTGGCTGGTGTGGCTCAGTTGGTTGGAGAGTAGTCCCAATATGCCAAGGTTGTGGGTTCAGTTCCCCAGTCAGGGCACACACAAGAATCAACCAATGAATGCTTAAGGAAAACAACAAATTGATGTTTCTATCTCTCTCTTCCTTCCTCTCTCTCTCCAAAAATCAATAAAATTTTAAAAAATAAAAATTTTTAAAAGTTTGTACTTTTTGACCCCCTTCACCCATTTTGCCTACCCTATACCCCATGGCAACCACCAATCTGTTTTCTGTATCTAGGAACTTGTTTTTTTTAATCCCTCATATAAGTGAGATCATACGGCTTTTGTCTTTCCCTGACTTATTTCACTTAACATAATTCCCTCAAGGCCCATCCATGTTGTTACAAATGGCAAAATTTCATTCTTTTTTATGGCTGAATAGTATTCCACTTTGTATATATAGATACCATATCTTCTCTAGCCATTCATCTATCAATGGACACTTAAGGTAGTTTCCATATCTTGGGTACTGTAAATAATGCTTCAATAAACATGCCAGTATATGTATCTCTTTGAATTAGTGTTTTCCTTTTCTTTGGATAAATACCCAGAAGTAGAATTGCTGAAACATATGATAGTTCTAAGTTTTTTAAAAACCTCCATACTGTTTTTCCACAATGGTTGAAGCAATTTATAATCCCACCAACACTGCACGAGGGTTCCCTTTTTTCCATATCCTTGCCAACACCTGTTAGATGCCTTTTCCCCATTTTTTCCCTTTGTCTTTTTTTTTTTATGTTGTTGATGCTTTTTTTGATAACAGCCATTTTTACAGGTGTGAGGTGATATTTCATTGTGGTTTTGATTTGCGTTTCCCTGATGATTAGTGATGTTGAACATCTTTACATGTACCTGTTGATCATCTATATGCCTTCTTTGGGAAAATGTCTACTCAGATTTTCTGCTCATTTTTAAATTAAACTGTTTGCTTTTTTAGCTACTGAATTGTATGAGTTATTTATATATTTTGGATATTAACCGCTTATCAGATACATGATTTGCAGTATATTCTCCCATTCACTAGGTTGCCTTTTCATTTTGTTGATGGTCTCCTTTGCTGTGCAAAAGCTTTTTAGTTATTGGTTACTGCCTTTTCTTATGATGTGTAGAAGCTCTTTATATATTAAAGAAACTAGTCATTTGTGATATGAGTACAATATTTTTTCATGGTTTTCATGATTTATTCCCTTGCTCCCTCCTCACATCAATTAAAAAACATAATGAATGAAAGACACTTTGTTAGATGCTAGGGTACAGAGGTAGGAGATGGACAAGAAAGAAAAATGCAGTATAATGTCATAAGATAATCATAGGGAGCCATGAAAAGACTGGACTTATACTAAGGGGGGAGGGTATGTGTGTATGAAGGAAAGCTTCACGGCTGTAGTAAAATCTGAACTAAGGTTTACAGAATGAGAAAGGAATTAGGTAGATGAAGTAGACATAGCAGGCCCTGAAAATAGCACATATACATTTGGAAACAACAAGTAGTCCTGTGTGACTGTACGTCTTAAATCTAGTCAGGAAGACCTGATTTAACTCATTTGTCAGAAAGAGCATTCACTATAGACATAGATTCTTTTAGTTACACTTTATCCTTGACAAATCATAAGGCTGCAAAGGGCAGTATATATCTGGAAGAAGACCTAGGTTAACTAGCAATGAGATCCTGGGGGAAACAGTTTAAACTTCCTTTATCTTGTTCTAGTTTTCGGCTTTCTACATGTTAAATGCTTATATTAAAAAATAAAATTTGTTTTAAATTTCCAAATGAAGCCTCAACTTGGAGTAAATCAATCCAAAGAAGAATAATTATTTGTTCAGAGCCAATATAACTCACTGGTTTGAAGCACAGACTGTAAGGCTTTTACACAGAGATAGAACAGCTTATTGTTAAGAGTACGAACTCTGGCTCTGATTTGTGGCTCTAGGGTCTTTACTTACAAAATGGGGCTAATAGTAGTACCCTCCTCCTATGGTTATTATGATATCCAATAAGTTAAGATATGTAAAGTGCTTGTCTAGTACACAGTAAGCTCTCATTAAGTGTTCATTTAAAGTATTCCTCCTAAAAGCAATTATTACTATTAAAAGCTACATCATTAGTGTTCAAGTAAATTTCCATGGGTTTACTAGTATAAATATTTTTATAAACTTTTAATATGCTCCATAAAGAGCAAGCTCTATCCTGAATATTACTCTGTCTAAAAATTTTACTAAGTTTCTAGAGCCTAAGTTCTGAGGACAGCCTGGGATACAGTCCTGGCTCTACCACTAATTAGCTGGATTTGTGGCAACTTAACCTCCCTATGCATCAGTTTCCTTTTATAAAATAGGTTACCTAATAAAATTATTATAGATTTAAATTTTATACATGTGCAGATTTAGAAGAGTACAAATAGTAAACACTCAATAAATCTGATATCTTATTATTACCAAATATTGCATATAATGCCCTCAAATTGGTAAAAGTGTACATATCTTTTTTAGGCCTTTGATTAACATTACTAAATTGCTTTCCTATGAGGCTAAAGCAATTTATACCCATACAAACAATTTATGAGAATGCAAAGTTCACCACATCCTTACTATTAAAAATTCCTTTTGCTAATTTGATACACATATGGTCACCCATTATTGTTTGGTTTGTATTTCTAAAATTATTAGCAGGGCTAAATATTTTCCCATTTTATTTACTAGTGATATCTTCTTTCATCTGTACGTGTCTTTTGTTCATGTATCAATTGAAGTTTAAAATTTTTTCTATTTTATTTGTCCATTTTAGGGTTTTTAAGATATTAATCTTTTACCATATTTTCTGCAAATTTACTTTTCTTCTTTGCTCTTTTGAAATGCAGAAGTTAAATATTTTTTACAAAATCAGGTTTCCCTTTCTTTAACATCTCAAATTTAAAAATTCTTCCCCAGCCAGAACAGTCATTTCTCTAAATTTTTAAAACACAGATTGACTTAAAAAAAAATTTAATTATTTTTAATTAAACTGGAATTTGTTTTGATAAATGCTATGAAGCAATTATCTAAAATAAGTTTTCCTCTCAAAAGCTTATCAACTGCGCCAGTACCACTTTTGCAATTATCATTTTTTTCCTTAATGATTTGATATTGCTAAGAAAATAAAGTGTATATAATTCAAAACATGCAATGTAGTGGTAAAAACTTCCCAAGCTTATACAGCTCCATACATAAGTGTTAACACATAAAATACATTTATAGAAAAGCTTTTTTATAAAACACATTAATTGCTTGTATCTACTTATTATACAAAAATGATTTGTTAATTTGTTTTGTTGAAAACACAAAAATGTGGTCACTTGAATTTTAAGAAAGAAGTTTCCTCTATGAGTTGGGTCCATTTCTTGGTATGGGAGAAAGAAGATCTATGGGGCACAAATGACCAGTAACAAATTAAAATAGCATATTAGGATATTAGGTGCTTTTTTATCTTTTCAAAGTGGTCATATACATATCTGTTTTATGTTCATAACAAAGTAGGCCAGGTAAATATATTTGCAGATGCAGAAAGTAAAGCATAAAAATTTTAAATGAGTATGATTTTAAATTTTAAGTGACTACCAAATGGCAAAATTATAATCAGTATTCAGGTCTTTTAACTTGTAGGCATGGGTTTCATAAAAATACAAACAAAACACTACTATAACCAATAAAGGTTACATAGCAACTCCCTTCCGCCCTGCATTCTCATCCCCCACTGTTCTTTTACTGAATCACATCACTTCTTTTAACCTACAAATATACTAGTTTATTTCCCCCAGTACCACTCTACTCTAAAGACCCCATATCCTGCTTCTGCTACCACTGCAAGTTCCAAGGCAGAGGTGTGCACAGAGCCTGTCTCCAGTTTCTCTCATTTCATTCTCTCTTCATCCACGTCAGCTCCTTAATATCTGTCCTTACTATTCTCCTTCAACTGCTCCTGTTAAGGTCATCAAGGTCCTCTACCTTACTATAGCCCATCTCTTGGCCCTCATCTATCTTGACGTATCAGCATTATTGGACATGGCTAATGATTATTTCTTGATATACTTTCTGTACTTGGCTTTAGGACATTATAAGCACCTAGTTTTTCTTCCTCCATATTCACTGTTTTTTATTTCCTTTGCTGATCATCTCCTTAAATCTCTAAATATTGCAGTGCTCATGGCCCAGTTCTTGGACTTCTTTTCTGTCTTCACTCACTCTTTTGATGGTACCACTGGGTGTCATAATTTATAAATCCATCTGTTTATTAACTTCCAAACTTTTATCTTCAGCCTAGAACTCTCCTTGAGTTCCAGACTTTTAGGTGCAACTGTCTTCTCAATGTAACCACTTACGATATCTTACAGGCATCCTACATCCAACATGTCCAAGACTGTACTCCTAACTACTCTTTTTTTTAATCCTCACCTAAGGATATTTTTTTCCATTGCTTTTCAGAGAGAGTGGGAGAGAGAAGCATTGATGTGAGAGACACTGGTTAATTGCCTCCGGAACACGCCCCAACCGGGCTGGGGATTGAACCTGTAATCGAGGTATGTGCCCTTGGCTGGAATCGAACCTGAGACCCTTCAGTCTGCAGGCCAATGCTCTAACCACTGAGCACAACCGGCTCGGGCAGTCCTAACTACTCTTTCCCTAAAACCTGCCCCTTTCACACTTGCCCATCTCTATAAAAAGCAATGACAATTTTTTGGTTCCTCGGACACAAAACCTTAAAAGGAATTCTTTGTTGATCTTCTCTCACATCTTTACAAAAAAATTATTGATTTTACAAAGAGGGAGAGAGAGTGCGTAATATCTAATGGTTGCCTCTTGCATGCGCCCCAACCAGGGATCGAACCCACAACCTGGGTATGTTCCCTGACTAGAAATTGAACCTACCACCTCTCGGTGTACAAGACAATGCTCCAACCAAGCCACACTGGCCCATGCTTCTCTTACATCTTTTTATTCAAACCATCAGCAAATCCTATTGTATCTCTCTTTAAAATAGATCCAGAATCTGACCCCTTCTCAGCACACTACACTGCTATCACTTGTGTACCATTCTATTGTATCTAGACTATTGAAACAGCATCTCTCCTCTTTCCTTTTCTGCTTTAAGAGTCTATTACAGACACAGCAGCCAAGATAATTGATCTTTTTATTTTTATTTTAAATATATTTTTATTGATTTCAGAGAGAGGAAGACAGAGAGAGAGAGATAGAAACTTCAATGATAAGAGAGAGTGATTGATTGGCTGCCTCCTGGACACCCCCTGCCAGGGACTGGGCCCACAACCCAGGCATGTGCCCTCACTGGGAAATGAACAGTGATCTCCTCGATCCTAGGTCGATGCTCAATCACTGAGCCATGCCCGTGGGGCTGACCTTTTTAAAAGCCAGTCTTACACTTTCACTCTTCTGCTCAAACCCCACAAATGACTTGATGCGTTCTTCACTTTAATAAAGTCCTCACAGTTACCCACAAGCCTCTATATGATCTGGTTCCCTATTAACTTCTTTGGCCTCATCTCCCACTCCTTGTCCCCTTGTTCACTAAACTCTAGTCACACTGGCCTCTTTGCTGTTCATCATATATGCCCTGCATACTCTTACCTTAGGGCTTTTGCCCTTGTCGCTCCCTCTACAGATAACATTCTTCTTTAAAAATATGTTTTTACTGATTTTTTTTTTTGGATTTTTTTTTTACAAGAGAGGGGAGGAGAGGGAGAGAGAGAAATATCTATTGGCTGCCTCCTGCATGCTCCACACTGGGGATTGAGCCTGCAACCCGGGCACGTGCCCTAACTGGGAATCAAACCCTCGACCTTTTGGTTCATGGGACTATGTTCAACCAACTGAGTCACACCAGCCAGAGCCAGATAACATTCTTATCTCAGACAGTTTCAAGGCTCACTTCTTTACTCCTTTAGGCATTCGCTCAAATGCCACAATCTCAGGAAGCATTCTGTGACCTGGTATTTAAAACTCCAATCATCATTATCTCTTCCCACCAAAAGTGCTCCCTCCCCTGTTTTATTTGTCTCCATGCCACCCATTCACTATCTTACTTTATTGTTTTATTTAAAACCTGTCTTCTTCCCACTAGAATGTAAGCTCCATGAGGACAGGGCTCTTTGCCTGGTTTGGACACCGCTCTATCCTCAGAACTTAGAACAATGCCTGGCATATAAAGGGGAATCACTGCATATTGTAGGCAAATATATAAAAGATCAAAAGAACAAATGAATGAATGGTGACATAAATGTTAACACAGGATGGCAACTAGGTTTCATCTTGAGTGGCAACTGCAAATGGGCATTAGCTGCATGGAGAAGTATGCACGGTATTCTGAGGCCAGTGTCAGCTTAGAGGGAAAATATACCGTGGCTGAGTATCAGTGTGGCATTCTGGTACCCTCCACCTTAGTATTAATCTGAAACTATGTAAAATAACATCGGTTGAGAGAAAAAGAGAAATAAACTAGTTCACAGAATACAAAAGTATAATTATATTCTGCAAGTTTTTTCACAAAACTAGTAAACAGAAAATGAGTAACAGGTTAAGCAAGATTAATAAAAAGCTGTGCTTAAATGTAATTAGGGAATAAAAGACAAACAGTACTTTAGAGAATGTGAGAGGCTGTCTTTTACCTTTTTGAAAGTTAGCCCTACTTTAGAAACCATTCAAAATATTCTTCTTACATGTTCTATAGTAATACTTATATCTTATTTTTTAACTACTGAAACATTTATTTATATATAGCATCAGAAAAAAATTTAGCCCTAGACAGTTTTGCTCAGTGGTTAGAATGTTGGCCTGTGGGCTAAAGGGTCCCAGGTTGGATTCCGGCCAAGGGCACGGACCTACCTCAGTTGCAGGCTTGCCTGCCCTGTCAGGGTGTTTGCGGGAGGCAACCAATTGATGTTTTTCTCTCCCTCTCTCCCTCTCTCTCTCCCCCCCAACACTCTCTCTGAAAAGCAATGGAAAAAATACCCTTGGGTGAGGGTTAAAAAAAAAAGAAAAAAATTTAAAAGTCACTAATCATACAATCCTTTCACTATTATATAACACATCATTTTTCAGGATTAATTATGTACTCATGACACTTACATTCTGTTTCATGCTTATAGGCTCCTAATGTTAGCTGACGAGATGTTGTTAATAACTGTTGCATCATTGCTGTTGGATCTTGAAATATCTAATGGAATGAAATGAAAAAAGGCCAAATAACTTCAAAGTTCTACAATTTAAAATGCTTTTAAAACTCTTGATATAAAATGTTCTTACCATTTCATCATAGAACTCTGAAACCACTGTCTTTTTCCCCAGCATTGCATTGGTGTCTGATTGAAACAACTTTAATAAATGATACAGGGTTACCTGTGAAATAAAAGAAGACATCACATCCGTGCAATGGTTAGCTTCATCACTGTGAAACACTGTCATTTCTGTAACTGAATTAGTAACTGGAATTAGTAAACATATGAAATTCAGGATCTTGTCTCAACTACAACTTACTGTGGCAAATCACTCAAACTCTCTTACTTTTACTTTCCTATTAGATATTACCATCCATCCACATCTGAGTTCATGTTCAAGAGAGTGACTATATATAAAAATAAAATAAGATACAGCTATGGAAATTAAACTGGGAAATCATTAACATATTCTTTTACGTTTAACACAAGTGAAATTAGATTGTGACAGTTTTTCTGTGAAGATTAAAGTTTACAAATTTGCTATGGGGAAAAAGATTTGATACTTTCAAAAGGAATGACTAATATTAAAATGCTCAATGAGGGCAAGATAATTTCTTTGGTGATCTATAAGTAACAAAGTCAGTGATAATTCACTTTAGCAAGAGCAACATGTCTTCAAAATACTTAAAAACAGGTATGGTAAGACATCAAAGGAAAAGTTTTATAGCACAATGTGTGATTACTTGAGCAAAATAAAACCCAGCTGGCTAAATATGAGTTCATGTTGAAGTTGGAGAAACCAATTCAGAGGCCTGAAAGAATTTTCCAAAACTTAGCAAAAATCATTCTAATGAACATGCATCAATCATAAGCCATATTTCAAGCAGATAGTTTGACAAATTTATGGAACAGACAGAAAGCAGATAACACTACATGGATGGATATTCCGTAACAGGGAAATCCACAACCTGAAAAGGTAAGGAAGAGAATTGATCACAGGTGGGAGCCAGCTCTCCCAGTGGAGCTCCAGAGAGGATCCAAGCTCAAAGTTGGCAGGTGTAGAAATCAAGAATGCTGTGGGGGCCCAGCCTACCATAGCTCATTGGTTGAGCATTGGCTTATGATCCAGATCTTGGTTTGATTCCCCGTCAGAGCACATGCCCTGGCTGTGGGCTTGAACCCCAGTGGGGGCCGTGCAGGAGGCAGCCAGTCAGTGACTCTCTCATCATTGATGTTTCTATCTCTCTCCCTCTCCCTTCCTCTCTCTGAAATCAATGGGGATATATTAAAAAAAAAAAAAGAATGCTGTGGGGGGATAGGCCTGTTACTCTTCCTTTCTTCTCCTTTCACTCACAGATAAAAGAGCTCACAGATATCCTCCTGTGGAACCTAGAATTTTTTCACTCAAACAATCAATATGAAGTAAAAATAAAGGTATTTTCAGATAGCAATGGCTCTGAAAGTTTATTTCTTAGGCATCCTTTCTGAAGAAATTCCTCCAGCAAAATGAAAAAAAGAAACCCGAAAAGATGAAGAAAAAGGATCATTTGTCAACATTAGGAGCTGATAGGCACATCTAAAATGGAAAAATTCAGCCCGGCCGGGCGTGACTCAGCGGTTGAGCGTCGACTTGGGATCCAGGTGATCGGGGTTCGGTTCCCGGTCAGGGCACATGCCCCGGTTGCGGGCTCGATCAATGACTCTCTCATCGTTGATGTTTCTATCTCTCTCTCTCCCTCGCCTTTCCTCTCTCTGAAATCAATAAAGATATGTTTAAAAAATAAAATAAAATAAAATGGAAAAATTCAAATTTAGGGATTTAAATATATGAAATACACAGGAGTAATTTCTAGAGAGAAACAGAAAACAGGAACTACGGTTTTCCTGGAGAAAGGGCCATTTATGGGAGAAAAGATGATGTTATGAGTTGAACTGTGACCCCCCCAAAAGTTGAAGTCTTAAACCTCAGTACAGGTGAATGTGATCTTACCTGGTAATAGGGTCTTTGCAGATGTAATTGAATTAAGATGAAGTCATGAGGGTGTGCCCAAATTCAATATGACTAGTGTCCTCATAAGAAGAGACACAAAAAAAGGTGATGTGACAATGAAAGCAGAGAATGAAGCTATGCTGCTGCAAGCTAAGGATGCCTGGGGCTACCAGGAACTACAAGAGGCAAGAAAGGATCCTCCCCTAGCTGCTCTGGAGACAGCATGGCCATCACCTTGATTTTGAACTTCTAGCTTCCAGAATTATGTGAATAACTTTCTGTTGTCTAGCCACTTGGTTTGTGGTACTTTGTTATGGCAGCTCTAGAAAACTAATACAAAAGACTTATACATTTTATATTTAAAAACTTTTTAAAAATCATGTGCATGTTTGACTTTTATAATTTAACAAAAATATAAAACTACATCATAAAACTGACCTCCCCTAAATTTATTATTTAGAATACCAGAGGCATTCATGCAGATATAGGCAATGAAAATTTTTAAGACAGATGTCTCCAATTTTGAGCTGTGTTTGTTGATTTTTAGAGCAATGAAAATGCCTATACTTGCTACAGAGATATTTCTAGGCATAAAAACCCAACTTTAGTCCAGCCAGTGTGGCTCATTTGGTTGAGCATCAGGAGGTCACAGTCAGGGCACATGCCCAGGTTGCAAGGCGAGATCCCTAGGGGAGGCGTGCAGGAGGCAGCCAATCAATTATTCCCTCTCATCATTGACGTTTCTATCTTTCCCTCTCCCTTCCTCTCTCTAAACTCAATGAAAATAGATGGGGAGGGGAGGACTTTCCAAGGGATTAGGCTTCTTAGTTTGAATTTCTTAAAAACGCCTCAAGTACTTCTGATGCAGTCAGAAACTAATTCTATGAACCCCTGGCCCAGGTGACACTCAACTCCTTTAAAACCACATAGAGTTTTAAAAACGTAATCTAATAATTAAAGTGTAAATGTTTGGTGCTAGAGGAATGAGCTTAAATCTATCAAGATGAAAATTAATGGTGATGACTGTTAAAGCCCTGAAATGAACTAAACACCAGCCACAAAAATGTGAAATGAGAGAGCCATGACTAAGTTGTGACCCTATAGATTTAAAAATAAAACAGGCTTATGCCAAGGTTGTAGGTCCCATCCCCAGTCAGGGCACATATAAGCAGCAGCCAATGAATGCATAAATAAGTGGAACAAAGAATCGATGTTTCTCTCTCTTTCTCCCCCTTCCTCTCTCAAAAATCAATCAACGAACCAATCAATAAACAAAAACAGGCTTAGTGGTTTATCAAAAGAAAGAGTAATGGAAAGAGTATGGGGACTAAATGCAAATACTTGGGTTCAAAATTAGCTCTGCCACAACTAACAGTATTTTTGAGACTTGATCTCTGAGCCTTAGAATTCTCATATCTAAAATGAGGATATCACCAACTTCACAAAGTGGCCGAGGGATCAAAGTGAAAAGTTTGAGGGACTTTTTAAATTATCAAGCAACAATCTAAAAAGAAGAGATCAAAAGATGAAAAAGTCAGTGATTATCAGTAAGGATTCATGAATAAAATAAAAAGTAAAGCTAGTAGTACTGATGGCAGCTTGAAAAAGCAAAAAGAATGTTTCTAGGGCTTTGAACTATAAAAAACTGGATACTCCCATTTCAGACAGCACATGGACTCAACTTGTTTAATACTAATAACCAAATGAAACTAATGAATTTAAAATTTTTGCTGTAGTAGCCCTGGCCGGGTAGCTCAGCTGGTTGGAGCGTCGTCCAGATACACCAAAGTGGCAGGTTTGATCCCTGATCGGCGCACATACAAGAAGCAACCAATAAAAGCATAAATAAGTGGAATGACAAATTAACATTTCTCTTTCTCTCTCCCTCTTCCCCTCTGTCACTCTAAAATAATCAATCAATAAATAAAATTTTTGCTGAAGTAATCATATGATTTTCATATTTTTCCAATAAATGTTCACACTGCATTCCTTCTTTCTATACTGAAAAATAAGTTTTGGAAGGCACATCACTTAAAAATAAAAAATCTTAGCTCATGGCAAGATACACCATGCCATAAGTGTACATAAAGTATATCTGAATAAAAATGTCAACATATAATACGCTCTTCATTAAATATTGTTACATTTTCACAATTACTAAAAAATCTAATGTTTTCAATTATCATTACTCACAGGTCTTTCATTAGGATCAATAAAAAATATTTTGATGATTATTTCAAATTCACCCCATCCTGTTTCAGTAATTTCATACGGAGGCTTAGTAACAACTGAAGAAGAGAAAAAATAAAACAATTACAATTGTAAATTACTGATGCAGTTTCCTAGCTCTTTTTAAATTTGTATATTATAAATGAAAAAACTTTACTGTACCTCTTAAAGGGTTGCCATAGCTTTCATGTAACTTAAATTGAATTTTCTTCACATACGCGGACATATCCTAAAATACAGAGGAATTAATTAATTCTGCCATCTACATATAAAAACTAGGAGAGACATACAGAGCATATGTATCTAATTTTATAAAATATACTTGCCCTCAAATATTATGGAATCCAATTTTCTAAAAAAGCCCATACCAACATGAATTATACCTAGGTGGTTTGCTTTTTATTTTAAACTAGGAAGCCTGTGATGAATTCTTTCATAATTCATAATATATAAGAATATACATATCAATTCACTTGTTTTGCAAATCATTTTTCTGTATTTATCTACAGACAATACTCTAAATCAATTTCCCCCCATAAAAATAACAGTACACTTCAAATATTTAACCATATAATCCAAAGCTAATTTAAGAACCGGAACTTCAAAGAACAAAATTATATCATATAAAGCTAAAGTCAACTAAACTAAGCAACTAAAACGGATATAAAACTCCTCCTTTCCTTAGTTTTATTTTGAAGCACAAAAACATATTCATTAGTTCTGACACATAAAAGAGATTCTCCTAGCGAACATGGCTTTTTCAAAAATGTATCATTATAGAAAAATAAGAAAATGCAAAACAGAATAAGCCTCACTCAATAGTAATGTTTATTAATCTTCTTATTTGCTTTCAGGTATTTTTTGTGCTTATTATCTACATTTTTTTTTTAAATTGGAATCATACTGTAATGATATATTAATAGCTGCTTTCATTACTTAACATGATATTGTGAACATCCCCCCTCCTTTTTATTGAATTTACTGGGGTGACACTGGTTAACAAAATTATATAGGTTTCAGGTACACAATTCTACAACACATCATCTGTATGAACATTTTTTCTGAGGCAAATTTTTATAAGTATCTTGAAAGACTCTTTTGGAAATACATTCATTTTTTTCCTACAAACATGAGTGACAACTAATATTGGGTACCAGATGTCAAAATGATAGAGTCCTGCCTTTAGGATCTCTCTGTGGAGTAGGGGGCAGACAAGAAAATCAGCATTTCAGTGTAATCTTTGTTACTGAGGGCATGAGATACAAGGCTGTAGGAGGTGCACCTAACATAACAGTCTTTGGAGATCAAGAAAGTAATTCTAGTCCTAGCCGGTTTGGCTCAGAGGTTAGAGTGGCCACAGACTGAAGGGTACTGGGTTCAAATCCGACCAAGGGCACATACCTTGGCTGTAGGCTCGATCCCTGGCCCTGGTCGGGATGTGTGCAGGAGGCAACCAATCAATGTGTCTCTCTCACATCGATGTTTCTCTCTGTTTCTCTCTCTCCCTTACACTCTTTCTGAAAAGCAATGGGAAAAATATCCTCAGGTGAGGATTAAAAAATAAAAATAAAATGAACTTAAAAAGAAAAAAGTAGTTATAAGAAAATACACTTGAACTAAGACTAAGGAAACAGTAAGACTAGAGTAGGTGGAAGGAATGAATGAAGGGGTTTACGAGTGCTCCTTTAGGAAACTGAAAGTAATTTAGTATTGGTAGAATGTAGGGTATAAGGAAATGGTGAAGCAAACACAGACAAGGAATAATGCTGCAGAGACAGGATAAGGAAAGGCCATAGCATGACTTCTAAAATAAAATAGTTTTACCTTTATGAGGGCAATAGGTAGTCATTGAATGTTTGTTTTTTAAAATAACCGCTTTATTGAGATAGTCACATACCACATAATTCACCCATTTAAAATGTACCATTCAATGGTTTTTAGTGTATTCACAGAGTTGTACAATCATCAACATAATCAATTTTAGAACATTTTAATCATACAAGAAAGAAACCCCATACCCTTTGCACTCATTCCTTAATCTTTCTTCCTCGCACCCAGTGGCAACCTCTAATCTATTTTCAGTAGCTGGATTTGCCTATTCTGGACATTTTATAAAAACAGTATTATAGAATATGTGGTTTTTGTGTCTGGTCTCTTTCTCTGACCATAATGTTTTACTGCCTAGTAATATTCTATTGCATGGATATGCCACATTTTATTTACTCAAGACATCTGAGTTGTTTCCATTCTTTGGATACTGTGAATAATGCTGCTATGAACATTCATATACAAGTTTGTGTGTGGACTTTGAAGGGTTTAAATAGAGGAGCAGTTTATTCATTCAATAAAGATCTGTTGAATACCTACTATGTACTGGCTGCATTCAAGGCATTAGAAATTCAGCAGCAAAACAAAATTACCAGCAGCCAGATTATATAGCAGTTTTGTCTTTCATCTTCTCTGATGGTTTTATTACCAAATTATCACTTAAAAATTAACTACTGTTCCTGAAACACCTGATTAAATACTAGGCTAACTTAAGATGTGGTGATTGGAAGAAGTGCTGTGGTTATAGAATAGTTCTTGTTACTGTAACTTAATTAGAAAAGTTTTTGTAAATTTGATTTCTACTGAACAATATGAAGATGACAGCTCTCACTTTATTCTTTTGATTTTTCGGGGGTAATATTTCTAAAAAGGACCAATTTTATAATCAGAAAGTCACCATAAAATAACATTACAATTTACCTTCAAGCAAAACAAACTGTAGTTTCAAAACAGTTATAGGAAAAAACTGTGCCTACCTCATTTCTATATGGTTTTACATATACTGTCCACTGATGGGTATGCCCATCTTCTTCTCTTTTCTTTCCAAAATATCGAGCAACGTTGCCATAAACTATTGGTTTAACGATAGTAACCCCCTAAAAGAAAAATAATTTAAACACCAATTAATAATGTATCATTCCTCAAATAAACAGAACAAAAGTTCAAATGTTTATTTTTTAAAAAGGCAGGCATACAAGAGACTCACTTAAGATCAAAAGATATACAGACTGAAAGTAAAGGGATGAAAAAAGATACTTCATGAAAATGGAAACAAACAAACAAAAAAGGCCCAGGTAGCAATACTTATACCAGACAAAATAAACTTTAAAAGCTATAAGGAGACAAACTGGAAAAGAGATATGTATCCATATGTTCAATGTAGCATTATTTAAGATAGTCAAGATAAAGAAGCAACCTAAGTGTCCATCAACAGATGACTGGATAAAGAAGTGGTAAATATATACAATAGAATATTACTCAGCCATAAAAAAGAATGAAATCTTACCATTTCCAACAGCATGGACGGACCTTAGAGGGCATTATGCTAAATGAAATCAGTCAGACAGAGACAGACAAATACCATATAATTTCAACTATATGTGTAATCTAAAGAACAAAATAAACAAAACAGAAACAAACTCATAGATACAGAGAATATTTTGATGGTTGCCAGATTGGATAGGGATGGGGAGAGGTGCTGAAAAAGGTGAAGAAATTAAGTTCAAACTGGTAGCTACAAAACCGTCATAGGGATATAAAGTACTGCATAGGGAATATAGTCAACAATACTGTACTATGTATGGTGTGAGATGGGTACTAGATATACCAAGGTGATCACTTTGTAAATCTAATTGCTATGTTGAAACTAATATATGTCAACAGTAATTGAAAATTAAAATAAAAAAAACTAGAGTTTGTTTATAACATGATTTTTCTCAATAAATCAATTTTAGACAATTATCCTCATTTCACAGTAATACAAA
The DNA here is from genome assembly GCF_054644295.1 of Miniopterus natalensis. Lineage (NCBI taxonomy): Eukaryota > Metazoa > Chordata > Mammalia > Chiroptera > Miniopteridae > Miniopterus > Miniopterus natalensis. The sequence continues at coordinate 128,096,061 of NC_142082.1, forward strand.
TAACTAAACACAAGATTAATTACAATGTTCCCACTTTGAAAATGTCTATTTAAAATATGTAAAGTACACTGAGAATTTTTCTGAAAAGAAACACAAAAGGCTCTTTATTCACAAACTTTAAAGCGAGTCTCTGGAATAAAGATCACCAACTTTGACTATAATCATCTGATGGTAATGTACTTATTTATCAGCTTATGGCAGTGTTTTCCAAAGCACAGTACAAATATTAAAGGCACCTTGGCAGAGGATTTTAGGTAGAATAAGGGCAAAGATTTTTCATTTTATTATTTATGGGTTTACTTCAATCAGTATTAGAAAAACCATAACTATAACTAGCAATTCAAACCTATAATTTCAAAAATATTAATGCTTAGGAAAGAGCTTTTTTAAAAAAATATATCTTTGCTTTCAGAGAGAGGAAGGGAGAGGGAGAGAGAGAAACATCAATGATGAGAGAATCAATGATTGGCTGCCTCCTGCACGCCCCCTACTGGGGATGAGCCCACAACCTGGGCACGTGCCCTGATCAGAAATTGAACCAGGATCTCCTGGATCATAGGCGATGCTGAATCACTGAGCAACACTGGCCAGGCTGGAACAGGCTTTTAAAAATTAATCTAAATAAAAATATTAAATATTACAGCTGGATCTAGATAACAATTAAGTACCACTTGGACGACTGATGCTAGTTTAACACTGGCAATGACCATGCTTGCTACATTTGTGCTCAGCTCTGAGATGTACGGACATGTTTCTTATCACATCTGGTAAGTGTAAAGGCAGTGAGTGTTGACAGATTATGATGGAGAAGAGAGAGAAAAAATTTCAAGTGAAGACAAAATGCTGAATGTTACACATGAATTTCAGACCAATTGTTCAATAATAGTAAGAATGTATCTGAAGGTCAAAGAGGAAGCTCTACCACATGTGATAAGTGCTGTGCCAATGTAACCAATAATTAATAAGAAATGAGGAAAAGCATTGAACAAATGTAAAACCTTTTAATTGTGGCTGAATAATTAACAAATAAATCCAATGCCTATTAGTTTAAAGCCAGTCCAGAAGAAGAAAAACTGTATGAGAACTTAAATAATCACAGTAAGTGCTACTGACACTTTTGTGGCAACCACAGATGGGGTCTCAGGTTGGAGACCTGAATGAATGAGTACAAGCACTGACTTGGTGAGTGGATAACAGATCCCGTGGCTGTTACGGTGTTGGTAAGGAACTTGCAGAGCTCCTCAATGATAAAAAGGGGTCTCATCTGTCAACAGACTTTCTACCTTGATAAAATTTATCTAAATTGGAAAAAGATGCCTATAAGACCTCATAACAATCAGCAAGGAGAAGAAATAAGTCCCTAAGTTTAAAGCAGCAATTTTCAACTGGCATGCTGCAAGAATTTTTAAAACACGCAATACCTGACTAGTCAGGGGCACTGAGCTCTTTTCTCTTAGAGATTGTCAAATAAAAAAATGACAACAGCCAACACAACAAAAGTCGTCTGGTGCAAATGAATCAAAATTATTACCTATTTTTTTGTCAGATCGGCAAAAAATATATTTTTGGTGTGCAGCAGAATTTTAGTAATTAGTTTATGTGTGCCATGAGATGAAAAAGGTTGACAATCACTGGTTTAAAGCTCTACATGACTAACTCACACCAGTTTTCATTGGAAAGCATTTGAGGACTATGTTCTCCTCAAGTCACTTGGGACTTAAACTTACAAACTTTTAGAACCTAACATGATTACAAGTATAGAAAGTTCTTCTCCAAAATCTGTTTTAACGCTTTGTTTGGTAGTCCTTTCCTATCAGTCCAAAACCTTGCCCAAAAAGTCTCGGAAAATGTGTATGTTTGTGAATTTACCGGGCATCTCTTTCCCCTTACATTAAATTTCAGCAGCTTTTGAAATTTTCGAAGAACCCCCACTTTATGTGATATTAAACACTGTGTATGATAGTTATAAATACCATATTATAGTTAAAATTATGTGAAAACAATATGACAGATAAGGGCTCTAAAAACCTATGCTAACTAGATTGATGCAAAAGTGGGTGATTTCTTTTTAAAGAAAAATGTCCTTTCTAGGATAAATAAAAATCATAAGGGGTAGAAATAAGTGTTATGTTGGTCCTGCCTTAAAAATTAATGTGCCAGGGGATTTAAGAAAGTGGGAGGGGAATGTATCACAGTGTCCAACTTTGTTAGGCTCTATACCTAAAAACAAAAGGAGCTAATATATATGTTCCCTATTGCCAGGCAATGTTCTTTGCATTAATGTCCTGATTAATATCTTGGCTGTAGCTTTGGGGCATTGGAAACACCATGAACTTGGGCAAGTTTTCTGACCTTTCTACCTCCTGGTTCTTTGGTTATCACCCTTGTCAATCCGCTGTAAGGTGGCTGTAAGGGCTGAATCAGAATCGGGTGAAGCTTTTGGCCACTGTGCTTGGCAGGCGGGAAGCGTTTATGAAATACTTGCTTCTGCTACTCTCCTCACAAGGAGGTGGGTGGCACCCCCTGCTTAGCGGCGACCCGAGAAGGCGGCAGCGCCAAGCCAGGGCTTCCCAGCCCTCGGAGGGGCTTGTCTCCTGGGCAACAATGTCCGGCTTTCCCCAAGCCACCACTGTGTTTGCTTTTCGGCAGGGATGGAAGGGAGGCGGTGACGCCGGGAAGCTGGGGCCCCATGAAACACAGGTTTTCCCCCAGGAGCTTCAACTCGCTCTCAGCCTGGAAACCACAGTTCAAATCCGCGGCGAGAAGGCGCGAGAGGGAAACGCGCGGGCCCTGCCCACGCCGCGCAGGGAGGAGCCGGGGCGGCGGAGCCACTCCCGGAGGGAGGCGGGGGCCGGGCACTGACCTTCACTCTCCCGCCGGAGTCAGGCCCAAATTCGGCCATTCTCTTGAACATATTGTCCTACGGTAGAAGATGCCGCCGCCAGGGAAAGAGACCGAGGCCGGCGGGGTCGCCGCTGCCCGCAGAGGCCCCGCTCGCTCCTCCTGCGCGGGCCCAGGCGGAGGGTTTCTGGCCCAGGGAGGGCGAGTCACTGGCGCTCGCGGAGGTGAGGAACCGCCAACCACCCGCCGGGGGTTGTGGACCAGAAGCCCATTCAGCCCGCGCCGGCGGAGAGCGGAACCGGAGGGGCGCCGGGGACGCCTTGCGCAGGCGCAACGGGCGCACGCGCGCCGCGCACGCGCAGGCCGCTCCGCCGCGGTGGGGCGGGCCTTTTGTCTCCGGGGCCCTTCGGCGCGCGGGAGCCTGCGGTTCGCCTGTCACCCGCCCGGACGCCTCAGCGTCGTGGTGACTGGGAGATGGCTTGTGGAGGCAGAACCTTGCCATCGCCGAAGCGCTCTAATTCTGAAATCAAGTTCATGAAATCTCGCCCACGCACAGCTTTTCGCCGTCTTCATTCAGACCTCAGTGCTTGAACCGCTCGTTTCTCGCCTTCATCCTTTCTACTCGGTTTGCCGTCTAAGGTGCGTAACTGGACACAAACGTTGCCCTTCTGGGGAACCAACTACTGTGCAGATTAGTGCGGTGCTCAATTAGTGGTCTTCAATTTAAGTGAAGGTCTAGGGGCTGGCAAGTAGTGCTCTCTCCTTTTTTTTTTTCTTTTTTCTATATGAAACTAGAAGCTACTCTAACGTGTCCCTAGTTTCCTCAAACCTCTGGCTCTGACACCAGCCCTCTCATTATCATCACAGGATTTTGCACCTTACTTCACGGAAAAAAAGAGACCTCCACGCCGCCAGACTTGATTTGCCCGGTATTGCCTCCCTTTCTTCTGTCCAAGAGGGAGTCTTCCTTATTTATTTATTTATTTATTTATTTATTTATTTATTTATTTATTTATTTATTTATTTAAAAATATATCTTTATTGATTTCAGAGAGAGGAAGGGAGAGAGGGAGAGAGAAACATCAATGATGAAAAAGTCATTGATCGGCTGCCTCCTGCACGCCCCCGACTGGGGATCGAGCCCACAACCCGGGCATGTGCCCTGACCAGGAATCGAACCGGGATCTCCTGGATCCCAGGTCGATGCTCAACCGCTGAGCCATGCCCGGCCGGGCGGGAGTCTTCCTTTTTAAAAAAAAATATTATTTTTCAGCCTGGCTGGGCGTGACTCATCGGTTGAGTATCGGCCTAGGATCCAGGAGATCGCTGTTCGATTCCTGGTCAGGGCACATGCAGGGTTGCGAGCTCGATCCCCAGTGGGGGGCTTGCAGGAAGCAGCTGATCAGTGACTCTCATCATTGACGTTTCTATCTCTCTCTCTCTCTCTCTCCCTCTCCCTTCCTCTCTTTGAAATCAATAAAAACATATTTTTTAAAAAAATTATTTTTCAATTACAGTTGACATACACTATTATATTAGTTTGAGGTGTACAACATAGTGATTACACACATACAACTTAAGAAGTGATTACCCTGCTCGGGGATGGTGTGGCTCAGCTGGTTGGAAGTTGACCCAGGCACCAAGAGGTCACTGGTTTGATTCCCAGTGGGGGCACATGCCAGGGTTGCAGGCTCATCCCTGGAAGGGGGCCGTAGAGGGCATGCAGGAGGCAGCCAATTGATGTTTCTTTCTCCTCCCTTCCTCTCTCTGTAAAAATCAATTAAAAAAATAAAGTTATCACCCTGATAATTGGACATCATACATAGTTGCAATATTATTGACTCTATTCCCTATACTGTACTTTACATCCCGTGACTATTTTTATAACAGTTTGTACTTCTTAATCAGAGGGAATCTTCTTCCAGTTTAAAATCAATCCTTCTGTCTGTGTTCTTGATCTCATTCTTTTTTGCTTTTTCAAGGGTTTTGCCCCATTAACCACCCCCAATCTGTTTGTATCTTCAACCTTCCTTCTTCTTTGGCTCTTTCCCATAGAAGAGTTAAACAAGCTTAAATCTCACACCTGTCAGAAGTGCTAGTATCATAACGTCAACAAGCAAGTGTTGACAAGGATGTGGAGAAAAGGAATCTTGTGCACTGTTGGAGGGATTGTAAGTTGGTGCAGCCACTATGGAAAACAGTATGTAGATTCCTCAAAATAAAAATAAAACTAACATATGACCCAGCAATTCCATTTCTGGGTATTTCTCTGAAGAAAACAAAAACACTCATTCGAAAGCATATGCGCAGCTCTATGTTCACTGCAGCATTATTTACAGATGAATGGATAAAGAAGACACGATATACAATAAAAAGAATGAAATCTTCCAATTTGCGACAACACGGATAAACCTAGAGGATATTATTCCAAGTGAAATAAGTCTAACAGAGAAAGACAGATACCATATGATTTCACTTACATGTGGAATCTAAAAGGACAAAACAAACGAACAAAACAAAACAGAAACAGACTTAGAGACACAGAGAACAAACTGATGGTTGCCAGAGGGGAGGGGGATGAGAGGTGGGGGATTGGTGAAAAGGGTGAAGAGAAACAAGAGATATAAACTTGCCGTTATAAATAAGTCATGTAAATAAGTAATGTACAGCACAGGGAATATAGTGAATAATGTAATAACTTTGTACCATGACAGATGGTTACTAGATCTATTGTGATCATATCATAAGGTATATAAATGTTGAATCACTATGTTGTACACTTGAAACTAATATAATATTGTATGTCAATTATACTTTATTTTTTTAATCCTCACCTGAGGATATTTTTTCCATTGCTTTTCAGAGATAGTGGAAGGGAGAGAGAGAAACATCAGTGTGAGAGAGACACATCCATTGGTTGCCTCCTACACGAGCCCCGACCAGAGCCGAGATTGAGCCTGCAACCGAGGTATTGAGCCTGCCTTTGGCAGGAGGTGAACCTGGGACCCTTCAGTCTGCAGGCCAACGCTCTAACCACTGAGCCAAACCGGGTAGGGCTCAACTATACTTTAATAAAAATAAATTAATTAAATTTTAAAACGGTAAAAAAATTAACCAATACATCTTTAATCTTGCATATTTCTATCTCTGCACTGTCCTTCAAAGTCGGATTTGAAAAGGCTGTCAACATTTTGTTTCTATATGCTCCTCAATTCATCACCTTCTGAATTTCACCCTCACTGAAACCTCTCTGACCAGAGTTACTGACTTCTCTATCAGTAAATCCATTAGCCACTTCTCCTTAATTCACTTGACTTCTTGGACAAGAACCGTATCTTCTTCACCTTATAGGAAGTATCTTTAGGCCCAAGTGAACATGTCTTGTCAGTAGTAATCAATGTTTGTTGAATAGTGAATAAATGAAAAATGGAGAAGTCAAGAAGACTTGAAGCTGTTTTTCCAAAGGCATTTGAACTCAGTGTGATCTGTTAAAGCATGTTGTCATACAGCATCCTGCACACCGCAACACGGGACTTTTTGTCCCCTGTGCCCTCTCCCAGATTTCACCTTTTTCTAATCACAGCTTTCAGAATGTGATCTCTAGACCTCAAATTTGCCCTTTATAATTATTTTTCCAACTTTCCTATTTCTGTTTTCCCCCTGTTTCTCAGAGGATTTTTTATTCTTTGCTTAAAATGTTACCCTAAGTATTTTTAAAGTAAAATAACATTTAATAAAATAAAGTACACAGAGCACACTGGGAACCTTTGGGGAAAGAAAATGAACTGAAAACACATCTTTTGCTTCCTCCCCAAACTCCTTTAAAACAAATAAAGAGAATTTCAGAATTATTGGTTGGGGAGAGTGGAGAGAAGACAGAAAAAAATTTTAAGTCTGGAATACAAATGGCAAGTGGTAGAGGGCAATCCTGAGAGCTAAGCAGTCAGAGTTAATAAGCTACCCAATTTGCACTGCAGAAACCCCCCAACTCTCAAGAATTTGTGGTTGTAGGGACCTCTGGAAGTCAGGGGAAAGAGGAGGAGAAGAGGTAGCCAAAAAAAAAGACTGATTAAGAGTCTGTTTAAGAAACATTAAGGTGCATAGAGCTGAGCAATTACTCCTCACTTACCCCCAAGGGATGAAATAGAGGTAAAGCAGGGCTTCTGCATTGAGGAACACCAGACAGAGTTGAGGGAGGAATACCATACAGAAAACAGGTACATTAGCCAAACATATGCCTACTGGGTGCTGACCTTCATCCCTCACTTAACTCTTAAAATTCAGGCAACTAGGCCTTTGTTTTTAATCAGGGAATAGGGAGCGGCTTCTCTGGGGAGTCAGCCTAAAAGGAGAAATCCAAGGCTCCCCAGTGAAACTGACTCAACAGGGCTTGATCACCTTTCAGTGAAGTACATGGTCTAATCCACATAGGCCCTTGGAACTTCAAATTAATTTTTTAGTTTCCCACTCCAAAATTTAAGTAGATAACCAAGGATTGATTACCAAATAGCTGAGAAATGCCTTTAATGTTAAAGATACAAGCCAACAAAATGGTAGATGAGAGGAAACAGAGAAGTAAACTAAAAACAAAATAAGCCCAAATCATTATTATTACCATATTCAGATAAAATAAATAGTAAATATGACACAAAACAAGGGGAAAAGGAACATTCAGAGAACCAAAAAAAGCTCTTGGAAATTTAAAATATGATAGCAGAAATGAAAAACAAGAAAAAGATTGGACAATATCAAAGAAATCTCCCAGAAAGTAGAGCAAAAGACAAAGAGAGAAAACAGGAAAGAAAAGATAAGAACATCTGTATTTTGCTAAGTCTACCATAACAAAATATCATAGGTTGGGTAGCTTAAACAACAGAAATTATTTTCTCACAGTTGTGGAGGTTAGAAGTCCAAGATCAAGGTGTTGTCAGGTTTGGTTTCTTCTGAGGCCTCTCTCCTTTGCTTGCAGATGGTCATCTTTTGGCTGCATCCTTGCATGGTCTTTTCTCTATGCACAGGCATCCCTAGTGTCTCTTCCTCTTTTTTTTTTTTAAATCCTCACCTGAGGATATTTTTTCCATTAATTTTTAGACAGACTAGAAGGGAGGAAGTAGAGGGGAAGAGACAGAAAGAGAAACATCAACGTGAGAGAGACATATAGATTGGTTGCCTCAGGCTCACACCCCAACGGGGCTGGGGATGGAAACTAGAACTGAGGTACTTGCCCTTGACTGGGAATGGAACCCTCGACTCTTTAGTCCTTGGGCTGGCGGCCTAACCACTCAGCCAAACTAGCCAGGGCTCTTTTTGTTGTTGATTTGTGAGAGAAGGAGGGGGAGAGAGAGAGAAAGAGAGAAAGAATGAATCATCAATTTGTTGTTCCACTTACTTATGCATTCATTGGTTTATTCTTGTATGTGTCCTGACCGGAGATGGAACCAGAAACCTTGGCTTTTCTGGATGACACTAACCAACTGAGCTACCCGGCCAGGGCTCTTTCTCTTTTTATAAGGATACCAGTCCTATTGAATTAGAATCCCACTCTTATCACCTCATTTACTCTTAATTACCTCTTTGAAGGCCCTGTCTTCAAATACAGTCACATTGGGAATCAGGGCTTCAACAAATGAATTTTGGAGGGACACAATTCAGTCCATAACTACATCAGAGGACCAGTTGAGGAATTCCAGAGAAAACAAGGTAGAAGGAAGGAAATAATAAATGATTCAGGAAAGTTTTCCTGAATATCCAAAGGATATTAGTTTCCAAACTGAAAGATCCTACCAAGCACCCAGAACAAAGATGAAGACAGATCTACATCAAAGCATGTCATTGTGACATATGTCGAGAACATTGGACATAAAGAGATGATCCCACGTGATTCCAGGTCATAAAGACTCCAAAATCAGAATGGCTTCACATTGCACACTAGTAACTCTGGAATCTAGGGAGCAATGGAGTTCCCTAGATTCTGTTTCCTAGGTAGTCCCATTGAAATGGAACACTTCCAAAATTCTGAAAGAAAATTAATTACAATTTAGTGTTCCATACTTAGCCAACCCTCAGCCAAGTGTGTGAATAGAATAAAGACAATTCAGAAATGCTAAGTCTCAAAAAAAGTACCTCTCATGCACCCTTTTCAGGAATATTCTGGATACATGATCCACAAAATGAGGGAATAAACCAAGAAGGAGGGAATTATGAAATACAGGAAACACAATAAATATCAAATATGAAGGGGGAAAGAAGAAAATCACAAGATGCTGCTGGAAGAAAGAGCCCAGGATGATAGTTATGTATTAGGCATAGACAGCAACCACTCCTAATTAGAGTTGGTCAGAAATCTTTGGGAATTAATGCTTTAGTAAGATGAAATTGACAAGTCTAGCTGCATCTGAAACCTTAAGAGGAGATTTAAAGTTTGGGAATTGACCTAATGACAGATACACAGAAAACTAAGCAAGTTTAAGTATTATGCAGTTATTAGCCTTAGGGCAAGTAAATGAATTTTGGAGGGACACAATTCTCTTGTATAAGAGAAGAAAGTAATTTTATTTATGGCTATATAAACGCTGAGTATTTAACAAAAAAATGTATTGGAAATAATTACATTGAGAGTGGGCTTTGGGGAAGGGTGCCATGTGTGATGGAGAAATAGAACTTAATCCTTAACTTCCATAGTGGGAAGTCAATATCCTAAAATGAAAAAATCAGGAAAGAGCAATATAAGTCTAATATTTAAAAGCATGGAAGTAAATATAAAACTATTGACATTAAGCTAAAAGAATAGAAAGTGGTTGCATGTGACGGGGAACGAATGGGGAGGCACATCTTTTATAACAAACCTTTCAGAGCTATTTACTCTGTGAATATTGAGAAATTATAACCTTGTTAAAATTAAAACTGATTTTAATAGATAATATGCATGAGACATGCACTTAATTTAAAAACATTATGTTTGTGAATGATATTAGTCACTCTTGATTATAATTTTTAGTAAGTCCCTTTAGCAATTTCTAAGAAAAAAAATTTTTTAATGAGTCTGCTAAATAGAAATGCAAGAAATGTACTCTTAGGGATTAGTTATAACTGCAGCTACATGCAGAGCTCCATTATCATCTGGAATATCACCACATTTCTGATAATATCCTGGAGTAAACTAAGCAACTTAGGAATTGAGTTTCTTTTAAAAATGATCAAACATTGATGTTGATTTTTAATCTGTCCCCATAAAGAAAACATAAATTTGTGTGGGGAACTTGATTATACTAAATTAACAGGTATAGGTAAGAAATTATTTTATCAAAACACTAAGCAAAATCTCCAACAAACACTGCTTTCCCTCTTCAGCCAACTTTTGCTAATCTCTGGTTGTTTCTTCAGCCAGCCTGCATTGCCGGGTTATTCTGGTGCTTCTAGGACACATCCCATCTCTGCATCTGAGCTGTCACTCTTCATGTCTCTCTCCCCTACCTTGACCCATTCTTCCTAAGCCTCTGAATACCTGATCAGAATGGTCCCAGAATATTGAAACCTAAGGCTGCGCCTGTGTTGTGTCCCTCTGCTGCCCTCCCGTGGCTGGTCTATGCACTAATTCACATGGAATTTAGACTTGCCCCTTGGAATCCCAGAAGCTGTTGTACTGGAATCATGTGGGCTTGATGAGTTAGAAAAATCTTAGAATGCTCAACTTTGGGGGACATATTAGATAATCAAAAAAAAGATTTGTTAAATCAACTGATATTTACTGAGCATGTATCACGTTCCAGGCACTGTTCCAGGTGTTTGGAATATAAGCAAAAACAAGAGTGAACAATTTCTGGCATCTTCCCCCTCAGGACAGTGGCTCAGCATGGGGCGGTTCAGCAAAGATGCAACACAGTAAAGAAGGTGCCCAGATGTGGGGGGAGAGGAAGCCCAATGTTGGGTATTAGAACCTGAGTGGAGAGCATCTATTCCATGGTGTGGCAGTGTTGGGAGATTGGTTACAGACAGGCAAATTTATCACACACATACACATACTAAGAATGCATTTTAAGGATACTAAGGACAATGGAAACCAGGTTTCTCACTGTCAGAGAAGGGAGTTATCAACACGAAAAAGGAGAAAACTTGAATAAACCCTGTGGTATGGGATTAGAATTGGAGGGATTGATGTGAATTCAATATAAATAGATAGCTATAGAGATAAATATTATGTAAATACACATATCTTCTAGCTCTGTCCATTGATGAGGATGGTGAAACTCTAGTGCCTGGATCTTGTTTTTTTAAATGCCATTATCCAGTCTGAGGAATTAGGGCTTTTTGGAGAAATGGCTGATTCTGGGCTGGAGCAGGAACAGAACAAAGTGAGCCTTAGAGCATCTTGTGTCAGAAAACAAGAAAATGCTCAAAGAATTTGTAGGGCCATTACAAAATCACACAGAAGCTAGCTTGCAGGGGTTCTACTGGCCAAATCAGGGACAATGTGAACATTAAAACAAATCACAATACTGGATTATAATTCGTTATAATTTGAATACAGTAAGAAGCCATGGGGCCATTCTGATGTAACATAATATATAAATTGAAATGTTGATGCGGAACAGCCTCAAAGTATCTTAACCTCCTCGAAAATACTTTACAGTAAAGGTAACTTGCAGACATCACCTTAAGTGATCAGAGTGAACATCATCAGTAATAGAATATTTCAGAACTACATGCCACTTGAGAGGATGTGATGAGAAGAGCACAGCATCAAGTATCACTTCTGCAGTAGTGTATTTCTGCCACAGATGCATAACCTAATTTAATCAGGAGAATATAAGAAAAAGAAAAACTTGCCCAGCTGGCATGGCTCAGGGGTTGAGCATTTCCCTGGGATCCAGGAGATCACGGTTCCATTCCTGATCAGGGCACATGCCAGGGCTCTGGGCTCAGTCTCCAGTAGGGGGTGTGCAGGAGGCAGCCAATTAATGACTCTCATCATTGATGTTTCTCTCTCTCTGCCCCTCTTCCTTCTTCTCTCTGAAATCAATAAAGACATATTTAAAAAAAAAAAAGGAAAAAAAAACTTTAGTACATTTTACAACACAACCTGTTTGTGTTGTTCAAAAGTGTTAAAGTCTTAAAAGTCAAGAAAAAAACCTGAAGAAAATATCCAGATTGAAGGAAACTAAAGAAGAAGAAAAAAGTCAACCAAATATAACACATGATTCTGAATTAGATCTTTTTACTATGAAGAACTGATGGGGACAATTGATGAAATCAAATGAGATCTGTTGATGATCAGGTGGTATGTTAACTTCCTGACTTGGATGATGTTTTGAGACTACTTAGGAATTACACACTGAATGAATCAGGACGCTGGACACCGTGTTGACAGTTTCCTTTCAAACTATTCAGAAGAAATAACAGAACTCTGTACTGTACTTGCATCTTATATATTTTAGGAAAGATTGAGATTATTTTAATATCTTCAAAAAGTGGAAAAAAGTCTTCTTTTGGAGGTTATATTTCAGCGAGAAGAGACAAATTAAAAAATAAGTGAAGTATTAGTCTATCAAATGGTTAGAGGCTTAGTCCAGGGGCACTCCCACAGTTAGAAATTGAATAGCAGAGAAAGAGCCAGCCAAGGACTGAGAGCAATCAGTGGGGCAGGACATGAGCACGGAGAAGCTGAAGGAGAAGGTTTCCTAGAAGCATGAAGTGATTGTCTTTGTAGATGGCCCCAAGGAGTGGTGAGAGGGCACAGTGAGAATAGCGGACAGATTAAGGGTTGAAAAGAGAATGGGAGGTGATGACATGGAGCTGGTGAGTATAGATACCTAGCCTCAGAAGCGTTGCTGTAAAAGGGAGCAGAGGATGTTGTGGTAGTTGGAGGGTTATGTAGGGTCCACGGAGAATTCTTTGTAGTGGAGGCTACTAGTGCAGCTTGGACAATGACAAGGGTGATTCAGCAACGGGGGAGAAACTCAGGATGCAGGAAACACTCAGCCTAACTTGGAGCAGTGAGAGGGATGCGATGGAGATTGCATGTGGAGACACTGCCTTTGGCAGGAGCAGAAGCCCTCATCCCAGTAATAGCAGGGAGGGAAGGAAGGAAGAGTGGACCTAGGGGAAGATGTGACCCCTGTATGGTGACAAGGAGGGGATAATTTTGTATGAGATTGTTTCTGTTCTCTTAGTGTAATATGAGGCCAGAGATGGGTAGAAGGTGTGCTGGGGCTTTGAAAAGAGGAGGGGGTGTCATCTTGAAGGGTGTCAGCCGGTTTCTGTTCTGAAAGAGCTGCATTTAATACCAGTCTTTGCAGGTGACACACATGATCTCTGCTACTCAAATTGATAATCCTTGGGTCTGGCTTCGAAAAATCTGCAGGTGTTTTGTGATTATTTCTGGTATTACATTTCTCATCATTTGCAAGCTGACTGCCATTTATGAAAGATACTGGAAGTCAGAGGAAATCGCCACAATCCAACTACAATTATCAGGGGATTTTATTAACAAGGATCGAAATGATGACTCAGTAATGAAGAAACCGACAGACACCCCCTCAGAATGACCTTAAACTAAACCTGGATGCCTTTAGGCCTTTTAAAAGTTTCTGGAGCACTTTTAAATAGAAATAAATTGTGGCTTTATAAAAATTAAAATAAAATAAAAAACAGAGAAGGAAAAGTAAAATAGAAATATTCATTTTGGAGAGTGGGGACACTAACCCAAAAGGACTGCAGAGACGTGACTAAAATGGCCCGCAGACTCGAGGGCCCATGTGAGATTTGTGGTTACGAATTTAAAGTGAGATCTGTGAGCATGCTTGTGGAGTTTTTCCCCAGCAATACCCAGCTGTTTGGGTACAGGTGAAGATACAAGGAAACTTTAAGAGGGCCAAATCAGTTTTTTCAAATATACATATTTTTTTCTTCAGAGATACTAGAGGGGTCTAAACGAAGAAAGACAAGGTATGAGGCCTTTAATGAAAATGTTTTTTTTTTTCTTTTTGCAACATGATAATTTCACACCGGTGGTTGTTAATTAGCAATTATTTCAATACTTTCAAACTCATTTGCCTCTAGTTTTAGTCAAAATGCATAAATCTAAGCTTATGAAATTAAGAAACAGAAACAGCTAATCTAATCCTTCTTGATAGTCCTTCATGATCAGCAAGATGCATAAAAGAGTTTTCTAAATTTTATAAATTGTGAGTTCATTTTTAAAGCTGTATAAAAGCAACATTTCTAAGAAAACATTTAACCAAAGGTCACACTTAATGAAAACAAAATTCTTCATTCAAGTTGTCTCCATTTTCAGCTATCTGACATTCTGCTCCTTTGCAAATTTGAATTGCCCAACAAAGAATGATAATCTTTTACCGTTTGGGAGACGACTAACCAGGTGGAGACCTTGAATGCCTACACAGCTGAGATTTTGCCTAAGATCAATGAGTTTTAAGAGAGTCTTTTGTTACATATTTATCAAATATTGAGGAGTACTTGTATTATTCAAGATGAAGTCTGGGTTATTTCTTTGATTAAGAATTGAATGTACTGGAGATGTATTTGATAATCAAGATGTTAGATAAATTTTCACTCGCATAAGTTCTATTAGCAAATTGAAACATGTTGTAGGCTTACTATCCAGTAGTAAACACATTAGAAAACATTAGCCTCTTAGAAGAAAGACCACATTTTATTCCTGCTTCTGTAAAAAGTTTATTTGTTTCAAAGAACAGTATTGTGAGCTTTTACTAAACTACTACTACTCCCTAAATATGAAAGAAGAGACAAAATGAGCTGAAGAAGTAAAATTCCAGCTACACTCCACATCCTTGAATATACTGAGTGAGATCCCGGTTTTGACAACGATTTCTCCAAGCCACCCTGTAGGGAAAGGTAAAACAAATGGTGATAAGTTTAAAGCATATCTTCATTGTAATATATATATCAAGTCCTTTGGGAGAACAAAATATTTTATCAATATATGAAATACAGGCTATTGATAGATCCAGGTATTGCCATCTATTAAATGGAGACATGTACATCAAATACTTTACTTCTCCCCAAAGCCTGCGCTAAAGCATAGAATGCTGACCATGGCAGTCATGTACTTTCCCCAACAGCAGCTGCAAAGTACATTCCACATTTACCTCATTCCAAAAAATGTCAAAATATGACAAGGAACTTGTAGAATGTGGAGAATCTTAAAAATTCTAGAAATTCCCCCAAATAATTGCAGGAGTAAGAGAAAAAGATTCTGAATCAGTTAAAATAAATTGCTTCTAAGTGATACATTGTTTGGCATGAGTCTAAAGCTGCAGCGTTCAGTTCTCAGTAGCATACTGTGGTCTTTGAGAATCTCTCCCTTCTCTCCTAACAGTAGGGTAAAATAGCTTTCCCCTTTAATGCTTAAACATACCATGCTCTGATGCCTTGTGGGTCACTGACAACCCTCTTTGCACACGCTACAGCTTGAGTGATGTCATCTTGCAGCAAAACTGAAAAAGAGGTGGTGAGGAATGAAGACAACTTTCACAGAAGTTTTCATTTCAAGTTTAGGTTTAGCCAGATTTATTCTCTTAGGCTGAGGAATGGACACTAAAATTCTTTTCCACAAGTTATGTATCAGTGGATGTTGGGGGAAAATTTTTCTTCATTCCATCCCATTTGGCATGAAATAAAGCATTCTGTTTCTCATTTATCGAAGTCATTGGAAGCTCTGGAATTATTAACTAATGTGATAAATGGTTCTCTTTGTAATAGGCACTATAAGAAGAAAAAGAGGAACGAACCTAGTAATTTTTTTTTTTAATATATCTTTATTGATTTCAGAGAGAGGAAAGGAGAGGGAGATAGAGAGATAGAAACACCAATGATTTGAGAGTCATTGATCGGCTGCAGCCCACAACTTGGGCATGTGCCCTGACCGGGAATCGAACCCCGATCGCTTGGATCCTAGGTCGATGCTCAACTGCTGAGCCACGCCCAGCCGGGTGAACCTAGTAATTTTTTAAGCAGCAATTTTACTACTAGAAATTTCTTCTAAAGAAATAAAAAAAAAATGCACCCAAAGATGTACACACAAGGCATTTCATCACAATTAATAAAAGGTAACAATGGAAATAGCTTAAATGCTAACAGTAAGAGTTGAGTCAATAAATTATAGAGTAATTATACAGAGCAATTCTATCCATCCTTTAAAAATAATAAATATTGCCTGGCCGGCCTGGCTCAGCGGTTGAGCATTGACTTATGATCAGGCAATCATGGCTCGATTCCCGGTCAGGGCACATGCCCGGGTTGCAGGCACGATCCCCAGCAGGGGGCGTGCAGGAGGCAGCTGATCAATGGCTCTCATTGATGTTTCTATCTGTCTCTCTCCCTCTCCCTTCCTCTCTCTGAAATCAATAAAGATATATTTTAAAATAAACAAATAAATAAATATTAGCCCTGGTTGGTGTGGCTCAGTGAATAGAGCGCACCAAAAAGCCATGGGTTCGATTTCTGATCAAGGGCACATATCTGGTTTGCAGGTTCAATCCCAGCCCTTGTCAGGGCTCTTGCGAGGCAACCAATCCATATGTCTCTCTCACATGGATGTTTTTCTCTCTCTTTCTCTCCCCCTCCCTTCCTTCCACTCTCTCTCTAAATCAATGGAAAAAATATCCTCAGGTGAGGATTAACCAAAAATAAAATAATAAAAATAATAAAGATTGGTTTGTTTTTTTTTAAATATATCTTTATTGATTTCAGAGAGAAGAAAGGAGAGAGAGAGAGGTAGAAACATCAATGATGAGAGAGTCATTGATTGAGCCCATAACCTGGGCATGTGCCCTGACCAGGAACCGAACCCCAATCACCTGGATCCTAGGCCGACGCTCAACCACTGAGCCACACCCGGCAGGCAAGATTGGTATTTTTTAACATAGAAATAGTTTTGTGTGATAAAGAGCAAATCGTAAAGCAGTATATATAGTACAATTTCATTTTTTTAAAACACACATTGCTTACATGTTTATATGTAGGTATATTTGTATATGATATAGTTTTAGATTCATATACATGATTGATATATATTCCAAAAGAATATATACCAAAAGTTACCAGTAGTCATAAATCTCTTGGTAGTAAGAATTTTTATTCAATGACCACAGATATTATATAATACAAAATATTTTTTAAATAAATTAACTGGATACAAAAGAACATTCTAAGAATAATCTTTTCTATTAGTAATTTTAACATTTAGAAATTTAATATCAATTTTACAATACTCCAATATTTCTATTTTTATGAGTTTATTTTATTTTATTTTTTAAAGTCAGTGTCTCTTTTTTTAATCTTCTCCTGAGAATATGAGTTTGTTTTTTAATTTTAGAGAAAGAGGAAGGGAGAGTGAGAGAGAAAAGCACTGATCATTTGCCTCCTGTACACACCCCAAATGGGGATTGAACCCGCAACCTAGGTATGTGTCCTGACCAGGGATCAAACCTGCAACCTTTTGGTGCACTGGACAACTCTCCAACCAACTGAGCCACCCGCCCAGGGCAGGATGGAGTTTTCTGAGGTTCCTGATGAACTTTTCAAAACCTTTTCATTTGTGTTGAATCTGTATTCTTGTAAGTATAACCCGATGGTCCTGTGTCATCACTCAAACGTTATTTTTTCTTACCGTTGCAGGATATACGACAGGCGTTAGCTGTGCTTGGGGTTTTGCCATCATTGCACCAGTAGCGGCTATTGATCTGAAATATCCCATAATCAGTGCTTTTGCTTCCAGGATTGTAGTTTGTAGCTCTTGTGTTGTAACTGCTTTCCCATTTGGCCAAACACACCCCTGAAAAGAACTTCTTTTTAGTAACAAATAGCAACACCTCATGACTTATACTGCATACTATAATCAGC
The DNA here is from genome assembly GCF_054644295.1 of Miniopterus natalensis. NCBI lineage: Eukaryota > Metazoa > Chordata > Mammalia > Chiroptera > Miniopteridae > Miniopterus > Miniopterus natalensis. Next base: position 128,113,785 of record NC_142082.1, read on the forward strand.
TCTATATAGCTACTTCTATTTTACTAATGACTTACTTTATAAGTATAAAGGTGTAGAACAGGAAAGACTCATCCTTCCACCCACCCATATATCATTCAAACTGTTCACTCATTCATTCAAAAATAGTTATTAAGGGGAAATGTTTGAATTCAATCTAAAACTACAGTGATAACATTGACAAATATGGACTAAAATAGAAAATAACTTTTACACAGGTACATCTTGTATGGTGTGGAAGAAAATGAAAACAGTTAATCCACTAGAATGAGTAAGAATAATAAAATATCATTTCACGTTGCATTTCAGGGATTCTGATATAAACAGTGATTGAGTGGAAACAGGTTCCTACTGCTTCTGTATTGAGATTTCAACTTAATTTTTTAAAAAAACACAACTTTGCTATTAAAAGCCTCGTGTCATGCATGAGAATAAAAAAAGAGAAAAATACTGCAGTATACTAGGCTCACAGAACCCAAATTCCACCCGGGAAATAGCTGGAATCAAGTACCAAAGACTTGACAGAGATTTCTCAGGGCTCAAGCATCTTAGCCTACCTGTGCCACCGAGTCTGGGGCAACCGGCAGATTTAGTGGCACTCAAAGAATACAACGGTTCGTGGTTTATTTAGAATGGTACAGAATTTTGCCCTCCCAGGCCCTCACTCCTTCATCTGGTATATCTGATTCCAAAGGAACAAGGTGATGTGAGTTTTTTCCCAACCATTTTAAATATACAAACACTCAAAGGAAAAAAATTTTAAAGCCCATTCACTCAAAGCCCCTTTCTTATCATTCATCCTCTATCAGTACCTGTTGCACATCTGACCGACTATTGGGAAGCGTGAAGAAGAGTTAACTTACAGTCTGCCAGCTTCACTCCCCTGAAGCCATCCATTCCAAGCCTTTTCAGAGTCCTGGCCAACTCACACCTTTCATAGACCTTGCCCTGGACGGCGACAGAAAGGAGGAAAAGCCCTAGAATGAGGAAAGCCTTCATGTTGCCTGAGCAGCCAGACCTCTAGGCTGGCCTGGGTAGGCTCGCCCCGGTATTTAACATCTTTTAACTTCCTTCTTTCCCAGTGGTTTGGAGGCTCCACCCTCTGAGATGTGGGGAAAACAGGAACAATTTTTCTTGGTTCACCAACTTTCAAAGGTTAAAAGAATTAACCGACAGGAAAATGAAGAAATGACATTGTTTAAAGCCCTGGCTCAGGAAGAATTTGTATTGGCACTGTTTTCAAAACAGGAACTTTCTCTTACTGTATTATGGATTTGAGCAACTATAAAGGAAAAAAAACAAACACTTGACACAGACCGAAAATGGGCTCTAATCTTTGATTAACATTCATTTCATTAAATTGTTCTGTGTGCATTCACTATGCTGTTTTTACTTTTTTTCACTTCAAATTATTTTATGTACTCTTTGCACAAAAGAACATGGCACATTGTCGTTTTAATAGGTATGTAGCACAACACCATGTTGCTCGGCCAGATTTCTACTCTAACTTTTTTTGTTACTCTGATACATTTTTTTGTTTATAAATAAACCTCATGTGAACAACACTCCAACTCCTTGAAACAGTGCCTTACCTCAGATTTCCATGTTAAAACAGAGGGGTCATTATAAAGTAGGGGAACTTTATAATCACACCTACAGAAGAATAGGAGAGTATGCCACTCAAAACTCTGCCCCTTTGCCAGAAGGATTACTTTGAGCTGAAGGCAACTGAGAAGAAGCATATCCACAAAAAGTTCTCTCTGAACTATCTGCCTGAGAACAGAACATAAATTTGTACAGAAGCTAATAACGTACAATCCTAGATGCTCATCAGCCCGGAGGGAGCACAGAACAAACTTTATTGACTAGCTATTTTCTCCCATTAGTTCTCCATATATTTAGCATCCCGCAGTTTGCTGCCCTTGGAAGCTGAAGATTCTTTTCCTCTGTCTCATTTCTCTAAAAATGTATTGTTCTTGGTGAAGATGCTATGTAAGCCCAAATTCTAGCCACCTCTTTTACTCATCCCCGAATTTCTCCCGAGTATATATGAGATGTGCATAGTAATAAGCAGGTTTGTTTTCTCTTGTTAATCTGTCTTTCGTTACAGAGTCTCAGCTGAAACCCTAAAAGGGTAGAAGGGAAGAGATTTTTTTTCCCCTCCTGTGCAGTTTCTGGCAATGAGGATGGGACAGTAAAAGACAGGGATGTCCCACTCTCCCTAGAGACTACAGTTGAGATGTGGGGCAAATGACAACAGATAGCAGAAGGTAAGAATTCTTACTGTGTCAGTGTCCCATGTAGGACTAGTCAAGAGAGGAAGATAAAAACTTCTCCTAGTCTCTTCCTTTCCAAATTTCTACTGGCAGGAGAAAAACATTTGTAAAAATAGATCTGGAATTGTGACTCTTGTAATTTGGTTTGGGGCACCCATAGGTTATTGATTCTTAGCCTGCCAGAAATTAGTCATGTTTTCTTTTTTCTCTGTCTTTTGTGTCATTTTTCATAAGGATGAAAATCATAAGATGAGCATCTCCATTTGTCTTATTTTATGTACCCAAAACTTCCATTTGTAACCAGTGAGAATACTCTCTGGTTTCTGCCACTTGGGGGTGAAGAGAGGGGTAGATTATTAAGCTTGGATCAGGCAGCTCGCCAGCTGGCTAAGAGCCTAAGACATGTGACAAGCAGTACTCTCTTTGTCCAAATGTGCCAGCTTTCAGGGAAGATTGTCTTAATAAAGAGAGCCAGTATATAAAGGACCATTGTCATCTCTACCTCTGTTACCTTATTTGTACTGGGAAAATTCCCATCTCAGTATCACCTTTCCAGTAACGCAGATGAATGGGTCTGTGATTTAAAGTGTCTCACTTTGTGGGAGATAGAAGTTTCTTTACTACCTGTGACAATGAGGTCTTTGCTTTCTTAGGCTATCTTTGGAGTAGCTCTGCATCTTGAGAAATCTGCATCTTTTACATGCTCTTTGGAGACAGCTCTTGTGTCCATGGTTAAGCCATAAAAAGGCTTATTGGTATGAAGTGACAATTGAAATAGATATATCTTTGAAGATCTGGACTTTCACATCTAAAAGGATTTTCTAGAGTTCGTATCCTAAACAAATTTGAGGAAATTGGAGGAAAGAAAGAGAGAAAGGAAGGGAGGGAGGAAAGGAGGAAAATAGATACAGAAGAATGCCTTAGTTGGTGTGTGTTGGGGGAAATGAATGGGAGAGGATATTCACAAACAACAACTCTGACAAGGGGTTAATATCCAAAATGTGTAAAGAACACATACAGCCTGGCCGAGCGTGGCTCAGCAGTTGAGCATCAACCTAGGATCCAGGCCATTGGGGTTCGATTCCCGGTCAGGGCACATGCCTTGGTTGCCGGCTCGATCCCCAGTCGGGGGCATGCAGGAGGCAGCCGATCAATGACTCTCTCATCATTGATGTCTCTCTCTCGCTGGCTTGCTCCCTCCCTCTCCCTTCCTCTCTCTAAAATCAATAAAGATATATTTAAAAAACAAACAAAAAACACATACAACTTAAGACCAAACAAACAAGCAATCCAGTTTAAAAATGAGCAGAGGACCTGAACAAGGCACCTCTCCCAAAAGGAGAGACGAACGGCCAACAGCTATCTGAAAAGATGTTCAACCTCACTAGCTATTAGGGAAATGCAAATCAAAACTACAGTGAGATGCCATCTCACACCTGTTAGAATGGCTGCTGTCAACAGGACAAGTAATTACAAGTGTTGGCGACGTTGTGGAGAAAAGGGAACCCTCATTCACTGCTGGTGGGAACGTAGACTGGTAAAGCCACTATGGAAAACAGTATGGAGGCTCCCCAAAAAATTAAGAATAGGGTTATCATATGACCCAGCAAGCCCTCTTCTGGTTATCTAACCCCCAAATTTGCAAACATTTATTCACAAAGATATACGCACCCTTATGTCATTGCAGCACTATTCATGGCGGCCAAGACATGGAAACAAAGTGTCCTTCGATAGGTGATTGGATGAAGAAGACTTGGAACATATATACAATGGAACACTACTCAGCCATAAGAAAAGATGAAATACTGCTCTGGCTGGTGTTGCTCAGTGGTTAGAGCATCGTCTTGTGCACCGAAGGGTCTCAGGTTAGATTCCCAGTCCAGGGCTCATACCTGGGTTGCAGGTTTGATGCCCAGCCCTGGCCGGGGCTTGTGTGGGAGGCAACCAATCAATGTGTCTCTCTCACGTGGATGTTTCTCTCTCTCTCCCCTCCCTACCTTCCACTCTCTCTAAGGATCAATGGAAGAAATATCCTCCAGTGAGGATTAACAACAACAACCAAAAGATGAAATACTGTCATTTGCAACAACATGGATGGATCATGAGAATATCATGCTAAGTGAAATAAGTCAGAAAAATCTAAGAACCATATGATTTCACTCATATGTGTGATATAAAATGGAAAGCAACCAATGAACAAACAAGACAAACAAACAAAAATTCATAGACACAGATACCAGTATTGTGGTTGCCAGAGGGGGGGGCGATGAGGGAATAGTAAAGGGGAAAGGGGACCAAATATATGGTGACAGAAGATTTGACTTTTTGAGTGGTGAGCACACAATGCAATATACAGATGATGTATCAGAATTGTACACTTGAATAGAATTGCATATAATTTTATTAATCCAAATCACCCCAACAAATTTAATTTTTTTAAATGCAAAATCAAACAAAAAAAACAAAACAAAAACATGAAAACCCCCAAACATTAGAAGATGGAGGTCAGGCTTAAAGCAAATGTCAAAACTGTAAGTGATACTAAGCATGTGTGAAACTTACATAAATACTGGTAGCCAGGAAATAGCTTTGACAAAGGCCCAGAAAAATGCAACAAAGACTTGATTTAATGAGCCTTACACTGTAAGCAGACCCCAGTGTCCAGGACTTCCTATACAGGGTATCCCCAAAAAATGTATACACACTTGGGTGGGGAGAGATTAATCTGTGTCCATGGGTTACACATGTATACATAACCCATGGACACAGACAATAGTGTGGTGAAGGCGTGGAAGGGGGGTGGATGCAGGGTAGAGGGGGTCAATGGGGGAAAAAAGGGACATCTGTAATACTTTCAAGAATAAAGATAACATTTTTAAAAATGTATACACACTTTAATAGCTGATAGCTGTAGATTCTATTACATTTTGAAAATGAATTGTATTCTGCCTTCATAATTATTCAAAGTATGTATACATTTTTGGGGGGACACCCTGTATTTTGGGCCTTCACTAAAAAAAAATTCATTGGGCTCATACCCTTAAAGAAAAAAACCTGAAATAGTTATTATCCTTGATTTCTGATAATAGGCAAATGTGCCCCTGAGTTCCTTCTTAGATAAAACCTACTTCCTTCATCAGTCCTTTGGAAATATTAATCTTTCCATGTCTTTAAAATGTAAGCATCCAAGGAGATAAGTGTTGGTTAAAGCAACTGCTAAGACAGGGGGCAAAGGGGAGTTTAAAAAACAAACCGCTCCTTGATATTTCCATAGGCTCCTTTGACCAAAATATAGTCCACAGACTCTGTAAGATTACCTATTAAAGACAAATAAAAATTTTCAAAGTGTTCTCCAAAATATTGATACAAAGCTTTAGTCATCTGAGTAGGTAAACTTAACTTGTTCCATCTGCCAAAAACACCATTTAGACCCAACTATTCTTTTATAAGCTAGTTGAGTTTTGTATTATAGTACCTCTATATTGTAGCTAACTTTTAAAATAAAAACTCTGAGGTATCTGTTTGCATCTGTCTGTATTTTTATGTGTGTCTGTTATGTATGTTATTTTTCTCTCTCCAGATATTTCTAAAAACTAACTTGTAAAAGAGCTCTTTTTAAAAATTGGCTTAAAGAAAATATAAGCACTTATAATAATTAAGGCTAGTCAAATAAGCTTATGTTATCTCTGCTAGATGTTTGAGACTGTAAAGTTGTAAATTCAACCTAAGAACAAAATATGCAATAAAGATGATTTGCTTAATGTATGTTAACATGGCAGGGAGGAAAAGCCATATGTTTAACTTTTTAAGTTTTTTGTTTTTGTGATTTTTGCAAGGGAAGTAAGATGTGTTTTTGGTAGCAAAAGGTTTGAAGTTTGAGGCTACACTTTTGTTAAAAGAAAAGAAGAGTCATTTTGTCCTAATTTAGAGGTTATTTAAAGATTATTTTAGAGTAGGAAAAAAGAGGGTAAAGGGTAAAACCTAAATAGGTATAGGAAGCGTGGAAAAGAGAGAGAGATGAAGGGAAAAGAAAAGGTAGGGCTTCTTATCTTGTGTAGTTAAGCTGGTGAAAATGGAATTAATTTATTATAAGCATTTTTAAAATAAGCTTTAATAGCAATAGTGTGCCCGTGCAAAACTTGAATTTAATTTTCTCTCTGTGTTAAAATAAGAGATTCCTTTGGACAACAGCGTGGTGATTGGGGGAGGGGTAAGGGGAGGAGGGCATGGTGTTGGAAAAAATAAAATAAAATAAAGTAAAATAAAATAAATAATTAAAAAATAAAATAAATATAAAGAAACATGTTTCTCTTTACCTTTTAAGTAACTTGCCTGGGAAATGAGGAGTCTGTGTCTTATCAGGATAATTACCTGTGCTTCAAGGTTCCTTATCAGGTCTTTAATTACTTAAGAAAACCCACTCCTTTCAATATTCAAAGAGGTAAGGTTTTTTCCTCAGGTGTTAGTTCCTTGAATTTGCCTCTGATACTACACTAGATCTTAGCCAAAAGGCTGAGAATCGATTGTGTATTGGCCTTTGAAATCTCTTATTGTTGCTTTGGTTAAATAAGTAACTAAGTATTATTGCATAGTAACCTGTGATCCTGTTTAACCAGTGTTCCAACTTTTTAACATTTTTTTACAACTTCCCAAAATCAAATTCTAAATCAAGTCTCCTGGACCTTAAACTGACTCTGAGATTTCCCAAATGGCCTCTGGACAATCTCAAAGGTTTGTTCTCTGTCCTTATAAATAGAGACATGTTAAACTCATCAGGTTTATTTGATATGTTAAATTACATGGGAAACACGTCAAATGCAAGTGATATTTAACAGTTATATTTGTATGGGTATATATTATTAATATAAGTGTTCCAGAAATTGTGTAAAATTTCTAGAAATCTGATATGTCCTGGTATAATGGTATCTGTCATAATTCCAGTTATCATTTTTAAATGCTATATATTACAGAAATCACCAACTTTTTTTGCCAATTGCATTTAAATGCACTTGCATCAGATCTTTAACCACACCATTTTAAGTCTTTTGTCAACCACAGATAATTTTTATTTTACTCTGATTTTCTGTGAAAACGTTTGAAACTGCTAACCCCTAATCAAGCAGAATAAGAATTACAAAGGACTACAGGAACCGATGAAGTTTTTTATAACTTTTTAATGACTTTTTGTTTAATATTGTACTAGATTATTTTAGAAAATAAAAATTTTTTAAAAAACAAAAGATTTTTTCCCTCCCCTACACTATCCAAACCCATATTTCCAACTACATGCTACCTTTAAAAGTGGTCATCTAAGGATGCTGTGCAATTTTTAAAATTTATGCTAGCAAGAGAAATTGTGCTTCTGTATCTGTTTATGAAGACAGATTCTGAGCCACAAAAAAATGTCATCATTTTGTAGTTACCCTCATTTTTCACTTGCAGTCTACTTCTTTTGGCTTCTAAGATTATTCACTAGTATGACTCTAAAAGACGACTTGATTCTTGTGATTTAATAAAAAATTAAGAATAACTCCTTTTTTCAGGCTAGGCCTAATTTTAATTCTTTAATAATAAATAATGAGACAGGTTTTCAATACCCAAAGAGAGAGAACGCCGTTAAAAGAAGCAATCTTTGGTTCTCTTTATAGTCTTTCCAAGTCAATGCTAAAGAACATCTAGGATATCTCAGAGAAGTGACAAAATGTCATATCCCATGGAACAAGCAAGGATATTATAATAAAGAAATAATCAGAGAATTAAAAAGGAGCCCGAGATGAATAAAACATTTACTAGAAAGGTTGAGATAAATTTGAGACATGTTCCCAGAAATAGCATAAAAAGACAGATTTAAAAAAAAAAAAATAGGAGGGAAGAAATGAGAGAATTAGAGAAGAGATCAAACAGCCAATTAATAGGAATTCTTAAAAGGAATTTCAGAGGAAAAGGGAATATAAAATAAATTCATGAAACTGAAGAACACAGGTTTCCAGATTGAAAGAGCCCCGTCCAATGGTATGGACCAAAATCTGTAGCAATACAAGTCACCATAAGATTTTAGAACACCAGGGACAAAGAGAAAATTGAACATTTAAGAACTACGACATTCAACCCAGAGTCCTACATCCAGTCACGCAGTGGAGCGTGAGAGGAGGGAAGAAAAGGCATTCTCAGACATGGAAGGGCAAAAAGCGGCTGCTTTGCACTCGTTACCGGGAAGCCTCTGAAGGATATGTTCCATTTTTAAAAAGAGCAAATAAGAAAGCAAACAGGGTCTTAACACAGAAGGGAAGTGGAGGAAATCGCCAAATGAAGAGAGAGGTGTTGTCCAACATTGAAATCTGTGCTCCAGGTTAAAGAGAAGCCAATCCAAGCTGCGGCGAGAGGGAGAGGCCCGGGCGAGCTGGACTCCACGGGGAAAGCCAGCGGGACGGCCTGGAATGGCTCAGCTTACTGCACGGGCTTGGCAGGTCTGGCTGAGACTCTGGGTAATGAATCAGTATGTGAATAAGTAAGTGGAAAGCTAAGCAAACAGGAAAACAATTACTAATACCAAGAAAAAATAAAAAACTTAAGAATGGAAACACAACCAAACTACGCTATGTTACACTCATCTGTGAGCGTTGATGCTTATAAAGCGGAACAAGAAAGGCTCGGGGCATTGAGGGAGAGCTAAATTTTCATCTTCCTTGGTGGAAATAAATAGCAAATGTCTCTGATTCAAGATCAAGAAATAGTAGAATAAAGATGTTCTCGAGATATATGGCAGTAAATACTAGAAGAAATAGCTAGAAAAGTGAAAAGGGATTACCTCTAATGTTGGGCACTAGATGAGAAAGGTTAGGGCTATTTTTCATCACTGAATTTATAACTCTTTATTTGACTTATAAAAATATCATTTTTTCATGATAAAAAAAAGGTAAAAATATGTTAGAGAAAGAACTAAAAGACATCCACCGAAATGCTTGCAGTGGTTATTTATGACTACCTCTCAGAATTTTTTATTTACTTTGTATTTTTTGGCATTTTCTAAGTTTTGTTTGTTCAGCATATGTGACTTCTGCAATAAGCAAAATAATAAAGAATTACATACACACACAGGAATGTGCAGAATCACTAAAAAAGGGTGATTATTTTGAAGTCTTCAACGTCCCTCTCTAATGTATGAACTCAGTCATATTTGTCAGAAACATCCTTGCATTTAACTTTATAACCACCTTCTTCCTGTGCAGCTCACCTGTACCCAGATCAGTGATACAGGTGATCTAAAATTTCAGTGCAAAGGAGTTAAATATTCACTTTCGCTGAGCAGTAAAATGGCATATAAGCTACATAAAAAGCAACATGAAAGAATATCTCAGTACAAGTCTGTTTTGGTAGAATCATTTTTATTGCATAATTAATTTTTTTTTAAAGACTAAAAAAAGCTCTTACAAGAATAGCATTTATAGTTCTTGGAATAAAACACCAGTTGCCAAGCTCCTGCGATACTACGTCTCATGCAGGCATTCATTTGGGGAAATAAGTTCACTGTAGGGGAAGATAAACTGGGGAGGAAGTACACTTAGGCATGGGTCTTGGGGAGGAAAATTTGGCCAGATCTAAGATGATAGATCTTTGAACTTCCCCGTTCAAAGTGTGTTGGGCTCTGCATCCTACTTTCACGTGGGGCCTAGAGCAAAGGCAAGAAGTCTCTTGCATGGCATGTAGCTGCTGGGAAAACTGAACACTAATTGCCCTGCCTTGAGACTCAGTGAATCTCGGAAAGGAGCTTCCTGCCTTTGAATGAACCACGGGCAGCTTGGGCACGAACCCCTGTGTGAACATCTCAGGCATGCCCACGGTGGCCTGGAGTTCTGAGGTCTTCCTCAAGCTCTCTGGATTTTGTAGTTTCTTGAGATGCTTGGGAGCTCCTGGGTAGCTCCACAAGTGCTAAAATAGCATCAGCTAAAGAAGCTAAAAAAGAGCCATTGCCTCACCACATGGGAAAGTGGGCTTAGAGATAAATTTAGTTAGATTCAGAAAAATAAAGCAGTTTCTTGCACCCATTTCTGGTATAGCAAATTTATACCCAGACTATGGATCTACACTATTTGATTTAGACTTGTCTGCTCCAGCTAGAATGTGATTGGAGAGTGGGAAGTGAGATGGTTCTTGGGAGCCCTAGAGATAAAACTAGTTTCCTGAAAATGACTCTCTGGTTCCGTGATCCATGTCGCTGTTACCCGGAGGTAAGCCCAGGTGTTTTGGTTTTGAGAGACTCAGACAACTGGGACAGACCTCTCTGTCTTCATAGTCTTTTTCACTGTAATTCATGCCATCACTGTTGGGTTTTTTTTTTGGTTGTTTCTGCAACCCTGTTTTCTCTATTAGCATTAAATAATTCAAATCTCTTTGTATTAGTTGGTGAGGAGCATGAAAAACTATGGGGGAAAAAGCCTTCTAAAGTAACAGACACTGGTCAATCAAAATGGTTTGTGTTAATGAAAAGAGGCATTGGCATGGGTTTTGTCAAAGAGCAGGAACAGTCACTAGCCAGTGAAGCAGTTCCGTTTCCTTGGAGCTGCTGAGAGCCTGGGGAGACCATGGTCAGGGCAGCTGCGCGGATCCTGGGGACACCCCGTGGAGTCTGGCTCAGGGGTGCGGAGAACCTGGGCTCACCTCCGCTGGGGCAGCACGGCTCCTGGGGGTGAGTTGGGGGGCGAGGGCCAAAGGCAGAGGAGGAAAGGTTAAGGGGAGATAATTCCTCACTCAGCTAGTGGAGCTGTAGCCCTTCATCTAGCTGTGCAGTGGCCTTGGAAACAGGACCAGCACTCCCAGCAGCTGCTCCCTGCAAGCCCAGCAGCCTGGCCGCAGGTCAGAGGGACCTCCTGTGGGGACATTTCCTGCCTTAGGAGCAGAGCTTGACCCCCATTCAAGGGTCAAGCAATTTTGTTGGCCCCTGGGGTGCATGGGACTCTGGCAAATGGTAAATAATTTGGGTTTGCCCAGAAGACAATAGTATTTTCCCCACAAGCATTAGTGATCACTTTCTGTTCTTTTAGCTCTCAATATCCCTGTAATTTAAACCCCTGCTCTTTGCAAAATAGGAAGATAGTTTCTTTCCTGAGCCTCTTGACACCATCCAAACTCCAGAAATCATTTAACTTGTGCACATAATTTACTCTATGGTCTTGCTATTGTTGTGCTTTGAGGCAGGTAACTAACTGGTTCATATGGAGAGGAAATAATACGATTTAACACATACCAGAGGAATTAATTCTACTGTAGTGCCAGTCAATACTGTGCTACTGAGTCTCTAGCCAGAGCTACATGTTACTGTGTTTGACACCTACCACTCAATCACTAACCCTAATAAATAGCACCAGCCTAGTAAAATCTGCATGCACTCTCCCACCAGCTACAGAGATTTCACCCTTGCTGGCATTTGCCATGGGCTCCCCCTCTTCTCTCTTCACTACTGCTGTTTCCTCAGTCTGCCCTGCAGACACTGAAAAAAGTGCTAAGATGTCTGGTGAAAACTGGCGAAGAGAAATGAGGTTGGAGGGGTGAGCAGGGCAGTGCAATTTGAGATGTAGTCTCCAAGGCAATGGTGGAACTATTCATAAGTATTAAACTGGAGAGTAACAGGATCAAAAGCTTCTTAAAATATATCTTTATTGATTTCAGAGAGAGGAAAGGAGAGGGATAGAGAGATAGAAACATCAATGATGAGAGAGTCACTGATCGGCTGCAGCCCACAACCCGGGCATGTGCCCTGACCGGGAATCAAACCCGGATCGCCTGGATCCTAGGTCGACGCTCAACCGCTGAGCCACGCCCGGCCGGGCTCAAAAGCTTTTTAAAAAATTACCTTAGACTAGATTCAGGGACTGTTGCTAGAGAACTGACAAGCAGCCCTGGCCAATGTGGTTTAGTTGGTTGGAGCGTCGTCCTGTACACCAAAATGTTGCTGGTTTGATCCCCAGTATGGGATCTGTCTCTCTCCCTCTCTCTCTCTCAAATCAATAAAACATTTAAAAAAAAGTGATACATAATCCAGACGGCAGATGATGGTGGGGTATGAAGAGAACTCCAGGGTTCAAGAGATATTTGGGAGGTTTGACTCATCAAGACTGGTGATTACCCAGAGATAAAGGAAAAAAGAAAGGTAGATCATGCTAGCTTTTGTTTATCAAATGCTTACAGAGTGTTAGTCACTTAATAAACGTTACCTATAATTCTTACAGGGGTCTAACAGGTAGGTATTATTTCCATTTACAGATTAAAATATATGTGTCCTGGAGAAGAGTTACTTGCCCAAAGAAACATACCTAGTTAAGTGGCAGAGCTGGGGTTCAGATTTCAGGCATTCCAGGGCCTTTTCAGTTAGCTTGTAAAAATCGAAGTGAAAGGGAAGACATTCTGTTGACATGCTATAACTTCTTTGCTTACCTCTTGTCTGACTTTAGTTCCTAATCCAGACCAATGCAACCCTTTTTTTATATATTTACTTTAAAAGTGTGAGTTTCCTCTAAGAGGTTGGTCTAACACCAGGCAATGCCATGGAGCAACTAGAGACTCTTTTAAAAGTCAATATGCTTGGTATGCGAGCAACTGATAAAAGAATTCTCGGTGTGGTTTTTGATTTCTTTGTGAATGCTATCCGAACACTCTATTAGTTCTGTTATCTTTAAGTTTCCAGGGTCAGTGCAATTGGAAGTTTGGCTGGATCTCACTTCCTCTTTTCATGTTATAAACAAATGCTTTCCTTCCCACTTTGGTCAAGTTACAAGAACCCCTTCTCAATTTACACAATAATTGGGCATTCAACATTGAGAAATTATAATGAAATAGCTAACTGATTTTTCAAACATGTGATGAAATGTAATTTTGTTTGCAAAGAGATGGAACTGTTCCAGTCTTAGTTTCCTCTTTTCAGAAGTTCTCTGATTTCATTTTTTTATTAAGTAACATTTTGGAAGGTTCTCTATGCTCTTTTGATTTGTGCCAATGCAACTGCATAGTCATTAAATTTCTTTCGTTGAACTAGAAATTAGTCATTTCAATCTTTAAATTAGCTTGAAAATAAGGGAGTAAGATCATATACTTAGGCTGTATTTTCTCTGTTTCGACAAACAGAAACTTTATTTCTACACTTAGCAACCAAATAAGATAATACGCTCAACTTCTTAGCAGTAATTTCTATGTACACATTCCATTGAAGACGAAGCCGTCCTCCCTTTTGGCATCATGCAAAGTTGTTTGGATGCAGCCACACGGTCGTGTCACCCCCTACCCTCCACACCCCACGTCCGGTCAATATCATACCTCCAGGAGGTGACCGATTGCTGGCGCGGGAATAGTCTCCTTCCAACTCAGCCAAGTAGGAACTGAACCCACAAACACAGCACCATTTACCCACAGCTCTCACTGTGGCCCGAGCCAAAGATGATGGGGACTCGTACCCGTTTCTCACACAGTTTCCTTAACAGCTGATTCAAAATGATTTTCAATTAAAGAGTAACTTAGCAAATTAGAAGTGCTATAAAAATATAGACTGGTAGCCCTGGCCTGCGCGGCTCAGCGGCTAGAGCATGGGCTAGAGCATCCTTATGAACTTGGGTTCCCAGTCACGGGGTCAAGGGCAGGCACCTCGGCTGAAGGCTCTACCCCTGCCCTGCCCCAGGTCAGGGTGCTAGCCGAAGGCAAACAAACCATGTCTCTCCTCTCTCCCCCCATCCCTCCCTTCCACTCTCTCTAAAAAAAAAAAACAATGGAAAAAATATCTGGGTGAAGATATACATAAATATATTGGTAAACTAACTGCTTAAAAAATGAATGGGTGTTTCAACATCTAGCAAGTAAAAATACTTTAAAGTTTTTAAAAGTGTATTATCTTCTGAAATCGAAAAGTTTACACACATACTCACACGAGTACTAATTTTGGGAATAAAATCTAAATACACAAAAACTACACTTAAAATATCTTCCGTGTGTAAGAAATTCAATCACATTGCATGTTAGGTAGCCTCTGTGTATTGTGGTGTATGGAATCTGGTTTAGATCTGAATTTCATGATGGGACTACTGACATGGCTTTCTAAGTAGTCAGTCTCCTTACCCCCAGTTTCTCTCCTCCTTCCCAACACACTCTGCACCAGGAGCATGCCAGCCTTGAACTCAGGACTCCGTGTTTAGAACATGCATGTCAGTCACAGTTCATCTATGATTTGATTGTCTAGCCCTGTGGTTTCCTGTTGTAATGTCTTTATATTCATCCTTATGAACTTTGTGAGACAGACACTCCTTTCAGGCTACTACTCTGCTTTCTCAGGGAGATGAGCACTCAGGTGTACAAGGTAGACATTCAACAAAATTGCCAAATTCATGGTGTGTAAAATGCATTTCACCTGCAATTAAGGTGTTGCTCTCTTCTCTTGACTACTTGTGTTAAAATAGGATTCTGACATTACCAATGATGCAAGAAATTAATACAAAATTACATATAAAAACCAACCACAAATTGCAGAAGGAAGAGCTTCTCAAACATCAGAAAACAATTACCCAAGGTAGCCTAGAATTTTAAAAAGAGGGAGGATAATTTTTAAAATTTAACTCAGACCTCTGCAATCAATTAGAAATAAGACCACATGTTTGAGACCCAGGATTCCTCATGCCAGGTAAAACGTTTCTGAAAGTATAATTCAACACTTCATTTATTTTTTTTATTTTTATTTTTTAAATATATCTTTATTGATTTCAGAGAGAGGAAAGGATAGGGAAAGAGAGAGAGAGAGAAACATCAATGATGAGAAAGTCATTGATCGAGCCCGCAACCCGGGCTTGTGCCCTGACCGGGAATCAAACCCCGATTGCCTGGATCCCAGGTTGATGCTCAACCGCGGAGCCACGCCCGGCCGGGCTCAACACTTCATTTAAAGTTAGTAAGAGGGCCCGGCCGGGCGTGGCTCAGCAGTTGAGCATCGACCTAGGATCCAGATCAGGGTTCGATTCCTGGTCAGGGCACATGCCCGGGTTGACTCTCTCATCATTGATGTTTCTGTCTCTCTCTCTCTCTCTCCCCCTCTCCTTTCCTCTCCCTGAAACCAATAAAGATATATCTTAAAAAAAATAAAGTTAGTAATATATTATGGAAGAAGGTCTTGTGTAACACCTGGCTATAAAGTTTAGTAATTTGTCCATTAATTGATTCAATAAATAATAAAAGTTGATTGAGTATCTTGTACGTAAGAAACACTATATTAATGCTCAGGCTGATCCCAAGGTGGGAAAGCATGGCTGTTTTCCCCACAAGACATGCAAACCAACAATTACACTGCAGTGGAATAGCTGCTTCATGGCTGGTCTGTGCAAAGTGCTGAGGGAGCTTCGCAGCGTCTCGCAGCGCTCCAGCTGAACGAGAACTGGAAGAAGAGCAGGATTTTGTTTGGTGGGCACTTGGGGTAGGAGGCTTGTGGCAGAAACTCCAGTGCTCATCCGTGTCTGGTTTTCCCTCCTTTGAGGCACAGGGGAGGATTATATTCCCCACTCCCTTGTAGTCAGGCAGAGCTCCGGGTAGAAATGACTTGTGTCACTTCTCAGCTGAAGCATTTAATTGCTGGTGCAAAGTACTCCAACGCCTTTTGTCTGCCTTGGCAACTGGTAAAGCTGGATGTGTGAGAAGGTGTAGCTACCCGATGGTGGACCCTCTATTGGCCTGGGTGCCTGAGAGACTCCGTAGAGCCGACCACTTGCTGAACTGTGATGGACATCGTGGCATCGGTGAGAAATAAATTGTGCGTTAAGCCACTGAAATTTTGGGATTATTCTGTTATCTCAGCATTTCAGATAGAGGTAAAACATATTTAAAAATAAAAGAAAGGGAGCCCTGGCCGGTGTGCTCAGTGGTCAGGGTGTCCGCCCGCGCCAAAGGGTCCCAGTTCGATTCCTGGTCAAGGGCAGGTACTTGGGTTGCAGGTTCATCGAGGGCCCGGTCAGGGCAAAATGCAGGAGGTAACCAGTCAGTGTGTCCCACAAGCTATTTCTCTCTCTCTCTTCCCCCCCCTCCCTCTCTCCCACTCTCTCTAAAAATCAATAGAAAGAATATCCTCAGGTGAGGATTAACAAAATAAACAAATAAATAAAATTAACAAACTAAACAAACAAATAAAAAACAAATAAATAAATTCTTTTACATGGGCGATCTCCCATGTAAAAGAATTCCAAGTAAGACGCTTCCAGACACTTTGCCCTCGAGGAAGTGGAGTGTAACTCCCAACTCCTCAACTGTGGGCTGTGCATAGTGACTTCCTTCCACACGCCACAGTATGGAAAGGGTGGGCAAGAGTAATTTTATGGTAGAAAATCTAATAAACACTACCTCAGCCACGTGTTGAAAGGTCAGTTTCAACAGTGATAAGTTATGTTGCTAGTATGTATCCTAGATATGTGATAAAAATGGTACGTTACCTCTGTGGTCTTCCTCCCCAAAACACATAACCCTAGCCTATTCATGAGGAAAATTCCAATTAAGGGTCGTTCTACAAAATACCTGATCGGTACTCCTCAAAATTGCCAAAGTCATCAAAAACAAGGAAAGCATGAAAAATTGTTATAGACAAGGGGAGCTAAAAAAAAAAGACAAAAAAAAAAAAAAAGACAGAATATCTAAATGTAATATAGTACCCTGGAGAGGATCCTGGAAGAGAAAAGGAACATTTGGTAAAAACTAAGGGAATCTGAATAAAGTATGGACTTTAGTTAATAATAACATATCAATATTGGCTCATCAATTGTAACAAATGGACCGCGTGGGAAAGTGGGTGTGGGGTGTACGGAAACTGTCTGTGCTGCGTTTGCAATTTTATGTAAATCTCAAACTATTTTAAAATTAAGTATTGATCATTTTTAAGAGGCATAAGAGAGCACATGGTGTTTTCTGGAAATTCCTTTTGAAGTGGGGAGTGGAAATTAAGAGTTTGGCTCTGTAGGCAAAAGATCTTTTATGCTATTCAAAGGAGATTCCGTTTTCATTGTTTGTTTGTTTTCCATTGCTTTTCAGAGAGAGCGGAAGGGAGAGAGAGAGGGAGAGGAACATCAGTGTGAGAGCGCACATCGGTTGGTTGCCTCCCATACGTGCCCGGACTGGGGCCGGGGATTGAGCCTGCAACCGAGATACATGCCCTCGGTTGGAATCGAATCCAGGACCCTTCAGTCTGTGGCCAACGCTCTAACCACTGAGCCAAACTGGCGAGGGCAAGGAGATTCCGTTTTTATTGTATTTTATTTTAAAAAATATGTCTTTATTGATTTCAGAGAGAGGAAGGGAGAAAGAGATAGAAGCCTCAATGATGAGAGAGTCATTGATCGGCTGCCTCTTGCACGCCCCCTGCTGGGGATCGAGCCCGCAACCCGGGCACGTGCCCTGACCGGGAATCGAACAGCGATCTCCTGGATCCTAGGGATATGCTCAGCTGCTGAGCCACGCTGGCCAGGCGAGATTCCATTTTTAGATTGCATAAGCTGAGTGAGAGATCTTTAGAAGACCTATGGATGGGCTGCAGGGGTGTTGCAAAACCTCTGAATTACATAAAATTTTATTGTGTGTGTGTATATGGATGTTTTTCTCTGAAGGTCAAAAGCTTTATTATTCATTTGTTCTAAAATATGTTAATAATCAATGCTGAAGTCAATGTAGAAACTCTGAAATAATCTGAGCAAGAGAAGAGACACAATTATATTTTTGTTTAAAAAAAGATCAGCCCGGCCGGGCGTGGCTCAGCGGTTGAGCGTCGGCCTAGGATCCAGGCGATTGGGGTTCGATTCCCGGTCAGGGCACATGCCCGGGTTGCGGGCTGCAGCCGATCAGTGACTCTCTCATCATTGATGTTTCCATCTCTCTCTCTCTCCCTCTCCCTTGCTCTCTCTGAAATCAATAAAGATATATTTAATAAATAAATAAATAAAGATCAGCCTTTGGTGGTACAGTCTAAAGTGATAGTGTGTGTGTGTGTGTGTGTGTGTGTGTGTGTGCAGAAGGAAGGCAGGAATTAAAGGCAAGATAATAGTAAAGAAGTGATCTTCAGACTTTTTTGATTGTGGCCCACCTTTCGGGGGGAAGAAATTATCCTATAATTTGCCTTACCTTACCATTGTCACTTTCCTAAGGAAAAAGTACTTAGTCATCCCAATGAAACATGATTTTCTTAAACCAAGGTTTGGTGAGATTATATACACATCTACTTTAGCATTAGAGTTGTGAATGGTTAATATTTGAATCAAAATGTGAATATGTCTTTAAGGATAATTATAAACTTAAAGCACTGTGAATATGTCTTTAAGGATAATTATAAACTTAAATCTGCATTTATGGGAAGTTAGGATTAAAAAGCAGTAAGAAGCAAGAACTGAAAACCATGACATTGATAACAGGCATGCTTTATGAAAATTAGGGTAATTCCAACTATTTATGCACAGTAACACTGCATTCAGCCGGGCTTCTTTGCAGAATGGAGTTTAACCAGTAAATCCTATTAATGTCTAATTTTAACTTATTAATACAAAATCTCAGTAATCCTTAGCAACTCAGTTAGGTGGTTATTAATAATTAATTCTTTGTTGCATATACAAATGAAAATAAATGGAAGTATACATCGTTAGTCATAAAAATGAAGAAAGCTTTCATTTTTGACCAATTCATGGTCTCTTAGGAGCACTGTGGACTACAAATCATTCTTTGAGAAACTGCTATTATGACCTAGAAGAGAAATGATGAGAAGCCGAGATAGAGGAATGTAGGAGGTACACAGAGGGAGGGACGGATAAAAGATATCAAGAGATCAGAATCAGGAGAATTGTTTGATTGCTTGGATGGGGAGATAAAAGGTAGAGGGAAAACATTAGCTTGCTTTTGGGGTTTCTAGTGGGCCCATTATGAGGAATGCAAGATGGTGGATAAACGGCGGGGAGATCAGGGTAGGTAGGAGATAGGCAATAAGTCCAACTGGGAATATGTTGTGTTTGAGATCCCAAGTGAATATGCCATGTAGACAGATCAATCCTGAGATCCTTCAGCTCAGAAAAAAGGGTCTGGGCTGGAGCTGTAAGTTCCTAACTTAGGAAAGTGAGGCATTCATATTATAGTTTAACTTCTCTAACATTTACAACAATAAATTGAAATTCCAATGGGGAAAAAATCCATTATACCTCTTGAAATAAATATAGACAACCAGGATTAGGGAAGGGAGAAGTCAGACCAATTAAGAATCCCTGAAAGCCCTGGCAGGGTAGCTCAGTTGGTTAGAGCATCGTTCCAATAGCCCAAGTGCAAGGTCAGGGCACTTACAAGAATTAACCAATGAATGCCTAAATAAGTGGAATAAATCAACGTTTCTCTCAAAAAAAAAAAAAATTAATTAAAAAAATGATAAAAAAGAATCCCTGAGTTCTAGCCAGAGCAACTACCTATGTGTGATTAAAAATTCTTGGTAAATAAAGTTTCCACTGCCTAATTTCTTGAAATTATGTTCTACACATCTTTCTTTCTCCTTACCAATCTCTCCCTCCATAAAGCATGGAATTTTAATGTCTGTTTATTTGTTGTTGTTGCTGATGCTGCTGTTTTACTTTTCATTGATGTACAACTTACATTTAGTAAAGTTCACAAGTTTTAAGTTTCCAGCTGAAGAAATTTTTACATATTTCTGGGTAGTCAACACAGAGATTGACATACAGCATACATCCAGTACCCCAGAAGGTTCACTGTGCCTCCTTCCACTCAACACTTCCCCAAATGTAGCCACTACTTTGATCTATATGACTAGCTTTTCCTGTTCCGAGCTTCATAAAAATGGAATCAAAGAGCGTATTTTCTTCATGTGTGGCTCATATCATACCACATTATGTCTTTGAGATTCATTTATGCGTTGCCACTTTGTAATAGTACTTCATTTTTTTCTGTGTAGTACTTTGTAAAAATATACCACAATTTATCCATTCTATTGAGGATGAATTTTCCATTTTTTGTAAATGTGAATAAAGTTGTTATGAACATTCTTGCAGCACATGTGTTTTGCAGACATATGCACTCAAGTCATTTCTCTTGAATGTTATCCAAGAAATGGAGTTGTTGGGTCATAGGATTAGTGTTTGTTTAGTTTCGGTAACTTTTGTTAGTTTTCCAAAGTAGTTGTGCATAATTAGACTCCCACCAGTAATGATGAAAGTTTCCATTTCTCCACACCCTTGGTATTAATGGAATTTTTCATTGTAGTCTATCTGGTGGGTAGGCAGTGGTATCTCATTGTTTTTCGGTTTTTTAAGAGTTTTATTGATTTTTTAGAGAGAGGAAGGGGGAGAGAAAGAAAGAGAAACATTTAGGTGCGAGCAAAACATCTATCAGCTGCTTCCTGCACCCCCGCTACGGGGGATCAAACCCACAACCTGGGCATGTGCCCTGGCCAGGAATTGAGCCAGCAACCTTCTGTTGCACAGGATGTTGCCCAACCAACTGAACCACACTGGCCAGGGCTCATTTGTTTGTTTGTTTATTTTTGTTTTATGTTTTTATTGATTTTAGAGAAAGAGGAGGGAGAGGGAGAGAGCGATAGAAACTTTGATGAGAGAGAAACATTGATCAGCTGCCTCCTGCACGCCCCCTGCTGGGGATGGAGCCCACAACCCCGGCATGGGACCTAACCAGGAATTGAACCGGTGACCTCTTGGTTCACTGGCCAAGCTCATTGTCTTTTTAAAACAGTTTTCTCAAGGTATATTATGCATATAATAAACTTCACATATTTAAAGTGTACAAACTGGTGAGTTTTGAATATCTATACACCCATGGGACAATCACCATCAAGTCAGTGAACCTATCTATCATTTCCAAAAGTTTTCTGTTGCTCTTTGTAATTTCTCCCTCCTCTCATCCTCACCTGCCTGTTTCCAAATAACCACTGATTTGGTTTCTCTCACTATAAATTCACCTGTTCTGGAGTTTTACATAAATGGGATCACACAGTATCTACTCTTTGTTGTCTAGCTGCTTCTTTAATTCAGCATAATTATTTTGAGATTTGTCTATATCTTTGCATGTGTCAACAGTCTATTATTTTTATTGCTGAACACTATCCCATTGTAGAGCTATATACCACAATTTGTTATGTCCACTCACCTGTTGATGGACATTTGGGTTGTTTCTGGTTTTTGGCTATAACAAATAAAGCTGATAGGAATATCTGTGTCCAAGTGTTTGAATAGTCTTATATTTTCTTTCTCTTGGGTAAATACCTAGGATTAGAATTCCTAGGTCACATAATTAATGCATGTTTAGCTTTTTAAGAAACTGTCAAACTGTTTTCCAAAGTGATTTTGCCATTTTAGAGTCCCACCACCAGGGTATGGCACTTCCAGTTCTCCCATAATTCTTGGCAACACACGGATGGGATGGCCGGTCTTTTTCATTTTAGGCATTCTTCATGCGCTCATTTGCCATCTGTATTTGTTCTTTGGTAAAGTGTTTGCTGAAGTCTTTGCCCATTTAAAAAAATAGGTTGTTTTCTTATTGCTGAGTTTTAAGAGTACTTTGTATGTTCTAGATACAAGTTCTTTATCACATATTTGCTTTGTCAATATTGCCTCCCACTCTGTGATCTGCGGTTTGTCTTTGAGCCTCCTAGCACCATCTTTTGAAGAATAGCAGTTTTTAATTTTGATAAAGTCCAATTTATCCACTTGTTCTTTTATTTTTTAATTTTTTAAATATATCTTTATTGATTTCTGAGAGAGGAAGGGAGAGGGAGAGGAAGAGGGAGAGATAGAAACATCAATGATGAGAGAGTCATTGATCGGCTGCCTCTTGCATGTCCCCAACCAGGGATCGAGCCTGAAACCCAGGCATGTGCCCTGACCGGGAATCCAACCGAGATCTCCTGGATCCGAGGCTGATGTTCAACCGCTGAGCCACGCCTGGCCGGCCGGGCTGTTCTTTCATTGATTGTGTTTTTTGGTGTTGTATCTAAGATCCAAAGATTTTCCTCTTTGTTTTCCCCCAGACATTTTATAGTTTTAGGTTTCACATTAGGTATCTAAGGTCCAAAGATTTTTCCCCTTCGTTTTTTCCCAGACATTTTATAGTTTTAGGTTTCACATTCAGGTCTATGATCCATATAAGTTAATTTACATTGTGCCATGGTGCTATGGCACAATGTAGAAGTCCAAACTGATTGTTTTGCATATGGATACATACACATAAACATACATGCATAATACACAATATACATACACACACAATTTAAGTTTACTAAACAACCAGAGACAAAACTGTTATTTCAGAGAAAATCGCAGATTTCTTTCTGGGTGCTGACTGCCACTGAGGCCCACTTCCAGATGCATCTCCTCTTTCCTGTCGGGCTCTTGGAAGTCATCTCGGTGTGCAGTTGAGCTGCATCTGGCTGTGCTGTGGTTTTATTCTGGTTCAGTTCATCACTGGCTCCAAATGTCATGAGAATGAGATCAGGACCTTCCCCTCGGCAGAGCCTGGCATCTGAGAATTACCAAGACCATAGAGACCCGCCTGGGCTTCACAGCCATGTCACCAGTTGTTAGAACTCTGAGGGACTCCCCTGCTTTACAGACAAGCTGCCAGGTTATTGGATTCCTGGGGAGTCTCTTTGTTCTTCAGTCTCGCCTCCTCCTGTGCTTGGAGGTCTCTTTCAGCCCATCCTCTGGCCTTTGCAGGGCACCTGCCCTCCTCTCCATGAAGGTCCAGAATGCCTCAGAGGGGCATTCCTTCCCTTCTCCCAACTTTCTGCTGCTACCCCTGAGTGAAGACCCATAGGAGAGAGTGAATGGATGGGTGCGGACTTGCTCTGTGGCTGGATGTCCTTGGAATTTTAACCTGTCACACCGGCCCATATGTGACCACTAAATGTTGACTAAAATTTAGCCAACTTTTTCTTACACCACCTTTAGTGGGTTCTTCCTGCTGTTGCTCCAGTGATGAGAGTAACTGTGGGTCTCTTCCTTCTAGAAAGGGCTCATTACTTCGTGGACTTTCCTTGCATTTCTTTTCTTCCTATGTTCCCTGTGTCTTCAGCCCTCTAACGTACTTTTAAAAACTGTGTCTGACTTAACATGAGATCGATAGTCTTTTGTAGCTTTCTGCAACTAAATCAGAAGCAGAACCGAGATCTCTTCTTGATTTGAGAATTGTGGCTTTACAAATAAAACCACTCAGGGTTAAATGGGTAATGAAGGTTCAGAGAGAAGTGATTTGCCAAGGTGAAAAAATGTGGTAGGGGCTGTCTTAGCTCAAGCTGTCCTAACAAAATTCCACAGACTGGATGGCATTAACAGGAGAAAATTATTTTCTTGTAGTTCTGGAGGCTGGAATTGCAAGATCAGGCTGTCAGCATGGCGGAGTTCTGGTGAGAGCTCTCTTCCTGGCTTAGAGATGGCTGCCTTCTCACTGCGCCCTCATAAGGCACAGAGAGAGCTCTGATGTCTTTTACTCTTCTGGTGAGGGTACCAGTTTTATTGGAGCAGGACTGCACCCTTAAGACCTTATTTAACCTCAGTCACCTCTTTAAAGGCCCAATCTCCATACACAGTCACATTGGCTTCAACATATGAATTTGGGGGAGACACATTTCAGTCCATTGCAGGAGCCTAAATGAATTGTAATTAAGAGCAGTCCTTTCAGGGTGAAGACTGAGAAGGTAAATATAAGATCAGGGGACTCTGGGTAAAGTTACAGTTTTAAAAACATGGGCTTGAAAGTTGAAACTTTTTTTAATGAGAATTTTTTTATTTTTTAAATATGTCTTTATTGATTTCAGAGAGAGAAAGGGAGAGTGAGAGAGAGAGAGAAACATCAATGATCAGAGAGTCATTGATCGGCTGCCTCCTGCACGCCCCCTGCTGGGGATGGAGCCCACAACCCCGGCATGTGCCCTGACCAGGAATTGAACCAGTGACCTCTTGGTTCACTGGCCAAGCTCATTGTCTTTTTAAAACAGTTTTCTCAAGGTATAATACGCATATAATAAACTTCACATATTTAAAGTGTACAAACTGGTGAGTTTTGAATATCTATACACCCATGGGACAATCACCATCAAGTCAGTGAACCTATCTATCATTTCCAAAAGTTTTCTGTTGCTCTTTGTAATTTCTCCCTCCTCTCATCCTCACCTGCCTGTTTCCAAATAACCACTGATTTGGTTTCTCTCACCATAAATTTGCCTGTTCTGAAGTTTTACATAAATGGGATCACACGGTATCTACTCTTTGTTGTCTAGCTGCTTCTTTAATTCAGCATAATTATTTTGAGATTCGTCTATATCTTTGCATGTGTCAACAGTCTATTATTTTTATTGCTGAACACTATCCCATTGTAGAGCTATATACCACAATTTGTTATGTCCACTCACCTGTTGATGGACATTTGGGTTGTTTCTGGTTTTTGGCTATAACAAATAAAGCTGATAGGAATATCTGTGTCCAAGTGTTTGAATAGTCTTATATTTTCTTTCTCTTGGGTAAATACCTAGGATTAGAATTCCTAGGTCACATAATTAATGCATGTTTAGCTTTTTAAGAAACTGTCAAACAGTTTCCCAAAGTGATTTTGCCATTTTAGAGTCCCACCACCAGGGTATGGCACTTCCAGTTCTCCCATAATTCTTGGCAACACACGGATGGGATGGCCGGTCTTTTTCATTTTAGGCATTCTTCATGCGCTCATTTGCCATCTGTATTTGTTCTTTGGTAAAGTGTTTGCTGAAGTCTTTGCCCATTTTAAAAAATAGGTTGTTTTCTTATTGCTGAGTTTTAAGAGTACTTTGTATGTTCTAGATACAAGTTCTTTATCACATATTTGCTTTGTCAATATTGCCTCCCACTCTGTGATCTGCGGTTTGTCTTTGAGCCTCCTAGCACCATCTTTTGAAGAAAAGCAGTTTTTAATTTTGATAAAGTCCAATTTATCCATTTGTTCTTTTATTTTTAAAAATTTTTTAAATATATCTTTATTGATTTCTGAGAGAGGAAGGGAGAGGGAGAGGAAGAGGGAGAGAGAGAAACATCAATGATGAGAGAGTCATTGATCGGCGGCCTCCTGCTCACCTCCTGCTGGGGATCGAGCCGGCAACCCGGGCCTGTGCCCTGACCGGGAATCCAACCGAGATCTCCTGGATGCTAGGTCGATGCTCAACCGCTGAGCCACGCCCGGCCAGGGAAACTTGGAACTTTTTGACTTTTTTTTCTGGCTCTGCACTAAAACTGTGGAATTCTGTGAAGGGTCTTGACTTCACTGAGCCTCAGTTTCCTGGAGGATGTGATTCAGTGGGATGATTTTTGAAAAGTGCCTCTCGGTCTTGATTGTACCTGGGGGACTTTAATTTATGGAGGTGACTGATGATGACAGAGAAGCTAATGCCACTGATAGACTTTATTGTTGGAGTTGCCGGGAGGACGGCCGGTCGTGCCGGCAGGGCCACAACGGGGAGCGCCGGTGGGGCAGCGGCCGGGGGCACTGCCACCCCCGGGCAGGGGCAGGGGGGCAGCGGCCGGGGCACTGCCACCCCCGGGCAGGGGCAGGGGGGCAGCGGCCGGGGCACTGCCACCCCCGGGCAGGGGCAGGGGGGCAGCGGCCGGGGCACTGCCACCCCCGGGCAGGGGCAGGGGGGCAGCGGCCGGGGCACTGCCACCCCCGGGCAGGGGCAGGGGGGCAGCGGCCTGCGCGGCCGGCTGGAGTAAGTTCAGCGGGCCCTGGGCCATGCGGTGGCCTCCGGTTGCTTGGTACCTGGCCCTGTGCAGACTCAGGGCAGGGAAAATCCTGGGTTGGTGCGTGGGTGCGATAAAGGGGGTGGCTGGGAGTCGGGGCTCTGGGTCCCCGGCTGGCACAATTATCTATTCCTACCTCCGGGTATCAGCCTCAGGAGGAACGGTCTCTCCCTAGCCAGCAAGACCCCCAAGATGTCAAACTGGCATAAAATACAGAAAATAAAAAGCATGATAAATACATTCCCCTAGTTTTGGGCATATTAGTGTGGGTTTTATGAGCGCCGGTTGCTTTCACAGTCCCTCCTGTCCTTGTCAACCCTGCTCCCACTTCTGTAGCCTCTGAAAGGTGATTCCATTTCTTTTTTCCCCTCTTGGTGAACCAGACCTTGGTTTCTCTCCGTCACAGCCACATTTTGATGCTTCCTGCCTGGGTAAGGCTGAGAGCCCCATAAGAGGGGCCCTTCTAGACGCTGGTGGGGGGGGGGGCAAGGGCAGGAAATAAGAGTAGTCTGGAAGGACCCAGTTTTGTTGGGGGACAGACATGCCAGTTCCGGGGCTGGAGGAGAGTCCCAGTCTGAAGCCCCAGGAGAGGCCACTCATGAGTCACCGTGCATCAGCACCTTGGCCACAGCGAAGAAACACAGAAAACCTATTCTCCCTGCCCGGGCCCCAGGCTGGTGGAAAGGACAGTCTATCAGACTCTCCTCAAGGACTGAGGATCGGCGTCCGTGCCAACAACTATGACAAACAGGTCCTTTTCCTGAGTTGTCTGGCTGTCAGACTCAGGATGAAGTGAGAGTAAACAGGATAGGTGCTCTGCACTAAGTATTCTTGGACTCTTTGAACTTCAAAGAAAGCCGGGCTTATGGGAATAGAACAGGATTTTCTGTTAATGTGGCCAAGTGGGGCCCTAACTGGGAAAGCACCTCCGAACGGCAAAGCAGGAAGAACACAGGGATAAGTATTTTCCCTCTACAACCTTATTCTACCGTGAAAAGGTTATCTATGGATGAATTAGCCCCAGCAGAGCCCACAGTTCCTGAGAATGATATAAACTTGGCTCTCGGTGCCTCAGACTTATTTGCCTAAATAATCTCTCCACTCTTCCCCTCCCCTCAAAAGGAAAGAAACTGCACTAATCTCTTTAGTCCTGGCCAGTTATTCATTCTCCATGAAGCTCAGCTTCCTCCTCTGTAAAAGGAGAGTACTAATGTTTTCTTTGTAGCTTTGTTGAAACCATACCATGAAGATTCTGGCAAATTTTAAATAGTCAAAAAATGATAGCATCTCCTCTTGTCCTCCTCAGTTCATTCTCCTCTTTAAATAATAAAAAGAAATTATAATAAAGTAACCAGCACAAGTAAACTGATATAGATTGAGCACTTACAGTGTGATAAAGACTGATCTGAGTACTTCTGTGTATGATCTTGTGATTCTGTGAATTTAATAGACTCAAGAAAGATTCCAGACTGTTAACATATCACCTGCCATTAGCATTTATATATAAGACCCTCTGGATTGTCTGAATAAACCACAAATCCACATGGACAAGGTAAGATGAGATTTATCATAGTTGACTCAACCTCCTACTAGAACAAGAATGAGAGAAATCAGAACATTTGTTACTTTGATGGCATCTAATTATTAATTTTATAAATTTTTGAGGAAAAAAATAAACAAAAATATACCAATTGGAAAGATCAATATTAAAAGTTGGTTGCAGGTGGAAGGGAGTAAAGGGGGGACAAATGGTGAAGGGGAAAAATAAAATAAAGAAAAAAATTTGATCACAGTTATCGACAGTAATGTATTGAAGGAGAGAAAAGACACATAGATCAATGGAATGGAAGAGAGAGCCCAGAAACAGACCCGCACAAATACGCCCAGTAATTTTTTAAAAAAATATTTGTATTGATTTTTAGAGAGGAAGGGAGGCAGCCGATCAATGACTCTCTCATCATTGATGTTGCTCTCTCTCTCTCTCTCTCCCCCTCTCCCTTCCTCTCTACAGACTCAAAAAATGCCTATCAGAATCCCACCTAACTTCTTTGTAGAAACTGGCAAGCTGATTCTAAAATTCATATGGAATTTCAAGGGACCCAGAAAAGCCTAAACAATCTTGAAAAATAACAAAGTAGGATTCAGACTCTCTGATTTCAAAACTTACTACAAAGCAACAGTAATTAAGACAGTGTGGTACTGGCTAGGATGGCTAGAATAATAATTAAAAAAAAAAAAGACATAACAAGCAGCACTGGTGAAGATGTGAAGTTGGATCCCTTATGCACCGCTGGCAGGAATGTAAAATGGTACAATCGTTCTGGAAAATAGTCTAGCAGGCTAATAATCTTAATAGTCCTTAAAAGGCTAAACATGGTACTTTATAATAGTCAAAAAGTGGCAACAACTCAAATTCCATGAACTGATAAACAGATAAATAAATGTGGTGCCTGCACTTAACAGAATGCATAGAATGGAATATTAGTCAGAAAAAGAAATAAAGTACTGATACATGTTACAACACAGAGGAACCGTGGAAACATTATTCTAAGTGAAAGATGACAACTGTAGAAGACCACATATTGTGCATGTCCATTTATCTGAGTTGTCCAGAGAGGCAATTCTGTAGAGACGGAAAGTAGATTAGTGGCTGCCTAGGGCTAAGGTGCACTGGGAGAAATAAGAAGCGACTGCTACTGGGTTGACGAAAATGTTTTAAAATTGCTTGTGGTGGTGACTGCATTTATCCATGAATACATAAAACCCACTGAGCTGTACACTTTAAATGGATGTATTGTGCAGTATATTAATTATATCTCAATAAAGCTGTTATTTTATTTTAAAGCAGCCAAAGTAAAAAGACTTGTTACATCTGGAGGAAAAAAGGATGGCATCAGAATTCTTGTCAGAAATAATACAAACTGTGAAAACATTGGAGCAATATCTTTAAGGTACAGAAAGACAAAAACTGTCAATCTACTATTCCGTACCCAGAAAATGATCTTTCAGAAATGAATGTGAAACATCACACTTCTAAGTAACAGTTGAGTCAAAGAAAAAGCCTTAAGAGAATGAAAAAATAGTTTGAACTAATGAAAATTTTAAAATACGGCCTATCAAAATTTATGGGATGCGGTAAAAGCAGTGCTTAGAGAGAAATTTATAGCATTAAATACATATATTAGTAGAGAAGACCTAAAATTTAAAAACCCAGGTTTCTACCTTTGCAAACTAGAGAAAGAACAATTTAATCCTAAAGCAAGCAAAGGAAAAGAAATAATACAAATTCGAGCAGAAATCAATGAGGCTGAAAACAGGAAAATATAGAGAAAACAAAAACCTGGTTCTCTGAAACAATTGATAAAATTGATAAACCTCTACTCGACTAACCAGGTAAGAGAGAGAGAAGACACGAATGTGCTAATCAGTACGTGTGCCAGTCATCAAGGGACGAGCCTTGAAAACTTTATGCCAAGTGAGAGGGGTCAGTCACAAAGGACCACACATCGTATGATTCCATTCACACAAAATGTCTGGGCCAAGGAAATACACAGGGACTGAAAATAGGTAAGCGGTTGCCTAGGGCTGGGCTGGGAAAGGGGCTGGAGGATAAGTGGGTGATAGCTAAAGGGCATCTGGCTTATTCTGAGGAGATGAAAATGCTCTGAAATTAAAACTGATGGCAGATAAACATATTTGTGAATATACTAAAAACCATCCAATTGCACTTTAAATGGGTGAATTGTATGGTATGTGAACTATGTCTCAGTAAAGGTGTCTTAGAAAAGCAAGGTGCAAAACACTGTATATAGCAGGCTACTATTTGTGTAAGGAAAGATAGGGGAGAGTTGACTAAATATTTCAGCACAAAATGCTTATCCATGCATAATATTTCAGGAAGGACACAGAAAATTGAACATATTTATTGTCTTCAGGGTAGAGAACTGGTGACTGAGGGACATGTTTGGAAGAAACTTGACATTGTATTATCCTTTGGGACCTTTTGAATGTTTTACTCTGTGCAGAATTAATGGGCAGATTAACCATAAAGCTAATGAAATTTAAGTTTTGGGGTCCCTCACTTGCCCGGGCCCTTCATAAGGCCCTAGGAGGGGCCCTATAATGTTTACATGGTCATACGGTTTTGTAAAATTTGCAAGTGAGATATGTTAACTTCAAACAACTAATCTTGCTGTTTTTTTCCACTCCAAATTCCCCTCCATTCACTTCTCCTTTTGTGTGATGAGTAGAGAAATGAGAAGGGAAACCTGGCTGTAAGCATTTTTGGGGATATGGTTAAGGGAAAGGAGACTCAATAGAGTGGATGGCAATCACTTCCACGTACAGTTAAATTAGTGCTAGTCGACCTGGTGTTAGAAATGACCTCCAGAAATACTCTTGTTACCCACTGTGCCGACTCAGCTGGCATTGTAATAAGAAGGTGCGGGGATGGAAGTTATTTTGCGCAATGAACGTGTTCCTACCACACTCAGCACCATAAATGCATGGGTATGGGAACAGAAACAAGGTTTGCGGTGCAGGTCACAAAATCATCTGGGGAAATTTTGTCCAGTTGCCAGTGTAATAAAATTGCAAGCAGAGGATTAGGTTCTCATCAATGCATAGTCAAAACAGAAGCTCTTTCCTATCAGAAATGTACTTAATGCTGCAAATATCATTTGTCATTTCTAAAACATTTTTAAGGTCGTTTCTGGCCCTGGTGTCAAAGTTTTCTGGTTGTTTCTCACCTGTAAAAGTTGAAGAAACATTTGCTTGTTTCCCTATCACTTTCACAAATTATTCCATTTCATTTTTTTAAGTCATTTTCATTCCATTTCTGAGCCTAACATCAGTATTGGTCCTCACACCTTCCTTCACTGCTTGCATCCCCAAAGTGGCGCATATCAGAGATATTTGTTATATTAAAATGTTTGGTAACAAAAACTAAGGTTTTAATATCGTGGCACAGGAATGTCAAAATATTTGCAACAGAACATCTTGCCGTATTCCAGGCAATGTAAAGGCATGATGACTTTAAAGTTTAATTCATTTCCTAAAATGCAAGCAGTTTACATGGTTAGACTATAGGATACCAAGGTGGCACGGCCAGAGAAGACAGTGGAAGTGTAGGAGGGGGAGATGGTGATGCAGTCGGGCTGAGGCGTTTCAGTTTTGATGTTCTTAATTATGTATGAGCTTCAGGAGTTCCATAAATCACTTTGGGACTCTATGAAGCATATTGTATGTGTATAATGTAATTTTTTCTCGGGAAAAAGTCCCTAATTTCCACTGATTACTATGATCCCCAAAAGGTTATCTGTGACCCCTGCTATCATGAGTAACCCTTGAAGAGAGCTTCTGTGTGGGTTTACTATACACCAGGTACAGAGCTTCTAAAGTGTGGAGGATGATTTATTTGGAAAAGAGGTAGGGCTGGGATGTAGTCACGGGAGGGCAACTTATAGACTTTGGTAATCAAGGCAAGTGATGATAAGATAAAATAAGATGATAATAGGAATGCAAAAGAGATGCTAGGAACTCTTGTATCGAGATTCAAGATCTATCCCTGTTCATGAATGTAGTAGTAGTTCATTACTTTTTATTGCTAAGCAGCAATCCATTGTATGGATAAACCATTATCTATCCATTCACCTATTGGTGGACATTTGGATAGTTTCCTTTTTTGAATTATGAATAAATCTGCTATGAAATTTGTGGTCAAGCCAGTTGATCAAAATTTATTTTTTGCTATTGAACATACAAAAAAAAGTTCCAGCTTCACAATTAAAGGTAATTTCAAGTAAATGTTTAGGGCGGTGAGCAAATTTGGCACAACTTCTATGAAGGTTTTTTTTTTTTTTTTTCCGTAAATGAGCTGTCAGATTTCAGGGCATGTCAAGATTTTCTTGTGTGATGACTAATTTTAAATACTAATAACCTGTTTTTCACCAATGTCCTTGTAGTGACATGAGTTTTGTGCTATCTTTGCTGATATCATTATTTTGCATTTTTGTATCAAATTAGCAAGATACTTCTATTTTTTCCAATGTGTTCTCCTCTAATTCACTCTTCTTTAATTGTATTCTCAGACAAACCAAAAACCTATTAATTACTCTTGTTAATTTATTATTTATTAATTCCTCTTACAAATTACTTTTACTTTTTTAAAAAAAATCTTTATTCATTTCAGAGAGAGGAAGGGAGAGAGATAGAAACATCAATGATGAGAGAGTCAACTGATCGGCTGCCTCCTGCACGCCCCCGACTGGGGATCGGGCCCGCAACCCGGGCATGTGCCCTGACCGGGAATCGAACCCCGATCGCCTGGATCACAGATGGATGCTCAACTGCTGAGCCATGCTGGCTGGGTGCAAATTACTGCTTTTATATGACCTGAAAATATGTTACAATGTGCTACTCAATGTGAAAATAATTTGTTGTTTATATGTTCGTTTTTTATCTTTTGTTATTGTTAATTCTCATCCGAGGATATTTTTTCCATTGATTTTTTTAGAGATAGTGGAAGAGAGGGAGGGGGGATGGGTGAAGGAGAGAAAGAGATATTGGCTGCCTCCTGCACGCACCCAAACTGGGGCAGGGATGGAACCTGCAACCCAGGTATGTCCCCCTGACTGGGAATCGAACCTGCATCTCTGGTGCGCGGGCCGGCGCTCTATCCACAGAGCCACACCGGCCACAGCTTTTTAAAAATAATTCTTTAAAAGGTTTTTATTGATTTTAGAGAGAGAGGAAAAGAGAGTGAGTGTGAGAGAGACATCCGCGTGAGGGAGAAACATTGATTGGCTGCCTCCCGCATGCCCCCTCCTGGGGGTCGAGCATGTGCCTTGACCAAGAATCCAACAAGCGACCTTCTGGTGCATGGGGTGATGCTCAACTGAGCCACACTGGCCAGGGCTTTAAAGCATTTTTCAGTGTATGGTGCAGTAGTTAACTATATTCACATTGTTCTGTAACAGATCTCTAGACTTTTTTCATCTTGTAAAACTGAAAAACTGAAGCTCTATATTGATAGAAAACCAGCTCTCCATTTCTCTCGCTCCCATCCACTGACAACCACCATTCCACTTTCTGTTTCCATTATTTTGACTGGAAATTTGGAATCATGATTTTGACTGGGAATACTCCAGATACCTCAGATACATGGACTCGTACAGTATCTGCCCTTTTGTGATGAGCTTGTTTCTGCACTTTCTATTCCGTTTCAGCAGTCTGTGTCTTTGCTATCCCTTTCTTTGTTGCCCAAATTGTCCCCGATTTGGCCAGGGAGCAGCACCCATTCCTGCTGCCTTCTGGGTCATTCTGATATGTTTCCATCATTCTTTCACAACTTCTTTGCTTCCTGGCATAAGATGTTCTTTCTGTTCTTTGACTTTCCTGTGACAGTCTCAAAATCAGCCATTTCTCTAAGGAGCCCTGATTCCTTGTAGTGAATGACATTTAGAAGCCAAGATCTAGATGCTAGGTGTCCTTATTGATATTAAAGTGTCACTGTTCCCAGGCCCTCTCAGTGGACAGAGATAGGAAATACACGTATGTACATAAAACTCCAATCCAAAACCACAGGGTCCATTCTTGTCTTCACCCTTTCTGTATTTTTAACGCTCTTCTCAGACAATGAGAAACCTATCTTCTATTCTCCTTTTCCCTGTTTAATCAGTCCCCCCATATGTAACTGATCTCTCATCTCCATGCTCCCTTCTTACCCACACGGGCATCTCTTCTCCCTGCTTGGGCTCTGCACCCCCTCCCCCAAATGCCCTCCCCTCCTCACAGGCAAGTACAGCCTCTGACTCCCGTGCTGGGTCATTCTCACGCATGGGTTCCCTCCTCGCCCCACGGGCTGTGACAACCCCCAACTGGCTTTCTTCGCCTTTGTCAGGCTCTGACTCCCACACCAAGATGCAGCCCTCACGGGCCCTTTCCTCGTGCACCTCGGATTGTAATGCTTTGCAAGGCTGTTCCTCCACATGGGCACTTGGGACCCTCACACCCTCCCTCCTCCACACGCACACACGCACCCACTCAGGCACCTTCCACAGGCGCCTTGCGGTTCCGTGTGGGCCGACAGCCTGCGTAAGGCTGCCCCCACGTGGACAGCCTCATCCCCTCGCTGGGTCTCCAACGCCACACTGGGCCAGGATTCCCTTACCCTGCTCAGGGGAGGCCAGGTCACCCTTTTTTATTCTCTGAAAGGATTTTTGTCATTGGTGTTACTTCTTGAACATTTGAAAGAATTCACTTGTTTTCTTTGGGGAAAGTATGAAATTCAATTTCTTTAATAGACAAAGGACTACTCACTTTTCTCGTCAGTTTTAGTTAAGTTGGTTTTTGCCCTAGGGATTTTTCCAATGAATGTAAATTTTCAAGTTTATGAGCATAATTTGTTAAATGCTCTTATCTTTTAAATTATGTAGAGCATATTAAATTCCCCCTTGAATTCCTCATACTGGTTAGTTGTACTTTCTCCTCTCTCAGTCTCATTAGGGTTTATGTGTTTTATTTTCCAAGTACCAATTGTTGGCTATGTTGAGTCTCTGTTTACTATTTCACTAATTTCTGCATTTATCTCTATAATTATCTTTCCTGTTTTTAAAATTTCGCTATTGTTTTGGTATCTTATTGAGGTAGCTGCTTAGATTGGGGGATAGAAAACTTTTCCTGTAAAGGGCCAGAAAGTAAATATTTTTAACATTTTATTTTTTTCATTAGGGATTAATTTAAAGGACTTTAGTTAGTTGAAAGGATAGGACTTTATATGATTACAACAGATAATGCCTTATTTGGCCTACATTGTTACCATGCTGTTAACAGTATGAAAACAGCCACAGACACACACGAGTGTGACTGTTACCCAATAAACCTTTATTTACAAAGACAGGCAGAGGGCTGGATTTGGCCTATAGGTTCTATATTGCTGACCCCTGGCTTAGATTATTAGATCCCTTATAGACCTGTTCCCATTGTCTGTTTTCTCTTGGCTTTCGCCCATGTCTTGTCTCCTACTAAGTCAGGTTACTTGGGAATGAGTGTCAGAATTGCGCTTGATGAACGGCAGACTAACGCTCTGGACGATGTTACTCTTCTTCTAGATAACTTACTTTTGCTTCTACCAGGCAGGTAGTCTAATGCCACTTGTAGTCCCTTTAATCCAAACAGGGATTGAGATCACTTGAACCTGGATGAACCCTTCTGCATTCCAAATTAAAACCTGAGGTGTATGTGTATACTTTTTCCTTGCTGCCCTCAACTCTAATTTTTGTCCCTTTCAGCCCTAGGTGCCTGTTAAAAACTGTGTTTAGCTTCTAGACCTCTTGGCCTCTACTTTTAGAAATGGCAGGGGAGGTCTCAAATGCCAAACTCGTAGCTCCTTTCCTAGGTTTTAACTCCATAGATCCTCAGGCATTGCTTGCTTTATGATACTTTCAAACAAATATACGGGGTGGGCGAAAGGTTAATAATAATAAATAGAATAATTAATTAGTAACAAGAATAAACTCTGTTTTGAATACTCACAACAGTAAACCTACTTTTGCCATAGCCTGTATAATTTCTCCAGCTTTTCTGGTTGTTTTCAGTGAGACAACAGGCTCAAGACATCTATTCTGCCATTGCTGGTAACAGAACTCTCTTTGTACTAACCATTGTGGGTCAATATTTCCTAGTCCAGAGTGTGCCTTTTTGATGTATGGATTGGAGTCTTCAGTTCAAGAAATTGTTTTCTACTTAGAACTTCCATTATGAATGTTAGCCTTTTTTGCCTATCTTTCTCTTATTTCTGTAATTATTAAATTCTTTTTTAAAAGCAGTAATTCTTAGGCCTTTTAAAAAAACACTCTGATCTCCCTGTGCTTCTTTCAGTTTTATTTTCATTTCTACAATGTTTTTTCCCCTTTATTTCTCTCCTAAGTCTGTCATTTCATATTTCATCTTCTTCTGTTATCTGGCCATCAATGTTCTTGTATTTCTGCATTGTTTTCTTCTACCATAGCAGCACCGTAGTATCCCCTTATCTGTAGTTCTGCTTTTCCAGATTTCAGTTACCTGCTGTCAACTGTGGTCTAAAAATAATAAATTTTCTCCCAGACAAGAAAAAGCTAAAGGAGTTCACCACCACCAAATCAATATAATAAGAAATGTTAAGGGGACTTCTTTAAGAAAAAAGAAAAAAAAAGCATAAATATGAATAAAGGGGCAATAACTACGTACCTATAAATAATCACTTTATATGTAAATGTATTAAGTGCTCCAATCATAGACATTGGGTAGCTGAATGGATAAGAAAACAAGACCCATGTATATGCTGTCTACAAGAGACCCACCTCAAAACAAAAGATACACAAAGACTGAAAGTAAAGGCATGGAAAAGAATATATCATGCAAATGGAAACAAACCCAAAAAGCTGAGGTAGCAATACTTGCATCAAACAAAATACACTTCAAAAAAGAGATTATCTTCGGTGAATCTGACCTAATCAGGTCTGTCCTTTACAAGAGCATTTAGAGGCTGACTGGAAGTCAGAGATTCTCCTGCTGGCTCCACAGAAACAAACAACAGGAACTACCTATACAGCGTTGTGTGTCAGGCAACTGCAGGTGTTCTCTAGGGGCTGAGAATCTGAGTCCTACAACTGCAAAGAATTAAATGATCAACATAAGGACTCGCTTAATTCTAGGAAATTGCCATTGTATTATTTTGCATATCAAAAATAGCCAACATCAGAAACTTCCTATGGCACAACCTATATACACAATGTATTCTAAATAATATGGTTGGAGCCCAGGGGCATGGCTCAGCGGCTGAGCATCGACCTGTGATCCATGAGATTGCAGTTCAACCCCTGGTCAGGACACATGCGGGCTTGATCCCCAGTGGGGGGCGTGCAGGAAGCAGCAGATCAATGACTCTATCATTGATGTTTCTCTCTCTCTGAAATCAATAATTATATACATATATATAATATACATATATATTATAATATGGTTGGTGATCTGTATTAGCTTTTTGTTGCTGCATAAAAATTACAACACACTTAGTGGCTTAATGTAGCACCCATGTATTATCTCACTGTTTCTGTAGGTCAGAAGTCAAGGCACAGCCTAGATATGGTCGCTGCTCAGTGCCTCACAGGCTAAAATCAAGGCACTGAGGGCCCAAGTTGTTCCAATTTGTATATGATTACTGTCCCAATGATTTTTAACATTTTTTTCATTCAGCATTAAAGAAGTACTTTAGATAGAAACACGAATAGAAAGGTCTTTATGGGATTATTAATATCTTGTTTAGTCTATATAGGCCAGATAAATAGCATTCATTAATGAGATGCCTTAAGATGTATTCCAGCAGAAATAAATTGTTACTTAGTAACACTGGATATTTAATAAATATTGAAAAAACAATAAACTAAAAGTATTAAATTTCCACAACCATTGGCATTGTTATAGTTCAGTGATCAAAGATCATCGCAGATGACCCTCCTGATGTACTGTCAGGTTAATAGTAGCCTAACACTAAGTCACAAATGCCTGTCATTCATGTGACTTCATCATGTAGACATTTTATCATCTCACATCTTCACAGAGTATGGTGTAAGATTTTGAGACTACACGTAACTTTTATTATAGGGTATTGCTATAATTGTTCTATTTTATTATTGTTCATAATCTTTTACTGTGCCTAATCTATATATCAAACTTTATCATAGATATGTGGGTATAGGAAAAAACATAGTATATATAGGGTTTGGTACTGAGGTTTCAGGCATCCACTGGGAGTCTTGGAATGTATCCCCCATGGATAAGGAGGGATGACTGCAATTGCTTACTGTCTGTTGATTTTATTTATTTAAAATATATCTTTATTGATTTCAGAGAGAGGAAAGGAGAGGGAGAGAGACAGAAACACCAATGATGAGTCATTGATCGAGCCTGCAACTTGGGCATGTGCCCTGACCGGGAATCGAACCCCGATCGCCTGGATCCCAGGTCGACGCTCAACCGCTGAGCCACGCCCGGCCGGGCTGTCTGTTGATTTTAATTCATGTCAAATGTTTGGCACGTCGATTCCTTCCATATGGGGGCCACTACCTGCACCTAGATTTCAAACTTCCCAGAACTGTGAGTCAATACATTTGTTGTTTTTGTGGTATTTTGATATAGCAGCTCCAGGAAACATACACAAGGCATGCCCCCCATCCCTTCCCGTTGCTCTGGTTGGTTTCTGGGAAAAGGGGAACTCCGCAGGAGGCAGCCAATCCATGTCTCATCTCTCCCTCTCCCTTTCTCTCTGTAAAATCAATGAAAACATATATTTTTCTTAAAAAAAAAAAAAAGCAACCTCCAAAAGAGGGATGCTGTCACATTCAGTGCTGCATTTCTAGCAACTACATCAGTGGCCAGCAAGTCTGTTAAATGAATGAATTCTGCCTGGTGCTAGAGAGGCTATTTGACCTCATGTAAACCGTTTCCAAGCCTCCCTGAATACTGCAGCACCACCTCTCTGGGGGCGAATCCTGGAAGGTACCCGTGTAAAAGCACTCAAATAGTGAAATTTCTGAGCCACATCTTCAACAAAGTTACCTTCATAATATCCAACAAGAACTCATTCATAGATTAGGAACCTTCCAAATTTATTAAGATATATCCACTGCTTCATGGAAAATTTTCTCATTTCTTCACTAATCACAAGATAAAGGAATTTTGTTTAGCCCTAGAACAGTGCCTGGCATCTAGTGGGCAACTCAGCAATTCCTGAAAGGACGCAGAACCCATTGGTAATCAGGGCCTTTGGAGTACCGAAGACACTGCTCACTGCCACCTGGATACGAACTTCCCTAACCAGCTTGGGCTGCCATCTAATGGCAGTTGCTTCCAACACTGTGCTAGGGCCCATTCTTTCCCAATAAGACACTGGTTCTGGTGACCTCCATCTTGGCCCATTTCTTCAGGAAGCAGGCTTCAACTGAGGGCATCATTCTAAGATTTGGGAGCTGTTGGCACAAATAGCTGTTTTTCAAAACCGTATTTGATAAAAGAGGCATCAGGCCACCATAAAAAGGGCATAAGCACACATAAATTATTACCCAAGTACAAACGTGCAGGGCATAAAATTCCTGAAAGGTCTACCCAATGAGGATGGCTGTTCAGTCTATATTCAAGTATGTTACTTGTAATGACCACTGCATCCCATCCAATGAATAGTGGCACTCTTGAGTAGCCTCACGTGCAACTCAAAGTTTCAGGGTGTTCTTACCCTGTTACTGGCCATCGTTGGTAACTGCGCTCCTCCCAACACCACTCCAGTACCCTGGACACTGTGACCAGGCACTTGGCTCCGTCTGCCCAGTACTGTGTCCAAGTATTTTCCCAGAGAAATGTGTCACGAGTTCACCTCTGATAAATATAAATCTTTGATGTTAAAATTTTGAAGTAAAATGTAACAATGGTAGTTTTAAAATATGCTTTTTCAAACTACACATGCCTTTCTTCCATGTTGAGAATCTGCTAAAGCAGTAGACTGTAACATTACCCATTTGCTATCTCCATGCCCTCCCGTTATCTCCCACTCCAAGTAAACTGTACTCAAAGAATTATTAAAGTATAAATAGGAAACTGATTTTTTTTTAATGATCTCAGAAAGAGGAAGGGAGAGGGGGAGAGTTAAGAAACATCAATGATGAGAGTCATTGATCGGTTGCCTTCCTGCACACCCCCTACTGGGGATCGAGCCCGAAACCGGGGCATGTGCCCCAACTAGGAATTGAATGGGGATCTCCTGGATCTATCTTATAGGTCAATGCTCAACCGCTGAGCCACGCTGGATGGGCAGAAATGGATTGTTTTAAAGTAGCATTTATAATGTTTTGAAAAGAATACCTGAAGTATTCATAAATACTTGTATCACTTTCTAGGTATGATGGAGCGTAAATGGTCTAGAACTTAGTCATACATACAATAAAAAGCCTTTCTAGCCTAATTTTATTATTAAATGTATATGAAAATGTATACCTAAAGTTCAAAGAGTAAAAGCACATGGGTACCAACCATTCTGGCTAACAAATACACTAACATGTTAGGAGCCCCCTGTGGAACACTGCCTTGATTGTATTCCTCTCCCTCCCTGCCTCCAGAACTACTACGCTGGATTTTGTCGATGTTCTTGTATTACTTTTCTATTGTTTCCTCAATATATGAATCTCTAACACATTCACAATTTTGCCTGTTTGGGAACTTTGTAAAAATGGAAAAAAACTGTATGAATTTTTCCATGGCTTGTTTTTTCCAGTCAACATAAGAAAATTAGTTACTGTCTGCAGCTAGAATTCTTGTATTTTCAGGCTACATGATACTTCATTGTACAGATGTTGTATTCATCTACTTTAAGGTTGGTGGACATCAGAGCTGTTTCCAGGTTTTTGCTATTAGAAATGTCGGTGTGTGTGATGTATATATACATGTATATTAGACTATGCCTTTTAAAAAATGTTTTTATTGATTTCAGAGAGAGGGAGAGGGATAGCAACATCAAAGATGAGTCGTTGATAGGCTGCCTCCTGCACGCCCCCTACTGGAAAGCAAGCCCGCAACCGGGGCATGTGCCTCCGCCAAGAACCAAACCATGATCTCCAGGTTCACAGGCCAACACTCAACCACTGAGCCACACCAGCTGGACAATATATTCTTATAAATGCCTCCTAGTGCAGAGATAGGAGTTTCCCTAGTTTATGTATGTAACTTACAATACTGACTCTTCCTTATTTCATGAGTCCATTTTTTGGGGCTGTACTGTCTTCCAATAAAGGTTTAACACTTTCTCCAGAGAGGGTTTGCACATCTTTTTATCTAATACTAGCTACATTATATCTGGTTTCTATATTGATTTTGTACTTAGAGCTTGCCTTTAATTCAATTAAGTCTTTCATACCTTCTCATGTCTTCTGTAAATAATGACCACTGAGAAGTCCCACTGACACATTCTCTAGGTTGGCTCCTTTGACTCCAAGGTAGACTACTGCTTTGCTACTGAATCTAAATGAACCGAACATATAAAATAAGGAACCCCAGTAGGACTATTTTGACACTTACATGAAATAACATGTGGGGAAATGGCCAACACAGTCTCTTCAATTCCTTTCTCCAGACAGCACTGTTTTGTGTGCTCAAGGGATTTTGCACATTGCAGTCATTTAGAGTATTCATTCAGTAGAAATTAATTTATTTCCTGACTCCTAAAGGACAGAAAGCATATTCCTTGGCTTGTATACCCTTTTGGGAGCCCGTGCTTAGTACAAAGTAGGTGCTCAAATGCTTAACCTTTATCGGACGAAAGGGAACTTTTGTTCCCGGCAAAATGTAATTTAAACTGTAAATGTAATTTTTATATTTTTTAACATCAGTAACATATATGAAAAGATAACTTTAATAATAAACAATACATTTTCTTTATAAATGTTTTTACTTTTCATAAATAACTCAAAAAATAGATAAGATAGAGGCAAAAAAGTAAATGCCTGCAGAGCTGAATTTAAATGCCGTCTTTTAAAGGTTAAAAAGATAGTTTCACCTAGGGTTAAAAACAAAAAACAGTATTATATAGCTAAGTAAAACTAAGCCCACTCTTACACCTACCATGAGAATTCTATTCAGAATGACATCAGAATAGTATATACTTCTTCAAAGAAATGCTAGTCTCCAATGAATGATTTGTATACATAAGCACAAAATGACTTCAAATGACTTACTGTGTGCACTGAGAAAATTTAGAAATATTTTCAGTATAAGAATGGAAATAAAAAAGCTTTTACTGATTTCATCAGAATATTACTTCATTCATTCCATTTGACTGAACTGTTGTGACTTAACAGGAACACTGACTTAGAAAAGAATCTTGCAGATACTTCTTGGTAATTGAAGCTTGGCTTGGAGTTTCTAGTTCTTATGCTTGCATTTTACTGGTTGTCTTACTTTGGGCCTGAATGCATACACTGAACTGTTTCCTCAATTATAAAATGGAATTAAGTCATGACCTACCCTTTTTTCACATAAAGCTACCACTAGATGGCATCACACTAACACTTTAAAATAAACATTTAGAATATTAAGCCACTGCAAACATCACAAAATATTTAAGTATACGTTTTCAACTCCAAATTGATATTTTTAAAAAGTACCCATTATTGAAAAGGATGTGGAGAAATATGCATTTTCGCATACAGTTGGGTAAATCAGAGGGCAACTTCCTGTGTCAAAAACCTCAAATGTTCACACTCATTGAATCAAGCACTCCAATAAATTTTTTGGAATACAGAAATGTACATTTAGATTAACTTATAAGGATACTCATGGCAGTATCATTTATACTAGTGGAAAAACCTAGTGAAATAACTTGAAAACCCAAGGACAAGAACTGATTAAAATCATGGTGCAGCCCAGCCAGTATGACTCAGTGGCTGAGCATCAACCCATGGACCAAGAGGTCACTGATTCGATTCCTGGTCAGGGCACATGCCCAGGTTGTAGGTTCCATCATGGACCAAGAGGTCACTGGTTTGATTCCCGGTCAGGGCACATGCCCAGGTGGTAGGGAGTGTGCAGGAGGCAGCCAATCAATGTTTCTTCTTTCTATCCCTCTTCCTTCTTCTATTTAAAAAAAAAAAAAAGTGTAAAAAAGGATCTTTAAAAGAAAATCATGGTGTAAGTTAAAATACCTACTAGTCATTAAAAGCAGTTTAAAAACACAATTTGTCAGTTTTCAATGTGCATATAAATCACCTGGGGATCTGGTCCAAATGCAGATTCTGATTCCTGAGGTCTGGAGTGGGGCCCCTGATTTGGTATTTCCCAGCCCAGGTGATGCTGACATTGACAGTCTATAGACCAGTTTTAGTAGAAAGCTTTTAGACCATTTGACATGTTAGTACTATAAAAGCACTCAAGGTGCTCCTCATATAACCACCTAATATTATACATTCTTTCTATACAACTGACTTATTCACGCAACTTCTGCTATAATTATGTTTAATGAGTCAGTTTGTTCCTAAACTATGTTGATAGTACTCTTTCCTGTGGTTTCATAATTTAGAATTATGAAAGCTAATGAAATGTGAGTGTAAGCAATTGATTCAATAAAAACTAAGTAAAAACTAAGTTAATATTCTGACATGCCACTTCACACCCATTAGGAAAATAAGTGTTGGTCAGGATGTGGAGAAACTGAAAGTCTCATGAATTGCTGGGTGGGAGTGCAAAACAGTGCAACTGCTGTGGAAAAGTATCAGGGCTCCTCAAAGTTTAAACAGAATTACCATATGACCCAGCAAATCCACTCCTAGGTATACACCCAAAGAATCACAAGCAGGGACTCAGATGCTTGTGCATCAATGGTCATAGCAGCATTATTCACCATAGCCAAAAGGTGAAAAGCCCAAATGTCCACTGGTAGATGGATAAACAAAACTTGGTAGTATACAGTAAAATATTATTCAGCCATAAAAATGAAATTGACACATGCTACATAGATGACCCTTGAAAACATTTATGCTAAGTGAAATAAGCTAGTGACATAGGACCACATATTGTATGGTTCTACCCATTACAAGGGACCTAGAATAGGCAAATTCAGACAAAGTACAGTAGAGATTGCCAGGAATGGGGGGAGAGGCAGGAATGGGAAGTTACTGTTTAATGAGAACTTGAAAAGATTCCAGAAATGGATACTGGTGATGCTGGCAGCACTGTGAATGTACTTTATATACTAAAATATACTTTTTAAATGGTTAAAAAAGCAACTTTTGTTATACTCTACAATTTGAAATATGCTGAATTAGTTCTTGCAACTACAGTATAAGCTTAAGCTAACAAGATATGGTAAACCTACACTTACTCAAATATTTATTGAACACCTTCGTGCTACATGCTGATGCAGGCACTTGGGGCTTAACAGAACACAAGTTTGTTTATATTCTACTGGACAACAAATATACTGTGCATGGTAATAACATATATTGTTAGGTACTAAATGCTTGGA
This sequence comes from Miniopterus natalensis, assembly GCF_054644295.1. Classification (NCBI taxonomy): domain Eukaryota; kingdom Metazoa; phylum Chordata; class Mammalia; order Chiroptera; family Miniopteridae; genus Miniopterus; species Miniopterus natalensis. The sequence goes on from NC_142082.1 coordinate 128,157,863, forward strand.
AAAATAAAGAGTAAAGGATATAGTGGGTCCCATTCTTCAGTATAAAGGTAGAAATAGCCCTGGCTGGGTGGCTCAGTTGGAGCGCCATCCCGTACACCAAAAGGTTGCAAGTTCAATTCCCGATCAGGGAACATACCTAGATTGTGGGATCCAATCCTGGCTGGGGAGGGAGGGGGGGTGCTAGAGGCAACTGATCAATGTTTCTCTTCCACATCGATGTTTTTCTCTCTCTTCCTCTCTCTCTCTAAAACCAATAAAAATATATCCTTGGGTGAGGATTAAAAGAAATTTTTAAAAAGGCGAAAATAACCTCACTAGCAGTTGTACAGACATCCAAAGCATTCTAGACCTGGGAATAGCTATGCAAAGGCTGAGGCAGGAACATGCCTGGCCTGTTTGAAAAGCAAGGCGGCGAGAGTGGTTGAAATGTAGTGAGCGTGGGGAAGGTATTGGGACACCTGGTCAGAGAACGGGGGCTAAATCATGAAGAACCTTTTAAAAACGAGCTTTACTCTGACAGAAATGGGGAACCACTGCAGGTTTTTTAACACAATGAAAACTCTTGAAAGATGTGCTGAGGAAACTACAGGAATGTAAAAGCAGAAAGACCTATTAGGAAGTACTGCAGTGATACAGGCGAAGGATGAAAGCAGTGGTAATGTATTAAGTGGTCAGGTTCTAGGTATTTTCTGAAGGTAGACGAAAAGATTTCTTGATATATTGACCATGGAGTGTAAAAGAATCAAGAATGACTTCAATGTTTTGAGTCTAAGCAACTGAAACGATGATGTTGATGTTAGCTGCTGGGGAAGGCTGGGGGCTGAGTATGTGGGTGGTGGTGAATGGTTGAGGGTGAAGAGTTGAGATGACTATTCGAGTACAGATGTCTCCAGTAGGTAGTTACAACTCCAGTTTGGGAAAAAGGTCTGAATTGGAAATACTATCAATTTAGAAACTGACAGATTATTAATACATAAAGCCATGGACAGGAAAAGAGTGCCAAGAAATGCAGGAGACTAAACTTAAAGGTTAGGGAAGAGACACCGCAGACTGAGGATGCTTGATATAATGAAAATTTTAATTAAAACCTTCACAATGACTCCTAGCTTTATCTGCCTATTTATGCTAACTGATCAATTAACTTCTGCCAAGAGGGCATGTTCTGTCCTGTGTTTGTGTAAGCAGGGCTGGGGTTAACTTTAGGTAATTACTGCCCGGTACTCTCAACAGGGGTGAGCTGTGCCCTTCATGCCCAGCCTCCCATTAATGCCCAGTCGTATGTTCAGATCAGTTAGAAAGCTAAGGACATGAACAGGCTGCCACACAGGTTTATGGCAGGCAGTCTCCCAGTGTGCATTTATGCACAATAGCATGTTTATAAATAATGGGAAATATTACAAAATTCTGTCTATAAATCCTTTATTTAAAAAGCCCCTTCCACTTAATCAGGCCTTGACTGACTCTTAGTAAGTTTTGTGTGGCGTTGGGTTTAAAAGATGGTTCCTAATAATCTTTCCTTTCAAATACTCTTTGCAAGAGTCTCAATTAATTCAAATGCAAGTGAGGATCAATGACTGGAATCTTCTTTAAAATGTAAACATGTAACAAAGAGTATTATTAGGGAAACAAAACCTGAACCACAATTTTAACTGGGATATGGAAAGGGATCCCTATAAAGGTAACTTATTTCTCATATGGTCATTTCAACTGTTTAGAAGTGTTGCTTTAAACACACTTTGAAACGCATGGGATGGAGAAATCTGGGACCTGATATAATACCTGGCACAAAAAACCTCATTGAAATCACAATTTGTTACTGTTTAAAAAGCACTCTATATCGCTTCCAAACTAGCTGGTAAAATATTTTTGGTGTGCTCTACAGACATTTTTATTTTACTAAAGTCTAGTAAGGTGAGTAATCTCTTAAAACTAGACAAATGTTTTCTGAATCTTAAATTTAAGAATAAAAGAGCCTAGAAATAGTTTAAGTTTCTAAATCTTAATTTCAGTCAGATACCATCTTCTTTAAGGACCACCAAATACCAATACAGAAGAAAATAACCACTATCTAGGAGTCTGGCTTAAATACAAAATACAGACAAACACAGTCCAATTTTTGTTATACTGCATGTGGCCAATAGATATAAATTATTCAGACCATATACAATGGTTCACAAACTATAAATCAAACAAAAAGGACAAACTGCAAAGTATTATCAAAACTGGTTTTATTTTCAATACAAGATAAATACCATGCTTGTTACTAGTGCAGTTTAAGACCAACAATGGCCATACAGCAAACTGCTGAACAATTACCTAAATGCTAAAGAAAGAAAAGACAGAAAGTAAACATTAAACACAAAATTGCAATTACAAACATTTTAATAAAATGGAATGAGCTTTCTAATAGAAGCAAATGTGGAAATCTAGTTATCATGGACACCAAAAATATGTCATTTGATCACCTTACCTTTTGCACAGAATCTTACTGTGTGAAGTCACCATAGCTAAAATTTCAAGACTTTCTTTGGCCTTCTGGTATTAGACAAATCGTTTACAAACCGTGATTCAGTAATTCATGGATACTGGAATATGATACAATTTTTTTGTTAAGGGCTTTCCATCAAAAATTGTAAAACAACTTTGTAAGGCTGTACAAGACTGTAAACTACTTTGCTAATATACCATGGGATGAAGAGGAAGAAGGAATAATAAGACCTTTTTTAAGGCTAAAGTCATCAATGTTATAGATGCATTCCTTAGAATACACTATGATTTACCGCAAAGGATCCTTTCCCATTAAATACCACCTGAGTACTTCAATTTTCAACATAAAAAAAAAATAAACATGAATTCACCACTGTATTTTAAAATAAGTTACAAAATGCTGAGAAATGTTACGCAGTAACAATGCAACGAGAGAGAGAAACAACTTCAAAATGAAATGTGTTTTTTTTTGTGTTTTTCTTTCCTGAATGCAGGGTCTAAGTATGAAATTAATGTAAAACATTTATACCCATGGCAGAGTTTTAGGATACTCTCATATGGAATGGAAAACACTCTGTAGTATTTACTATCTGCAGACACCCAATTTAAAATTTGTGTGACTTCAAATAAATTCTACCTAACATTTTAAAAGACTCCCATTACAATGTTAATATAGCAGGAAGTCTTTAAAACATTAAAACCTGTCTGTACTAACCAAATGTTTATACATCCCATACAAAAACCATAGTAGCTGCACACTCAGCAAATGCCAACCACCTGAAATTTTAAAGAAACATTGGTTAAGACAAATCTAAATTAATCTGAACAGCATACAATTGCCTGAATATTTTGAATATTCAAATTCATATTGCTTCTTTCTAATGCCAAGAAAGAAGAGTATAAGAACTTCCTCCCAGAAGCCTAGACATTTTAGCACATTTTCTATTTCGACTTAATGAAACTTTAATCATGAATCCTCTGATTTTTCTAAATCAAAAATCTCACATAACTAACACAAGGAATGCTATATGTAAGGCCACATCTTAATAAATTTATAATTTTTGGTTGAATATTTATTAAAAAATTAGTCTAAGGCTTCTAAGAGTCAAGTTGCTAAAAAAAAATACACCAGTGTTTAAACTGAAGATTAATGTAAAAAAACAACAAACACACACACACACTTTAAGAACAGAAAAATAGAATGCTTTGCTACAAAAATCCCACTTAATGTATTTTAGCACAAAAATGTCATATATGTACAATGGATAAACGTGCATTTAAGTACATACAACTGTGGGAAACATTTACAAACGGCTATGGGATGCAAATGAACTTAATGGATTAAAATTTAAAAGGCAGGTATCTGTAAAACGCCAAGAATCTCAATACTGTATTCTCGGTAAAGAATCAAACATAAACTTTCTCTTAAAATAACAAGCTGAATCTTAAAACACAAAGTTGGACCCATCTTATAAGACACAGAAAATGCAATGATCATTCAGATAATAAAAATCAAAATGTCGAGAGCACTCCAACAGAAAGTCTTATAGTAGCATCTCATTGTATAAAACAGTATGTATTTAGTTATTGGCACATTTAAATATGTAAGGGAAAGTCTTTACCCTTCCAACAATTTTCCCTTCATTATAAAATGTTATGCAACATTCATTAAAACCTCTGTGTTTAAGAACTGACCTTAAAAAACTAGTAAAAAAAAACAATGTTCTCCACAGGAGAATTAAATGAAAATAATACCCTAAACTACAATCCATAAGTTACTTGAACTCCAAATTGTAGTTAACTGCTTAAGAATATGCTAGGTAAACGGGACACTAAATGAACTAAACTATGATCACCAGCCACTGCAACTTAGTCCAAATCTTGCTTATGAAAACTGACAAAATAAACACTTCCAAATTTACACTGGAATATTCTTTCCACAATATATGTCCTCTAACTAAACTAAAGGCAGCGCGTTTCAATTCAAAGTGTTGCTTCAAGAAGCAATACCATTCAGGTGCTGTTATCACTCACACATAACTTTATTGACTGAAAGGAATGTGACTGCATAGCACCAATAAATGCTATGGCTTAAAATTAAACTCACATTTGTTTTCATATCCACTATAATTACTACTACGAAAAAAACGAAAGGTCTCCAGGACTTGCTCACTCTCTCTCTCTCTTTTTTTTTTGGTGTCTATGTAAATAAAGACTTATCTCTTTGGGTTGTTTTTAATACATTAAAAAAAGAAGTATTTTTCAAATCATATCAGCCCATAGACAACAGAAGGGATATAAATAAAACAAGGATTGCAATTTTCACCTTTATAGCTATACATTCATGTGTTATCAGGTAGAACACGACTGTAAAATTTAACTGGTCAAACCAAGAAGTTATTTCCTTCTGACACTTAAAAATATTGGACTAGCAGCAAGCAATTCTAGCACACTCACACTGTCTGTAACAAGTCACGTAATGAGATCAGCCATGTAGGGAGAAGAGAGTGACATAGAATGAGCAATTAAAGGGTTCCACTGATAAAAATTGAGAAAGTAAATGAAGGATTTAATTAGCATAAAATTTCCAGTTTCACTTCAAGTTCAAACACAGTTGGATTTTTATGATTCCATTTTAACATCATTCAGAGAAATTTTTATTCTCTGAATATTTACTTACCTTTTAAGCTTACTATTAACTAATTTCCTTTGCAATATATTTATGTCCATACTTTGCATTGGGCATTGTAATTAAAATATCAAAAACTAGAAAATGATAAAAACTAGAACACCTATACACAAAACAAGAAAATCAATTTTGATACAACCCTCAAATAATGTTAAAAGGGCAAATGCATTTCAACAAGATAAAACATTTAAAAATTTTGAAAGCAAACAGTTCTGATAAACACCAATGATCCCATGCATAAATACTCTCACGAACTGTTGTAAAATAAAACTGATAATATGAATAATTTGAAACAGCTAATTTTGTAAGAACTACTGTGACAGCACACAAGATGAAAGTGAGGAACTGCAGTGCAAATTTCTGGAAGGCTTTTACAGTTGCACATGACATAATATCTAGGATACCTAAAAATACTTCAAGCATTGTCCTAAAATTTGGCGATACTTTTTAAAACCAATGTGTATTATCAGAAGACCTCTCAAAGATAATCAGATCTTAAAAACATTAAAAGCAAATTATAACCTGCTTAAGGATGTTAGTTCAAATTTCTGTAGTGATTCAAAATAACCTTCCTATAAAATGTCTAATCAAGGTGACACTGCCTATGCTAATTTTGCAATTAAGAACATATGCTAGGCAAGTGCTTATACTGGGGGCCTATATGCAAGGCAGGTTTGGGGGAAAGATCTTTGATTAACTCTACCATGAATCAATAGTTTGCATAAAAATACACAGAATTCCTTAAACGATGGAGATAGAGTATACCTATAACCTCCCAATACACACACGGGAGAATACAACCTGACGTTAATAAACATCACACCCATCAGAAATCTATATAGTAACCGGAAAATAAAACTAAGGCTCTCTTTACTCAAATCTGCTGAATGACTGTATTTACACTGCCCATGGCTTCAAAAATTAACCATAAGCACTATCAATATAAAACCACAAATAACTGCCGCATCAAGTCGGAAGTGTCAAAATATTTCTTCAATGCCAGCAGTTTACAATTAAGCATTTCAGTACATCTGTGTTGTGATTAAGCTGCATTACTGTAGCAAATAACGTATGGGTTTTTACTAAAATGTTAAAACCACAGAATTGTTTTGACCCCTAACACATTGCCTGAATTGTTGTGAAATGTCACTTTTTACAGGTTTACATACCATTCAGCAAAATCACAAGCTAACTAGGTAAAAACAGCTAGAAAAGCAGAATATAGAAATATTAAATATCCATGTAATCACCTATCCTAATATCAAAACCAAGGGCAACAGACACTTAATTAGTATGTTTAATTCACTGACCGCAAGATTAGATTAATGCATATCCAAAAATGCTATTGCAACGCTTTTTTAAAGGACAGTATAAATGTCATAGTAACATTATCTTTAGATATTGCTAAACACAAGACTTTCCCTGAGGTGTAAACATCAAATAACTTGAACAGCTTTACACATCAGCCCCATTAAACAGTTTATTACAACACTACATCTATTGTAATCAAAGTGGTGCTGTTTACAGACATTATCATATGAACATTTTTAACAAGAACAAACTACTATAAAAACAAGCATTTACTTGACATTTTTTCAGTTGCTTGCACATTATAATGGCCAAAAAGTATATAACCAGTAATAAAGTTGCAAAAGCTATAACTTTTTAAATCACACAGGTTTTCCTCAAATAAAAACAGTTAAGCAACATAAAAAATAAAAGGAGAGCTACTGGTTACCATTTATGCAGATTTGCTTTATTCAGATCTATTCCTGTTCATTTTATCCATGAATCCTTACAGGCTCAGTTCAATCACAAGAAGCAAACTGCTGGACAAGCGTCATGTTTCCCTCATGAAGACTGTTTTGTCTTGGAAGGTGTTCCTCTTCCTTCAGCTGTAATGTGTCAAAATTTGTGATGTAGATTTTGCTATTCCCCATAATACACAGAAAAACGCTGGCTTAACTATACATACACAAGTCGTGCATCTATTTCACTGTTACGTATTCTAACACAAAGAATTAACTGAAACAGTAGCTGCCTTTGTGGTGGAGAAATGCTCCCAATTTATGTGATGATTAAAACTTCAGACATTCTGATTTCATTCTTCTTGGACCTTATTGCCTTATAAATTTAATGACTGAAACAGAAGTGAAAATACAGCAGCTACTGTTTCTGTGATGGTGGAAACATAAGTCATTTTCTAATGTATGCACACTACAAAAATAAATTTTAAAAATGCTTGAATGATTTTAATGTAAATATTTTTCATTCAAACACATAAATTCTATAGAATGCATTAACAATTAAATTCGAATTGAATATAAAATGCAATAAGTTATTTTACAAATTAGTTGTATTTGACAGCATACAGGAACTTCTGCAAATGTTATCAATCAAAAGGTCCTCCATGTTACAAAATTTGTAAATATATAGCTCAGTATGCACATTTAAATAAATATAACATCCACGTACAAATCTTCAGACGTAATACAAATTTAAAACATTTACTTTACTTTCACTCTAATCCTCCTATATTTAAATATCTAATGTAATATATAAAATAACCAAAAACAAGCTAAATAGGAATCTACAGTGATAAATTTCATTGAAAACTCACATGAAGAAAAAAACCCCCAATAAATTTGATAAACTAAAATTTTTGGAATACATAATTGTGCAAGCTTCAAGTAGAGATTCACAAAAGAGACAATCAATTAACTTGGATAAGTGATCACTAAAACATCACGTATTTAAAATATAAATCCCAAGAGAGTATTTCAATAATAAGATGATGTAGTAAGAGGTAAAAGAGCACAATATTTAGTGACATTTTGCCATAAAATTAAGAAATATTTTTGCTCTACAATTGAGTAATTAATATTCTATCAAACTATAAATTTTATCCTTTATGTCCTTTCCTCTCCACTAGGCTCTAAGAATCCTAAGAGCATCAGTACAAATATACATTCACATTGCCTAGCAGTAAAAAACCTAAATTTTTATAACTGCAGAAGGAAAAAACAATGTTATAATCCTGGACTTTCTCTTAAATAGTTTCCATTTGCCCATGTTTTTCAAAGAGATACTTAAACCATTTCTAATGTTACCTGTTATTGTACCCTTATTTTATTGTTGTTGAACCTTTTGGTGGAATTATTTCATTAAAAAAATCTAGAAAGGCAGCTTTAATGTTTTATTTTATTATTTGCAATGCACTTTTAAAAACTAGTATCACAGTATTAAAGAGATAAGGAATATGAAAAAACGGATTACTAAAAAATAAATCTATATTTTTTGTTATGCTGGGAGAGATAAGTCATAAAGAGGGAAAAATTATTTAAAGTCACAGTGAGCAAAACAAAAATACCCAACCCTTCCAAAAATCATGTGACATACACTGCAACTTTTTATCATTTATCACTCCAGTGGAGAATTTTACTGCTTTTAATGTAGAAAATCCTGTTCGTGAAATTACAACACACACCTTTATCCAGGACGAATGCACCCATCTTTTGCATGATTATACTTTATAGTTAGAACTTTACTATTAATAAACCTCTCATTTTCACCATACAGACATAAAAATCTGGGGGATATTCTGACAGTTTTTATTTCTATTTCTAAACACTTTACAGTTATCCATTTGAAAATACAAAATTTACAATCTCAAACGAAAGCAATTTTGAAGGCAATACAACCCATTTCCAATAATCCAATTCCATATTATAGTTTCAAATTTCTAAGTAGACATCTACATAAACAAAGATATCAAAAAGAAGCTTAAAAGTGACAAATACATTCAATGCTGTTGTTTTCAGAATACCATTTGGTCAAATCTTTTCATGTCAAAGCCACACAATTACTTGCTTTAGCTATCAGTTATAAAAGGAAGATCTATGTTAACAGTTATTAAACAATGAAGATGACAAATGGAACCTACAGCTCCTTAAATAAAATCTGTAAAATGAAGACTAAATATAATTTCAGAACAGAAACACCTGCATGCTGAGATTAATGTAAGATTAAATCAATAGTAACTAATCATGAGTGTTTCTGTTAGAAACTAAGCAAATTTGTTAGCATCAGTATCTCAAACTCATGGCAAACTCATCCTTCAAGTAAAAGATCCAAATGTATATTTGATATGGCTCTTTATAGATTTTTACATTAATATATCGAATTTTAATAATTCTAATATAATTTTAGAGATGTACTTTTATTTACTCAGTGAAATTAAATTCTCTTTTACCTCAAAATTTCTCCTTAACAAGAGGAATAGAGATAGGGTGGGCAAAAGAAACAGAAGTATCTAAATATAAGTTAAATCTTTTTAAAAATCAAAATTCCTTCCTGCATTGACTAGTATATATTGCACAAAATTCTGTCTACTGTAGATGTTTACAAAAAAATCCTCTTACTACCAAAACATTTTGTATTTTTGTCTTACTATCTTTAGAGTTAGTACTTACCTCATTTAAACTAAAGCCTTTTATTACACTATAAAACCTTTACATGATTGTTGTTCTAGGCATTTCACTAAATAAAAATGAACTTCACCACAGTCAAACAAAACTCAGCTTTGTCCTCAAAATTTCACGAAGTGGACATTTCAAAATAAGCTGCTTGTGTAATTCAGTATTCACTTTGAGAGTTAAAACATGCTACCACAGAAAACAAATTAGTAAATTTGGATAGCATATAAGGCAAACCTAGGCCTTGTTGGTTATTAGGCTTTTGTTAAACAATGCTAACTAAATATTCATTCAAAACATTATTCATTCAGAACAATTTAATTTACAAACTAGAACAATAATAATAAACTTCACACTAAGATGATGGTGAAAGAGCAAAGTGACTCACATTGGCATGGAATTTTTTAAAAGAGGGAACATTGTTTGTAAACAACCATATTCTTAAACCACAGTGAGCAAAAACACACTATATACATTCATTCAAGGGATCACTTCCTACCCTTCTGCACTTCAATTAAGATAGCTATGTAATCTAGTCAGACAAGTTTTGCAAATAATACTAAAAGCAAGGAAAATTAAGAGTGAAAGAAGTGAGAGCCAGAAGAAGCAGGCAGTTAGGATATAAGGGAAAACACAAAGCTGGACAATACAAAGCAGATCTCAGATTACCTAAGAGTTGCAGAATAATTTTTAAATCTAATTACCACTAGTATCATTCATCAGATAATTAAAGAGAATTTAATTTTCACATAAGCCTCAAAGTAACACTAACTCTTAAGATGAAACAACATAAAAAAACCTTTTGTTTTGGCTTTTGTTTTCCCCAAATTAATGAAAAACTATAAACTGAGTAAGAAATGCAAAGTACCCTAAATCTTGTACAGTAACATCTAAGATCATAATATTTATGGCAAAAGTAATCATTCAATAAAAAGTTAGTTATTTAATCCATATTCCATACATGATGCTTAAATTTATCAAAGAAATGCATAATGATTTGAGAATATAAAAAACCTCATTTATCAGGGAAAGGGAGAGATGAATAAAGAGTATTTAAAAAATAATAATTTGGTTTCAACTCTTCAGTACACAAAGAGAAAGTGACTTAACAGAATTTACTGAGTAGGGTTGTTCCAAACAAGTAATAAGTGGAATGCAACCTATATGAAAATAACTCAACTATGAAAGCAAAATTATTTCTGTTAAGTGTACAATCTTAAAACACTGAAATACTTTTGTTTTGCTCAGAGTGGTCTGAGAATAGAGGCAGAAATTACAGAATATAAAGCACAATGTATTTACATACCAAAAATTTACAATACTGATATCCCATTGAAATACTATCTATTTGAACCTAGATATTATATGTTTTAATAAAAACTAATACATTTTTAAAATGAGAGAATGCAATTAACATTACCAACAGTTCAAACACAAAAAAAATTAAGATGGGACAGACATTTACAGCTTGCCAACATCATTATGTTTCCAGTTAAATTAAGAACTTGCTCTTTTAGCCATTCATCATTCACTTTAATAGATTACATTGTTTTATTTGTATACAGACTTAGTGACATTCACTTTAGCTTCCAAGTTACTCTTACTCCATTTGGTCAATTTAAGATTTACCTGAAAGCTCAAAAGGACTCATATTTTAAAACTTCTAAAAAGGTCAACAGACCTTATTATTCAGGTGATTAAATGTGCAGATAGCTGTTTATTTTTAAAAGTTTTTCACTTGATTATATTTAATCCCATTCCCCATCCCTTTATTCATCCTCAATAAATAAGTTTGCTATAGCAAAGATATAATATTCCAGAATAACATAAATGTTTGCACTGGAAATGCTTATGTAAAATTTTTGCTTGGATGAAGGCACATAACAATATTACAACTCAATTCTGATTAATGTACAAACAAAACATGAAAATTTTGGTATGGTACACATCAGTGATTAAGAAAAATGTCAACAATAGTTTGCAAGTTAGGAATTCATAGTTAATGTCTGAATCTAAAGAAACTCAAGCCATGATATAGTTAGGTGTACCCATTACTGAAATGTAATGTTAGTTAATTCAAAGTACTTAAAATCAACAATGAACTTTAAGGAGTTACTTGGCTGACTATGTTAATTTAAATAGAACCAGTAAGAAACCTCATTAATTAATTTTGGGTACAAACTGGCTCAGAAGCCCCTGATGGAGACATCCAATCTTAAGAGATGACTGAAAATATACGCAAGTTTTATTACCATGCCTTCAATAAATAGAATCTTGTTGATAACAGAGTCTAAATAAAAATATGACTTGTAGGTCCTGTACCCCATTATATAAATGAAATGGCTGATAAGCATTCAAGTAATAAGTTGGCCACAATTCATCTAAAGCAACTGATGGACACTGATAAGTTTTGCATAAGATGAAATCACATCTATTCAACCCAGGGGGACAAAAACCTGTCTCTTTAAAATTTAATGTTTAAGTTTACATGATATAACATTCAATTCTTTACTCATATCCAGAAAAACAGTATTGATTTCAATAAGATTAATTTTAAAAGTGAAAAATATTTTGCATCATATTAAAGAAATGTTTTGAGAAGTATTTAAGTTCTATAATACAATACATAGAGGACTATTTTAAAATTAAAACTTTGATAAATATTCAAAATGCATATTTGAAATGCAAGGAAGAGTATTAAAACTGGCCTTTTCACTTCAATGTGCCCTTAAAACTGCAAATAATGTAATAGCGTATTGGGTACCATAAAAATAAGGCCTACATGCTTATTTGCTAAATTACCCCAAAAATTATCAATTGTTAAAATGTGTCTATTATAGTTAAAGAAACTGCTATTCTATCATAAATTATACACTTGGTAAAATCTTCGATTTTGTCCATAACAATTTAAATACTAACAATTACCGTCACTTAATTTTCAATGTTTCCCATAACTATGGGAAATAACTGTGTAAAGAGTAGTTACCTCAAGGGGTTTGTTTTAGTCTAATCTGAATATGCCACCAACATATAACGGAAAAATATTTGTTTACAGAATAGCCTTTGTGTCACATGCACCAGCCTTTATAGTGCCCTCCTCCCTCCCACTTTTCACATGAATAAATGCTGTTCACAGTTATAAAAATAAAATTACACGTGAAAATGAAGTAGAAACAGACAACTCTTCCCACTTTATGAAAAATGTACACAAGAAAGTTTTAAAATACAGAAAAAAAGACAATGATTATGGTTATGAATGAAACATCAAAGAAAATTATTTCAAGGTTATTCTAACCTGGGATGTATAATTTGATACAATTAAAAATTCTTAGATATGGACTACCCTGAACCCATTTTATGGAGTAAGTTTCATTTCTTCTTTGCGAATTAAAGGATGCTGTCGTTTTTTTTCTCTTTTAAAAACAAAAACCAGATGCTAGTAAAAGTGTCTTTACTACAAGTTGTTTTTTTAAAAGTAGAAAAGCTCTTTCAATGTTGAGAAACCATCCTGTACTTTTAAAAGTTTTAGGGACAGAGTTAGTTCCAGGAGAGAAACTTTAAATTTATTTTTTAAAGTCCAAGCACATTTTATATGTATGTATATATATGGAATAACTCCTTGTATTATATATTTTAAATCACATGTAAATTATGTGAATAAGAGAATTCCAATTTATAGATTTTAGAAGTAGACAATGAGTCCTCTTGATTATTTTCTTGCTTTCTTAAGACCCTTAACAATCTGAAAGCTAAAAGTTGTAACAGCAACACAATACTTAGAGGTCAAATTTTTTTTTACCTGTCATTACTTACCCGTCATTTGTCTCAGATGGTTCCAGAAGATTAAATTCAGAACAAGTAGTTGGACCATTTAAAATGTAGGTATATACTGTATAAACAATAGCCTTGGAGTTATAATTACCATTAATAATGCATACACTAAATACAACAAGAACAAGGAATACCCACCTTCTAACGATGACGATACTCGCGCTCTCGGTCACGCTCTCGGTCTCGGTCCCGATCTCGGTCCCGGTGTCTCTCTCGTTCTCTGCTTCTCTCTCTATAATAATCATCATGACGATCTCTACTTCGGGATTTATGGCGCCGACTCTTTTCTCGCGATCTACTATGGTCCCTCTCTCTTGATCGTTCACGTCTTCTAAAAGAAATTGCTGGATTAATGCTCTCCATAATTGGATAGTTTAAAAAGATTTTCAATATTTTTGTGTGTAAAAATATCTAAGGCAAAAAATTTTTTATAAGCCTATTTCAAACTCATGATACCCTGAACTATCAATGATTTACCAATTCACCTACAAGCATGAACTAGAAATTCCATTTTAAAATATTCACCCAAATATTGATAACCTGTCACACCAGGGCAATACGTAATATCATGTTTTATCTATTTTAACTGGTAGTCTAAAACAGACATGTATTGTTCACCAAATAATAAAGAGAAAGGTAAGAGAGAAAATTTCAAAGGACTTCTGTTTCAAGGTAAAGAATATATAAAAGGTAGTTCTGTAGATATAAAATTCATGAAATCACTCAGTATACAATGAGACTTAAATAGAAATTACCACCTATTAACACAGGTTACCTAAACCTATATGTAAGTATCAATTTTACATTTATACCTAACCAAAATGTTACTCCTCCAAGAAATTTTCTAATAATATATACATGTTTGGTGGCAGGGCTGGGAAGAGTGGTGGGAAGCAAAGAAGAAAATCTAGTAATTATGACTACTAGTAAAGACTGGGATACTATTTACATTGTTACTTAATAAAGAGAAATGTCTCATAAATCGCTTTTAAAAAAACACACCCACAGGTAATTTAACAAAGTATGTTGCCTAAAATACTTTTAGAAATTCTATTCTAAATTTGAAATTCATTACTAGGTGCTTATTTTGGACTTAAAAAGTTTAAAAGAAGGCTTTATCAGCTATGCCTAATTTGTTGAGATACAAAAGTCCTTACACTGGGTCACAATGTAATAATTATAAAGTTGGGGACCATGACAATGAAAACCTCCTTTTCCTCAATTTTTGAAGATTTTACCACCAGATAAAGTACACAAAAAGACAGATCTAAGAGTATCATGTGAAGATTAAAGATCTACCGTTCAAAAACATTTAAAATTTCAAGGTCAGCAGTAATGCTAAAAAATGGAATTTACCTAGTTAAAAAAACTAAGAATAGATAATTCATTCATTAACTCCTTTGTTCAAGAAATATTCATTTAGCATCCATTCTGTATATTCATTAGAAATATTGTAATGACAGCCACTATGGAAAACAAGTACAATGGTTCCTCAAAAAATTAAGACTAGAGCTACCATACAACCAAGGAATACCTCTTCTGGGTATCTACCAAAAAAATTAGGAAACATTTATTCGTAAAGATATATGTACCCCTATGTTCATCGAAGCATCATACATGGTAGCCAAGACACAGAAACAACCAAAGTGGTCTTTGGTAAATGATTGGATAAAGAAAATGTAGTTCATATACACAAGGGAATACTACTCAGCCATAATAAGAAAGGATGAAATACTGCCATTGCAACAACATGGACGGATCGTGGGAGTATCATACTAAGTGAATTAAGTCAGACAGAAAAGGACAAGAACCGTATTATTTCCCTCATATGTGGGATATAAAACAGAAAGCAACAAACGAATAAACAGAATACTCAGGCAGCCCGCCCAGCATGGCTCAGTAGTTGAACATTGACCTATGATCCAGGAGGTCACCGTTCAATTACAGGTCAGGGCACATGCCACAATTTCCGGCTCGATCCCCAGTAGGGGGCATGCAGGAGGCAGCCCATCAACGACTCTCATCACTGATGTTTCTCCCTCTCTCCCTCTTTCTGTGAAATCAATAAAAATTTATTGAAAAAACAAAACTCAGACAGACAACAGTATGGTGGCTACCAGAGGGTAAGGGAGGTAAGAGGATTTCAAAGAAGGTAAAGGGGGTCAAATATATGGTGATTAAAGGAGACTACACTTTTGGTGGTGAACACACAGTATGTGGATGATGTACACTTGACTCTATGTCACTCCAATAAAGTTATTTAAAAAAGAGAAATATTATAGTTAATAGTATGGGTAAGGCCCCTTCCACCTTTCAACATGTATAGTGAAAAGAAGTGTGAGTTAATAATAAATGGAATAGATTATAGTAGGCACTACGAAAGAAATAACAAAACATGACAAAATGTCCTGGGAGAAGACCCTTGCTAGAAGTTAAGATTGTGTTGAGGCATGAAAAATATAAGAAGCCATGCCCTGGCTGGTGTGGCTCACTTGAATGAGCATCATCCCATGGTCTAGGCATATGCCTGGGTTGCAGGCACGGTCCCCAGGTGGGGGCGTGCAGGAGGCAGCCAATGGATTTCTCTCTCGCCCCCTCCCTTCCTCTCTCTCTAAAATCAATAAAAACATTTATTTTTTAAAAAAAGCCAGGTGACAAGCTGAAGAAAAGGGCTCCTAACAGAAAGACTATCAAATACAAAAACAGTGAGATGATCAAGTGCTTGAGAAAGAGAAGGGAGACCAGTATGGCTAGAGAATAGTAAGTAAGAGGAGAGGTACACGATGAGGCTGAACAGATAGACAGGGACTGTATCACACAGTACCTCAGTGTTTACAGTCTTATTCTAAGAGTAACTGGAAGCCTTTGAAGGGTTTTAAGCAAACGAACACTGGACAGTTGATTTAGAGTTAAAAAGCAAACAAAAAACAACAAAAACAACCTCTTAATTGCTGAGTAAACAGTAATAAGTACAATCAAAGTCCTATTTTAAAGTCCCAAACATTATTTTTTCTATTTGTAAAAGTAGCAGTTTTAAATAGAAATGAGACAGGAAAGTTTTACCTTGATCCAGAACCATAAGACTTGGATTCAATTCCATGAAGGCAATCTTGCAAAGAGCTGATAAGAACTTTGCAACGATCATCAGCAGATACTTTGGATTGTTTAATTAAAGAAATTGCAGTTACCAATGTCTCAATAGCACTCCCATAATCACCTGTTAGGAGAAGAGGGATTGAAGTCAAGTGAGTTTTATTTTCAAAATACCACCAAACCACCTGCAGTAAGAGTATAAAGCATTCTATACAAGAAGTGAACTTTAAAATGACCACAGAAGGTATCTTAATTTTTTTTAGTGTTTTGTCATTTGGAAAAGGCTTTTAAAAATGTGCACAAAATTAGCACAATCTGGTATTATTACAGCTGTGTGAAGCAAGTTTATCATTTTGTAAATATGATAATAAATGAGTGACTCTAAGGCTCCTGACTCATTAAATGTCAGGGCTAAGATTTAAACCTACATCTAGAATTTTTAAATTAGGAGTTTTTCCATTACACTGTGACACATAGGTTTCTTCAATACCTTTTAAATAAAGTATAGGTAATGATTTCGGAATATAAAAATTACTATAGGTAAATGGTTATCTTAATAACATAAATAAGAAATATTAATACAGGAAGAAATATACAAACCAGCACTAGCATCAGACACAGCTCTTGAAATAGCACTGCTTGAGATTGCCCTATTTCTATTCATGATTTCTTCAAACTCAGCTTCACTCAATGGCGTTCTTGCTGTATCCATTTCCCTATAAAATCAGAATAAACCTTACCTCATATTCAACAGATTTTCTAAGTTAGTCTTAACAATATATAAAGCAATTCATATTGAATGCTTTTGAGAAATACCTTAGATCTAAGTATTTACTTTTCCAGATTGAAGCATGCTATTTTTCTCCTACAAAGAAAGCAAATCTAACCAAAATTCTCTTATACCACTATCTTATAGCTGAAATGAAGTAGCAGCTTAGAAATCTTGTTTTTCTGGAGGGCAGGAATGACATATTTACACAGCTACAATATATTATTTTTCAGTCACACAGAAACAGATATAAATTTTTTGATGAATACACACACACACACAAAATGTTGACTGCAAAATATAGCCTACACTATCAAGGACAGGAATCTGGTTTCATTCCGTTTGGATACTCTAAGCAGAGAGCCCAACTCACAACTGAAGGATAATAAGATATAAGATCTCAGGCTATCCAGTTTGCCACCAAATCCCTAGAAAAGTATCTGGAAAATAAAAGGTACTCCATAAGTGTAAATATTTGTTGGGGGGAAAATGAGTAAAATGCCAAGATTTTCTAAAGCTACTTGACAACTTTAAAAACTGTACATGTAGCCTGGCCAACATGGCTCAGTGGTTGAGTATCGACCTATGATCCAGGAGATCAAGGTTCGATTCTGTGTTTCTGTTTTTATCTTGCTCTCCCTCTCCCTTCCTCTCTCTGAAATCAATAAAAATGTATTAAAAAAAAAAAAAAAGTTGTACATGTAACCCTGTCCGGTGTGGGCTCAGCTGTCTGAATGTTGTCCCATGCACTAAGAGGTCACAGACTCAATTCCTGGTCAGGACACACACCCAGGTTGCAGGCTCAAACCCCAGTATGGGGTATACAGGAGGCAGCCAACTGATACGATTGATGTTTCTCTCTTATCAATGTTTCCCCATAGCTCTCTCCCTCTCCCTCTCTCTCCAAAACACTCAAGAAAAAACATACTTTTAAAAAACATATGGAGGAAATGAATCCCCAGTGAGTTAGTGACTTGCCCTAAATCACATGGCTATGTAAGTGGCAGAGGTGGAGTATTCTCAACCCTGTTCTGTATCTTTTTACCATACCATACTGCCTCTTCTAATAAGAGAATATAGCACAGAAAATTAAGTATCTGGAGAAAAGGCCGTAATTTTTTAAAAACCTCAGTGATGGAGTATACAGTATCTTTTACCAAACTTACAAAGTTTACATTCAAAGATACATACTAACTTACCTTCCAGGAGGCCCATAGTCACCCCTATCATATGGCGGAGGTCGGCCATATGGATCTGTTGGTGGTGGACCCCGACTATCTGATGTAGGCATGCCGCTGTTAGTTGGTGGAGGAAAGAAAGCCGGGTTCACATGTGGAGCTGGCGGTGGAGCACCTGGAGGTGGTCCAGGAAGATGCGGAGGAGGAGCAAGTGTAAGGGGTGGCCCAAGAGGACCAGGTGGGCGAGGTGGAAAGGGGCCTGGAGGTGGAGGTGGTCCCTGTTGTGGAGGTGGTGGACCAGGAGGGGGGCCGTAGCCAGGAACTGGAGGTGGAGGACCAGGAGGCAGCGGACCCAAAGGAGGCTGCCCAAATGGTTGTCCAGGAAAAAGAACTGGCGGTGGAGGGCGATCTCCTCGATTAGGAGGCCCAGCTAAAGGAGGAGGCAGAACCTGACCAGGAGGTGGAGGACCTGGTGGACCAGGTGGGCCTGGAGGACCTAAGGGTGGACGTGGTGGAGTCTGTCCAGCTACAGAATAAAGGGGAGAGAGAGAAAAAACAACAACACTTCAATAATGTATTTTAACCTTTCTGCCAACATTATACTTTTAAAGCATAACTCAGAGCAAGATTCTTTCTCTTTAAATAAAACCCACATAGTAAATGCTACACTAACTACAAAGGTAAAGTATATCCTTACAAATTTAACTTCCTCAATTTATGCTTAAGAAAAATTATTGAAATAAAAACTTTACTAAAGACAACAATGCTTAGCGATAGTTTCCATCTTTCAGCATACACACATTTCTTACAGTGAAATCACCCACCTTATATTCTACTCTGATGCCAAGCTAGAAAGTGAAACAAGGAAAAATTGTCTTGAAAGAATTTTTTAAGAGGTAAGAAAATAAGACGGATGTAAATATTCTATATATAAGTCAAGCAAGTTTGGAGAAAAATAAAGACCTTTTAGGCCAAAAATGGGTATTTCCTCTATGCTGTGCCCCATATGCCATGGAATCCTAGTTTCCAGGAACAAAGGCCGAGTTCCTTTAACAAGATGCTTGATCAAATTTCCTGGATTCCAAAAATAGCATAACAAGGAGAGTAAGTCACATCAATAATGCATTACTTGAAAAGAGAGAAAAGGAAAAGAGGTATTAGATAGACACATTTTATCCATGGTAATTTAAGAAAAATTTTACCTGGAAACGGTGGGGGTGGCCCTCCTGGTCCTGCTGGCCCAGGAAATCTGTCCCCACCAGGAACAGCCCCTGGAAAACGGCCCCGTCCTCTACCACCTTGTGGAAATGCTGCACGTGAACTGCCTCCTGGAGGACCAGCTTTACCTTCCCCAGACATTTGTCCTGATTGTGTAGCTGCAAATATCCAAATACTCATAAATAGCATTTATTAAAATAGTTCTCCGAAACGTAACCATTGTTATTAGAAACAACCATATTTCAAAGTTCATTTATACTATATACTAACTTGCAGATATGCCTTGGGACCATCCAAACTACTTGAGAAGTATTCATTAGGAAAACATTCACATCTA
Source organism: Miniopterus natalensis (assembly GCF_054644295.1). Taxonomy (NCBI): domain Eukaryota; kingdom Metazoa; phylum Chordata; class Mammalia; order Chiroptera; family Miniopteridae; genus Miniopterus; species Miniopterus natalensis. The sequence continues at coordinate 128,177,940 of NC_142082.1, forward strand.
TCTAAGTTCTTTTGAAGTCTCAAAATAGCCAGGCATAAATGTATTTCCAATGAATAGATTATAAGTTACTTTCAAAATACAGTATTCTCTGCAGCAGCCAAGACCAAAATTCTCCAACAGAAATATTAATTTCATTAAGCACAAACCCTTTAAATTTTGTAACAGTCTTTAGTTACTTAAGCCTTAAGTGCTAAAACATTAAAAAAACACCAACCACTTGAATTTCTGTTAATTACATGATCATCCACTTTATCTCTTTAAGCGATAGCATTCATAGTGGGCAATGGCAAATCTTTTCTACAGTCACTTTACCAAGTGGTGAAAGGTCTTGGTGCCAAGCAGAAATCAACGAATATTTTCTGGTTATCAGTGGTTTCTCCACCACCATAACACACATCCACATAAGTTTCCTTCAATCTAAGGATTAGAATGTAGTTTCTTCCTTTCTCTAGGATGGGAATGACAGGACAAGAATGGCAGGGCTACAGAACTTGCACACTGTTGAATAATATTGGGTTTGTGACACCTAGAGAAAAATGGGAGTAGGTTTCCAGCACATAGGACCACAGTCATAACCAGTAATTAAATCAAATGTAAAGCATGGACTTTCTAAAATGGATTCTCCAACAAACTAAATATTAAAATGACTTTTCTAGTATAATATCTAATAAATGCTAGCAACATTGATTAAAATACACATCTTTTAATAAAAGCCTCAGAGGAATTGCTTACTTTTCCTGGACTGCATTTCAAATTGACTCAGGAACTGTTTATTGCATGGAGTTACAACAGGATTCTGACCATGAAGTTCTCTTTTAGGCAACAGATCCATTAACTTTTTTGAGGATGCTTCAGATCCAACACCAACAAGAGCAAACCTAAAAGTTGTTTAAAGGGGTGAGGATAGAAAGTGAGGAGAGGTTAATGTTACTATTATTAAAAAGGAAATAAAAGGAAATAGCCTGAATTCAATTTTATCTAAGAAAACATTTCTTAAATTAAAACTATGTAAGTTGATACTTTCATCTTTAACTTTTTAAAAAAATATATCTTTATTGATTTCAGAGAGAGGAAAGGAGAGGGAGAGACAGAAACAGCAATGATGAGAGAGTCATTGATCGGCTGCCTCCCGCACGCCCCCAACTGGGGATCAAGCCCGCAACCTGGGCACATGCCCCAAACAGGAATCGAACCCCGATTGCCTGGATCCCAGGTCGGCACTCAACTGCTGAGCCACACCCAGCCGGGCTCACCTTTAACTTTTTAAATCACATACCATACAACTCACTCATTTAGTGTGCAGTTCAGTGGTTTTTAGTACATTCACAATTTCACAGCCATCACAATTTTAGAACATTTCACCACACCAAAATAAAACCTTATACCCATTAGCTGTCACTTCATTTTCTCTCATCCCCCAACCCTAAGCAACCACTAATCCCCTTTCTGAATCTATGGATTTGTCTATTTTGGACATTTCATATAAATGGAATCATACAATATGTAGTCCTTTGTGACTGGTTTCTTTCACTTAGCATCATGTTTTCAAGGTTTATGCATGTTGTAGCATGTATCTGTACTTAATTTCTTTTTATGGCTGAATAATATTCTATCATATGGATAACACATTTAAAAAATCCATTCATTGATGGACAATTGAGTTGTTTCCACTTTTGGTTATTATGAATAATGCTACGATGAAAAGATGCTCAACATCATCAACCATCAGGGAAATGTAAATCGAAACCACAGTGAGATGCCATTTCACACCCACTACGGAAGCTTTAATAAAAAGACAACAGGTATTGGTGAGGATGAGGAGAAACTGAAACCCTCATACACTGCTGATGGGAATGTAATGTGGCAGAGCCCCTTTGACAATCTAACAATTCCTCAAAAAGTTAAATATAGAGCCAACACATAATCCAGTAATTCCACACCTAGGTGTATATATATATACACCCAACAGAATTGAAAATATTATGTTCATACAAAGCTGGTATATGACTATTCATAGGGGCATTATTCATAATTAGCAAAAGCAGAAAGAACCCCGATGTCCATCAAATGATGGGTAAAATAAAAAAGGGGGTACATCCATATAATGAAATATGTGGCCATAAAAAGAATTAAGTACTGATACATGCTACAACATGGATGAACCTTGAAAACATTATGCTAAATAAGTGACATGGGGCCATTTATTATTGTATGATTCCATTTATATGGAATGTTCGAATAAGGCAGTCCGTACAGACAGATTGCTAATGGGTATGAGATTTCTTCTAGGGGTGATGAAATGTTCTGGAATGAGATACAAATAGTTGAACTACTTTGTAAATATACGAAAAAAAACACTGAACGCTTTTAAAGGGTGAATTTTATGGTATCTGAATTATATCACAATTAAGAAAAATACATTTAAAATGAAAAAATGATTAATAATTTTGCACAGCTATAGTATATTCTAGGTGATCAGAAGGACTTTTAGGAGCTTAGAACTCCTTTCTCCCTAATGTTCAAAATGGTTGTTAGCTAGAGCCCTCATTCTGGTCAACAAAAAAATTCTGCAGTTTTGAGGCAAGATTAAATTTAGGAACAGTTTAATGAACTCATTAATTTAACAAATATTTATTGAGCAACACACCACCTTCTACATGCCAGGCAACATCCTAAGGCTAGGGATACAATAGTGAACAAAACAAAATCCCTGCTTTCATGGAGTTTATAATGTAGTGGGAGACAGGGCAATACACAAACAAAAATACACTAGTAACAGAAAAAATAAATTTTGTACAAGATGGTCAGGGATGGAACTTTTTTTTTTTTTAAACCAAGACTCAAACTCCATTTTCTTTCTTTCTTTATTTATTTTAAATATATCTTTATTGATTTCAGAGAGAGGAAGGGAGAGGGAGAGACAGAGATAGAAACATCAATGATGAGAGAGTCATTGATCGAGCCCGCAACCCGGGCATGTGCCTTGACCGGGAATCGAACCCCGATCGCCTGGATCCTAGGTCGATGCTCAACCACTGAGCCACGCCCGGCCGGGCAGGGATGGAACTCTTAAACAGAGTCCTGAATGAAGTGAGATCCATGTGAATATCTGGGGGGAAAAATAAACCAAAAGAGGAAACATCTAGAATAAAGGTCCTAAGAAAGAATATGTTTCATGCCCAGCCAGGCTTGGCTCAGCGGTTGGGCGTCGGCCTAGGATCCAGGAAATCGCGGTTCGATTCCCGGTCAGGACACATGCCTGGTTGCTGGCTCTTGCTGGCTCGTTCCCTAGTTGGGGGCATGCAGGAAGCAGCCGATCAATGACTCTCTCATCATGGATGTTTCTGTCTGTCTGTCTCTCTCTGTCTCTCTCTCCCCCTTCCTCTCTCTGAAATCAATGAAGATATATTAAAAAAAAAAAAAAGAATATGTTTCAGAAACAACAAAGATACTAATGTGGCTGAAACAGGGTAAGGAAGCAAAGAGTGGTAGGAGATAATGTCAGAGAGGTGGTGGAGAAACATCACATAGTGTGTGTACGCCATAGTGAAGATTCTGGCTTTTACTCTGAGTGAGAGAGAAACCATTAGAAAATTCCGAGCAGATGAATATTGATGTCACTTTTTTTCAACTTCTACTATGTGTAGTATAGACTTTAGGAGAATAAGATGAAAGCAGGAACACCAAGTAGGAGGCTACTGCATACGTTCAGAAGACAGTTTTATATAAAATGATTCCTGCTATAACACAGTTATAAAAGGCAAAGACTGGAAACAACCCAAATAACCAAAACTAAGAATGGTAAAATACCTACAGTAACATATAAAGTATAATGGAAAGAATTAAGACATTAGAGAGAACGTGTATTTACTGATAAATACTTGTTTTACTCCTTGTATCAAATCAAACACATTATAAAACATATGAATTGTAATCCTGGGTTTTTTTTGCAATAAAAATATGAAGTACTTGTCCAACATCACAAAATAAATGGAGGAGCTCAGATTCAAAGTCTTACTTAGCAACCACTGAAAAAACTTGAAAGTATATTCACTAAAATGTTAAAAGTGATCCTCTATGGATAGTTAGATTGTGGCTTTTTATTTTTTACTTCTGAATATCCTTTATAATGTTCCTATAATGACCTTATCGCATTTGTATAGTTTAACAGTTTAAAAAAATAAAGCAAAACCTCCATGTTACATTACTCTCCTGTTGCCCTGTTCCCCCACCCTTTAATCACAGGGATAGTATCGTTTCTTCAAACTGTCATCTCAATAATCCTTTCAACCGTAGATGGAGAAAACTCAGGAAAATTAAAGAACAAACATAATCTCTACACTTCCAGCTTCACTAATTTTAGTGAGCTAGATCACAACACAAATGGAGTACAAATCTTTGCCCAAGAACCTCCTGCCAATGTGGATAATATAGCACCCTACACACGCGAATAGTAAGCATTAACTTGAAGAAAACTTACCCCAAAACCGTAATCACTAGCTACTAACTTATATTAGGGAAAAAAATCTTACCCCTTTGATTGGCCATTTGCCCGATTTTCAAAAAATTTTATCTCCAAAATATCATTTACTCCCAAAGAATGAACTGCTTCAGTTAAGTCTTCATCTGTTGTCCACTGCAAGACATTTCCCCCTCATTAACCATCAAAACATATTGAAGATTTTTACTGTTTCAATTCAGTTTTTAAGGGTAAACAGAATAAACAAGAGAAAAGTAACGCTTAGTGGAAATCTAAGGGCAGTTACTACAAGCCAGTCCCCAATTTTTAAATAGAACAAAAGTACCTAAGGGCAAAATGCATTCCTTGATAATTTTCAGAAATTAGAAGATACAAACCTTTAGAGATAGGACAGGTTTTTTGTTGTTTTTTTTAACTCTGAAAAAGTTTCTGGTCTCTTCCAACTTTAAACTGCAAAGATTTTACATTTTCAATAAAACCAGTATCACTTGTCACTTCTCCTCAAAGGCAATCATTTGGGGAAATAAATTCCTTTTTTTTTTTTAATGTAAGATGCAAAAAAACAAAAAATAAAAAAACACCACCAAAACTAACATGTATTAAGTACCTATCACATACTTCATATCAAATATTTAACTCTTAAAACAATCTTACAAGTCTTATTATTATTCCCATTTCACATAAGATGCAAGAGAGAGGTTAAAGAGCTTGTCCAACATCACAAAATTAATAAATGGAGGAGCTCAGATTCAAAGTTTTACTTAGCAACCACTCTCCATAACTGCACTGCTACTGTCTCCAATATTATAAAACTTCTCAGACTGGGTGGTAGAAGATTGGTCAATTAAGTTTTTTTAAATGTAAACATTGTAAAATAAAATGCTATTAAAGAAATGGAAGAGTGACACGGTTTTTAATTTTTTTATTTATTAAGTTTATTGGGGTAACACTGTTAACAAAATTATATAGGTTTCAAGTGTACAGTTCTATAATACATCACCTGCATACTGCAGTGACTTTCAAACTTTTTCATCTCATGGCACAAATACAATACTAAAATTGTGTGACACACCAAAAAATGTTTTTTGCCAATCTGACAAAAAAAATAAAGGTATAATTTTGATTCATTCAGACCAGATGGCTATTGCTGTGTTGGCTGTTGTCATTTTTTTCTTTGACAATCTAAGGGAAAAGAGGTCAGTGCACCTGACTAAATAGTTAGGTACTTTATATTTTAAAAATTCTTGCCGCACACCAGTGTGCCTCTTGCAGCACACTGGCTGAAAATCACTGGTATATTTTATTATGTGTTCACCATCCAAAGTCAAGTCTCCTTCTGAGAAGTGACAAGTTTTGATTTCTAGACAATTTTTAAACTTTCCAGTATATAAAATACAAGTTTCTAAAGTAGAGATATAAAAATTCTATAGGACTGCTTTGGTATTTATAATGTAATACTAATAAAATTATAAATAGCTACATTAAACGTTCAGTTAATGAAACTCCTAACCACTAATTTTATAGTCCCATAAACTCAAATTAAGATACAATGTATATCTAGCAGTATTTCCATAAATCAGATTAAAAATTTAAGAGCAGAAATTAGCATGCTCTCCTTCCTGTGAGCATGCGGGGCACCTTTCCCTTCCCTCTCTTCTTCATCCACAGGCTGCATATCCTAAACTGTAAGGGACTCACAAGACTTGCAAGCAAGGGAGCAAAGGGCAGTGGCAGCTCCTCCAGGGCAAACCCCCTGAACCTGTCCCCAAGGCCCCTTTTCTCTGACTTCCCATTGAACCAAAGCAGCCCCACCTAGACTCTCTCCTGTTGCTTCTTCTATCCTAAGCCTTTCCTTGTTTCACTGTCCCCAGCTTCAATATATGTACTCAAAATCCAAAGAGAGACAGAGAGAGAGAGAGAGAGCAGAAATTAAACTCAACAAGTCTGTAACATGAATTAGATAATGAAACTTTAAAGCCAAGAGTCACTGTCTCTTTCTCTCCTACAGTTCTGAATTCTGGCTTGAGACCTTATGTGGGCACTTTTTCTTTGTAAAATTAAGATAGCTGAAGTCTAGGAGTAGGTAAAAAGAATAACTGATTTGAAGACAAAAGAACTGAACTATATTTAATTGGAATCTCTACCAAAATAAGTTCAATGACTACAAAATTCAAAATTAGAAGATGTGGAAATTATGATGTTTTAAAGGTACTTTTATTGCCCTCCTCATTGCATAAGCAAGTACATAGAACAACCAATCTAGTAACTTCAAAGTTAACTACTGGAATAGTTTAAAATCCATTACCAATTCATATGGCAACTTTACTTACCCACGTTAGATTTCCAATGTATAACGCAATTCTCTTTCCAGTATATGTATAGACAACATTTGGTGCTGCTCCTTTACCCACATCATCACCAACGGTTGGTGGGAGAGTATCCATGTAATCCCGGTCTTCTGGGGCATCTCCATTATTTGCGGATGGAGAGATGACATCATCATACAAATCTATCTGATCATGCCCACCATATTCAGCTTCCTAGATACAGAAATAGTGCTCTAAATTATACAACACTCAGACTACTACACTAAAGAGATTTGAATACAAATTCATTCAACTATCTGTTTTTAATGTCTAGTAGAAGATCAAAAAAGGCCCAAAGATATCATCAAAAATCTTCTCTCACTTTATGCCACACACGTAATTTTAAAAAAAAAAAATTTATTGATTGATGAAAGAGAAATACAGAGAAACACTGATTTGTTGTTCCACTTATTTATGCATTCATTGGTTGTGCCCTGACCGGGGATCAAACCCACAACCTTCGACATCATTTTAACCAACTGAACTACCCAGCCAGGGCCACATGTGTATTCTTAAACAGTGCCTATAAAGTAAATGTCTATACAATGAATGCTATTTTCCCACTATTTATTATAACATAGAAAATAATGTTCCTCTGGGAAAAGAATGGCATGGAAACATAGTAACATAATAATGTAAAACTTTCCTTGGAAGTAAAATACTCTTAAAGCGAAAGTAATAATACATGAATACAAATAGATGAGCTTTAAAAAAACTGACACAAAAACATCCAAAAAATCAGAAACATTACAAATCTTTACTATTTTACTGAAGAAAAACACAAGTATTATTTTCTATGGTATTCAGGATCTTTTTTTCACAGCCCTGTAAAAATCTATTCGTTTTGGGGAAAAATCATATTGAGTTAAGCTATAGGAAAGGAATGATGAAAAGTGTGTAAATAATTCCAAAGTTATAACAAATGAACAAGGGAAAGATAAACAATAAATAAAATACAAAGTAAAACTATACAAATTAGTGTCTAGCAATAGTTTTATTATTCTCAGTCAACGAAGAGTTAATGCTTACCTGACTTCTTAGATTATCTAGTCAATTAGCAAGAGAAAAAGGACATGAACAAGGATCTAGGAAAGTTCTGCCACTGTCACCAGCAGAATTAAAGCAATGCTAGTGGATGTCACTTACATGCCTAAATAAGCAAGGAAGAGGAAAACAAAAAAGAAACAGATATGTAAAGACAAGAAAAATGAAAAAGGAGGGTTCAATTTGTAAATAAGCACCCCCCCCCCCAAAATGAAGTACAGGCATTGGCAGAACACAACACCATTTAAAATTGCCTTTGGTAACCATTACTGGGCCACACAGGCTTAACAAGGGGCTATCAAAGGAAAACCTATTTTCATCTTTCTCCCTTTCCACCACTAAGTACCTAAAATCAATGTGAAGTATTTTATTCTTACGATGCAGAATTCAGGGTGGGGCAAAAGTAGGTTTACAGTTGTGAGTAAACAAAAGGGTTTATTCTCATATTATTATTGTATTATTTTCCATACAAACAACTGTAAACCTATTTTTGCCCCACTCTGTATTTGTGAAAAGAGGCAATCAGTTACAAAACAACAAACTTGGAGCTCAGACATCACTCATATCCTCTCCCATTAATACAATTTATTAAGGATGAATTGTTATACAAATGGCACATTAAGAGGAGAGCAAATACTTTTAGAGACGATTACATGGATAGAGAATGACCTAGAGATAGAATTAGTAATATGATTGTAAACAGAGTAATATAGGCCCCATGGGAACATAGCTATTGCTCTGTTGTTCAGAAGGAAACCAGAGTAAAACTTTTTTTAAAAGAGAAAAAAAAAACCTAGACAGGGAAATACCATTTCTATACATAGCCAAAGGAACCTGAAATTTATAAAGTCGTCTTCAAGTAATCTTCTGCATAACAGAATTAACCAATTTACCAATTATTATATCAGAATCTTTACATAGCAATTTTGTTATGAGGTAGAATGTAAGACATTTAATAAGGGGCCAAAAATCTCAAGGTAGGTCAGAAAACAAAGCCATCTTTAGCAATGGGCAGAAATCAAGACCACAAGTCAGTGAATAATGCCATAAATTGTTTGTACAGCAACACCAAAATAATCTTTCAGAACTGAGTTTTGTTAAACAAAGTAACATGCTCAAATTGCAGTGACAGAAAAAAAGAGGGTAAGTTTTGTTATGAAGTTTCAATGTAGCTGAAGCTTCACGTGACAGGGTTGCAGCAGTGGTTCCATATACTTGAGATACTAAAAAGCTTCCCACAAGAGGGAGTGGGGACTTTAAACTCTCTTGCAATCCGATTCTATACCTCAAATAGAATTATTATTATTATTATTACTATTATACAAAGGGAGTTGTGTTTCCTCAGCAGAGACTATAATCACAATATATGGCCTGAGGGAGAGTAGAAAAGAATGCAAAGGTTATTAATAGCAGGACTAAAATAAAAGTATTTAAATTTATGCTTTCACCAAACATGTTAACACATTATTTGATTTTTCATTGGTTGTAAATCCAGGAAAACGTTAACATAAATAGACAACACCTTACAAGCATAGCTGCAGCTACACTAACCTGGTAAATCACAATCACTTACTCTTTTTGTCCGTCCATGAATTCCTACGTTGACACCAACCAATTTTCCAGATATGACTACCAATATTTAGGATCTGCCACTCTGTCTGGCTGGACTGCTTCCAATTGGTTGAAGTGTGATGCTAATTGAGACCGCGGTCCTGGGGTTTGATCTCCATGTGGACTAAGTTAGCTTCATTCTGTTCCAAGGCCACAGCCTGTACTTCTAGCCCCAACAGTACACATTTGGATGTGGTGAAAAAATATTAATGAATCTAAATACATCTGCTGCCATTACCAAAATTCAACTCAAAGCACATACTCTTTTGTAGTATCAGTAATCCTCCTTTTCAGCTTCAACATATCACACCTATCCTTCACATAAAAAATAATAATACAGAACATATCCTACTTTTTGTTCCCATTTTAAAAAGAGGGGAAACAAGCATATTCTGAAATTATGCAAAATGTGTATCATAGGTCATATATTAAAGTGTTCTGAAAGACTACTGAACAAAAAAATGCCTTCTACTTTGTCAAAGAGAAATGGTCAACAATATCAGATTCTACTATGCAGTCTTTTCAATTATCTTCAGAAAATTTTAATAGCATTCAAAAAGAAAATATCAACATTACCCCTCTAATTATTTTAGATACCAAATACTGCCCAGTCTTAACTACTTTTCATAGTAGCTAATCACCAATAGAGCTGCACATTATATCTAACTTCCAATAATTAACAGCTCTTAGAGTTTGTTTTAAAAATCCACTAAGTAATTTTTTTTCATTCCCTACATTCTAAATCACTACAATCATTCTAAAGACTAGTTATTTTCTCAAGATTTTACACTTCAAGATTATGTTCTACATGATACACTAGTAGTTGCTGCCAAGTCAGAGAAAACCATTAAAAATAACTTAGATAGTAAAGCAACCAAAATTTTATTAGTTCCTTTTTAAAGCAATGTTCTCAAGCATTTTTCCATTATCACCATCCCCCTCCCTCCAAAGTTATTTTTAAACATATTTTCCCTAATCACCTCCCATAAAATTTTAATATCACAGATATACGGTATATACTGAATACCACCATTAGATGATCATGGTATAGCTGTACTATTCTCTTCATTCTCCCTGATAGGCCCAACACTGCCTTTGGTCCTAAAATTGCAGCAATATCATTCCTGCGTTATGATACTACCAGTAATGGCACAGCAAAGGCCACTTGTTTCAATGCCCCTCTATTTAAAAATAAACAAATAAAAGGAATTTAATAGTCATTTCCATTTAGAGAAATATAAGCAGGGGAAAGTTACATTTTGCATTTATAAAATGTATTCTATACCAAGGAAGAAAAATACTAGCACACAAGCTCCAATATCAGATAATCAAATCTAATACGTACTTATCTTTTTAGAAAATACATCATTTTCTGAAACTTTGTCTAATTATATTCTGAATAGATATTAAAATTAGTTCATAATTCCTGTAAAAAGCTCAACTAATGGTAAGGAAGCCAACTTGTTACTAAAAACATGCCACATAAACCACAAAGTGGACAATTTATAGGCAGCTGAATGGACCACACTCATAAATAATAAAATTGAATGAGAAAAGCTCTAGCTCCCCTAAACACTTCTACCCAAGTTTCTAAATCAACCTCTACCTACTTCATTCTCAACCTTACAGTCCTATCTTAGAGGGTTTTCTATTAAATATAAATTATCAGAAATAAGGTTTCACTGATATTTGTCTAATAAACCCATTTTCCAAAACTGGCTAAACAAATGGCTAAACTATATATATTATGATTAAATATAAAGTATAATGACTCATGAAATAAAGGCAAGATGACTTATGCGGGTGTCTAGGTCCATAACTTCTAAATGAATTTTTTCCTGGCCACTACCCACATACATTCTCATTTTAAAGTTGGGTGGTCAGATTACTAAAGCAGCACTGTTATCAGAGCTAAATTCTACATTAAGAGCTTTTGATCCCAAAACAAGCAAAATACACACTACTTCAATGCATCCAGTATCAGTTTTCATGAAGTTCATAGTATTATTGGCATTCCTCTTCTCTGCCAACAAAAATTCTACAGATACAGGTACACATAAAAGAGTGGATTCTACAATACACAATCTCTCGGTGTTACAATTAGGTATGTAGGTACCTCTCACCAACACTACAGTGCACTATATCTAAACTTTGTATTCCTCCTTGTTGGCATATAATAGAAACTCAATACATGTATTTTGAACAACTGAGTTTTAAAAATTTTTATTGACTTTAGTAAAAATAAAAATCTGTGATTATTAAATACTAGGTTAGTAACACTATATCTGAGTACAAATCCCAGTTCAAATTGAAGTGATACACACCAAAGGCTAAAACAAAACCGCTTTCTTCTCAACTCCAAATTCAAGCAATGTAGAGGTTTGGAAGTAATTCAAATTCTCCTTCCACTGGAGCAACTGTTCTCGATTTGGTTACATCCAAAGACCTTCAATTTAAGAACTAAAGAGTATGCATAAATAGCCCAGTCCCTTGTGCCTTCTCCCCTTCAACTTTATTCTCTATTCTAAAATTCTTCTGAAGAAAAGAACTCTACTATAGTTTCATTAACTTATTCTTACCCCATCTCCAAACTGAAGTTTCTTCTAAGACAGACGAACATCTCACACACTTTTTCAAATGTGCTTTCCCAAAATACACACATGAAAAAAAATGCTTCATAAAAGTATGACTATTTAAATAGAAGAAATGGAAAATACATACACTATGGAGAATCCCAAAGTATACAAATTCAATGAAAACTGCAGCTCACATTAAAGAACAAAGTTTTTTTGTTTTTTTTAATATATCTTTATTGATTTCAGCGAGAGAGAGATAGAAACATCAATGATGAGAGAGTCATTGATCGGCTGCCTCCTGCAAGCCCCCCACTAGGGATTGAGCCAGCAACCAGGGCATGTGCCCTGACCCAGAATGGAACAGAGATCTGGATCACAGGTCTATGCTCAACTGCTGAGCCACACCAACTGGGCAAGAACAAAGATTTTTAAATGTTTACAGCAGTTTAGTAGCTAAAACACTAGTCAAGACTGGCTATACTTAGTAAAACACTACTCAACTACAGCAAATTATCATAGTTTACTATAGCAACCAACGCAAGTAACGGCACCAGCTAATGTAGTGCAAAATAAATGAGTAGTAATTTTGTAGTTACCGCTAATTCTGATAAAATTTCAGAAAAAAAAAGCCAATACTAACATTTAAAAAAAACAGAATGAACTTTGAAAACTAACTATCCTTTGTGGCTGCTATTTAACCCCATTAATCTATTCAAAAGTATAAATATTTTACTGGTAAAATTATGCAACCATGTGTGAGATAAAATGCTGTAGGTAAACAAAAAGTTACATTTTAGAAAGAACCCTATAAAGTAGTTCCTCATCAGGGCCACAAAATTTTAATCTCTTTATGTCCTGCTCAGTCAGCACTAGTTATAGCAGAGATAAACAAGTATCACTCCATCCAGCTATGCGAATTAGAGAAATGCCCATAATCAAATTAAGACTGTGAAAGCCTAAAATATATTTCAAAAGAGGTCCTGAAGCTCAACTTCTAAAATTGCACCCCAATTCTTTGTTTATTGTGTGTAGAAAAGCAAAGCAAAATATATATTCCTGTAAGAAAAGCTAATAAAGGCAGTCTTAAACACTTAATTGTTCCTTCACTTGTAGGTATGGCCCCCTTTTGGATGAAATGTTATACTCAATTGATAAAGGGGGGGGGGAATTCCTGGAGGTCTTTATCTAATGACCTTAAAAACATTAGATCTGACTGTGCAGCACTCAAGATAATTTTCTAATCTGTCACTGACACAACTAAGGCATCATATATTCAAAATGTAAGCACAATAAAAAGAATAAATATTTTAAAACTTAACGTTTGATTACAATGGATTACATTTAAGTCTACTCAGTTGTAATGGAGTAGGAAACATTTAAAGCTAACTGAAAATTTTTTTCTTTTCTAATATTGGCCCCAGCAGCACAAAGTCATTCCTGAAAAATAGAATGGTAAGGATTTCTAGCTTTCCCAATTAAAAAAAAAATCTTGAGCTAGTCACACATAAGATCCCTAATGGAGGGAGGAAAAAAACTGAACACATTAACCAGTAGAATTTTACTGTTTCTCATACAGACCTGGGAAATATAAAAATAAAGCTTTTAGATGCACTGCAGTTAGGCACAACTAGACTTTTAAAAATGTGTTACTACAGCGCTCTCCCCATCCCGGGAGCATAGCCCGTGACTTTCCCTTCCCCCTCTTCTTCCCTTTCAGGCCTGCATCTCCTAAACTCTAAGGGATCCCACCCACCAGACTAGCAACCAAGGGATAGCAGCAGCTCGTCCAGGGCTAACCCCCGGACCCTCTCTCCAAGGCCCCCTTTTCTCTGACTTCTCAGTGAGGCAAAGCAGCCCAAGCCGCCCGCCTAGGCTCTCTCCTGTTGCTTCTTCTTTCTTCTATTTTAAGCCCTCCCTTGTTTCACGGTCCCCATCTCTAACAAACGTACTCTCAAAAATCAACAAAAAATAAAAAGTAAATAAGAATATGTTACTACATAAAAGGCAGTAAAGACGTGAACAGCAGGCTTAAAGCTTAAACAGCACTACTCTAGTAACGAACGAGATACCTTTTGCAGGGATGCTCAGCATCAGGCATCATCACAAGTCGGCGGCCAGTTCTAGGCCAACTGTGGCCTGTGAGATACCGGGAAAACCTAGCTTTCTCACTTTCTCCCTTTCAAAACATAAAAGTAGATCCCTCAGAGGACATTTTGCTTTTGAAAAACGGGTCATATCTACAACCCTTTATTTTTAAACAATATCCTAAGAATTTAGGGCGAACGTTCTTTATTTTAATCACTCTTATTTCTTGGTGAGCTACCATCTTTTTTGTTCCATCCAATCACCCTGCTTCCAAGTCTCCCTTTTGGCCCAGACCACCTATCTTACCAGGAATTTTCATCATAAAGGCCAAGAACTGATGGGCCTCCAAGGCACCGCAAGCCCTCGACCACCGAGGCACGGCCGGCGCGCCGACTTTTAACACGATCTATGGGTCCAAAAGTCAAAGGACTTGTTGCAAACGCGCCCACACCTAAGCCGCGGTCAGGAAGTGTGAGGAGAGGAGGAGGAAAGCGCCACGCCGAAACCTGTAGCAAACGCGGGGACAGCCCAGGAAACCCGGCGCGCGGGATACAAAGGGCGGTGAATGCGGCCTTCCATGAGGCGACCGTGCGCCGACAGGGAGACAAAATGGAGCGAAGAGAGAAATCGGAGCCCGAGCGGCTCGGCGGGGGAAAGAGGCGGCGAACGGCGCGCGCCTCGCCGGGCTTCCCCCTCGACCCGCGACAGGGGAGGGGGCGCGGCGGCGGCCCGTTCTCCCCGCCGCACACACGCGGCCCCTGTCCGGGCCTAGCGCGGCGGGAAGCGCCCGCTGGCCGCCGCCAACAAAGGGGAGCGAGGCGGCGGCGAGGGAGGAGCCAGAGACGGCAGCACTGAGGCCCGCGTCCGCGCCTCGGGCCCCGCGGGGGGCCGCACCGCCCAGGGCCCGCGAAACGACGCGGTAGAACGAGGGGCCAGGGGGGCGCCGCGCCGCGGTCGGGTAGCACGACCCACGGCGGCAAAGGAGCGCGGTCTGCAGCGGCACCGCCTCGCAGCCCGCAGCGGGCCCCAGTTAGCGTCTGGGCCGCAGCGCCGCCCTCTTCGGCGGCGTGGGCCCGGGCCCTCCCGTACCTGGTTGAACTCTTCGCCCACATCCGCGTAAATGTCTATGTGGTCCACACCGTCCGCCATCTTCCTCGGCCTCGGCCGCCGCCGCCGCCTCCTGCAGGTCCGCCCGCAGCGGCAGCAGCAGCCGATCTAGCGGCGGGGGCGGGGCACGTTGCGTCACTTCCGAGGCACGGCGGGGATGAGGCGGGGGCAGCTGGGGCCGCGGGGGCGGAGATCGCCTCAGCGGCCGCGCCGCCGGGCGGGCTGAGGGGAAAGCTGCGCCTCTGAGGGCGGAGGCGGTTTCTTTTGTGTGCCTGACCTAGGCCTGGGGTGGTGGGGGGCGTCCCGGCGGTTTTCAGAGCTTGCGTTTCCTCGTTGCCCCTGGCGCACTCAGACGTTCTGTAATATTTTAGTCTCACAGTTTTCCTTACATTTCTCACAGTCAGGGCTTCGGGAAAGGCGGGAGTTACGTGTCCACGGTTAGATGCCCAGCGCACCCCGGGACTCTGCAAGCGCCGTGAGAGCGGGAGCGATGGCTCGGCCCTGCAGCTGCGCTCAGAGACGGGCAGCGTTTCAGGCGCCTCGTAAACGCTAGGTACCCGCTGACCGTTATCTTGAGTTTATTTGCGTGCTACTTAGGCTATTTGCATTCTGTTTGTGTGCCCAGCTCCAACTCCCGCCGTCGTCGCCTTTCATCTCCGCTTCCCCAGTTCGTTGCCCTTCATGTTTCCCCCTCCCTAGACCTGCGGTTGGTTTTCCTCGGAGTAGCTCAGCCGCCTCCAGCTTGAACGCAGCCATCCTAGAGCCCACCCAGCGCGGCGGGGCACCTTGAGGCGAGGGGCTTCCCCCGTAGAATCACCGAACGCCCCTTCCCACTGGGGAGGGGTGGGGGGGGTAACACGGCAAAAGGTGTTATTGGGCCCAAACATCTCAATTTACCGATGAGGGGGCGGAGGCCTGATAAAATTGAAGGACTTTAACCGGAGTCACGTGGTCAATAAAGAAAAAGCTGTTACCACCATTACTTTATTCAAAAGTATAGTTTGACACCTTCCCCTACTCTTTGTTTCTTTTCCACCCATTTCAGTGTGTTTCCTAAGATCCCGGCTGACCAGAAATCGTTCGTAGAATGATAGGCCAAGCAGTACGTGTTCCCGGCATGGCGGGAAAAGCTTGGCTGGAGTCCTAGAGACCAGCCTGGTGATCTGGAGACCAATGTCTAGCCGGACATTTTCCCAGCGAGATGGCCTCAGTCACGTTACCTAATGTCTCTCATGTTCAACCTCGGAATCCTTAAAATCGGGTTACTAATATTTACCTCACCGAAGTTGAAGGTTGATGGCAGTTTTAAATGAGGCAGTAAGCAAAGTGCACTATCCTTTTCTGCTTCTTGGAAATACAGTACTGGTTTCTTTTTTTTCTTTTTTTTTTCCTCCATGAGGCTTTATAGAAAAGCCACTCAGGCTAGAGGAGGGTGCTGTGGCAGGCACAGCGAACACCCGTCCTAGGTGGCCGCGTCCCAGTTCTCAGCACCTGTGAACGTGCTACCTTACGGTGCGAAAGGGATTTTTCAGATATGACTCGGTTAAGGATCTTGAGGTGAGGAGATTCCTGGTGGGTCCAAAGTAATCACAAGTGAAGGAAGACGGGAGAGTCAGAGAAGGGGCTTTGACAACAGAAGCAGTTTATGTTCTTTCTTTCAATACACTTAAAACTAAATTAGCCCGGCGGGGCGGGGCTCTGCAGTTGAACATGGACCTAGGATCCAGGAGATCCCCGTTGGATTCTTGGTCAGGGCACATTCCTGGGTTGCGGGCTAGATCCCCAGTAGGGAGCGTGCAGGAGGCAGCTGATTTTCTCATCGTTGATGTTTCTCTCTCTCTCTCTCCCTCTCCCTTCCTCTCTGAAATCAATAAAGATATATTTTTTAAAAAGCATGTTACTTATTTAAAAAAAACACAAACTAAAGATTGTGACTTCTGTTGATGCCTTTGGAAAATCAGCTGTCAGTGTGGCTGTTTCTTTGAAGGTCTTCACGGTTTTTTCCCCTTCTGGTGTGCATCTTTACTTTTCTCTCCGAAACTCTAAGGGTCCCCATGAGACTTGCAACCAGGGGAGCAGCAGGCAGTGGCTTACTCCCTGAACGTGTCTCCTTTTCTCTCACTTTTCAATGAGCTAACAGCAGCCCTGCCATGGCTCACTTCTTTCCTATATTTCTAGCGAGCCAAAACAGTGCACTGCTTAGCCTGTCTCCCGTTGCGGCTTCTACCCTAAGCCCTTCCTTTGTTTCACTGTCCCCAGCTTTATAAATGTGCTCTCAAAATCACCTGGACTTATGCTGTGAAATCTTTCTTGCACAAAGTCAAGAACCTACACGCTACCGGCTGGCCTGAGGCAGACCCACCCTGGGCCTGGTCCCTTTCCAGTGACAATATAATCTGCATTACTGATAATTTCCATATCTGAAGTCCCAATAGGTCTGTTGTTAGTTTTTTTTTTCTAGTTATTTGTTGTGTGTTGTTTATGCTGGTTCTCACTCATGTTATCTTGTTACGATTATCTTTGTGTGCTTGACACTATAATTGAAACACTTGAAAAAATAATGAGACTTATGATTTTTTTTTTAAATATATTTTTATTGATTTCAGAGAGAGGAAAGGAGAGGGAGAGAGAGAGATAGAAACATCAATGATGAGAGAGTCATTGATCGGCTGCCTCCTGCACACCCCCGACCGGGGACTGAGTCAGCAACCCGGGCATGTGCCCTGACCGGGAATCGAACCCTGATCACCTGGATCCTAGGTCGACACTCAACCGCTGAGCCACACCTGGCTAGGCCAAGACTTATGTTTTTTTTAATAAAGCTTTTTTATTTTCTTCTGGCAGGACCTTGGGGTACCAACAAGCAGGGTCACCCTAATCTAGATGATTGGGAATCTTGGGGGTGATTGATTTATTAGGTTCACCCTTACCTCCCAGGATGCTGTCCTGAGGACCAGCCCAAAACATGGTTTACCAGAGTCACAAATCTTGACAGGTCCTAGACTCCGTATTTTTTCCCCTAGATGTCAAAAGTGCAGCTCAACCTCTTAACCATATTGTTTGAATCTAAAAATGCCCCTGAGAGGTTAAAGCACTCTGAATATTGTTTCGGGTGTTAAAAAGAAAACAACAGACTAGAAACAGAGTCACTTGTAGTCCTACCAAGACTGAATAGCTAATGGCAGTTTCAGCCTCTTTCAAGAGAGGAATTTTAAGTCAGTCTGGAATTTCCTGGTTAGCACTAATGAGGTAATCTGCCGGATAAATCCTCTTACTTCTGCTAAGGAAAGGTGACCTTGCCTGAAATAATTCGCTCTTTTAGCTGTTTTGTCTCACCCCATTTCTGCCTATAAAAACCATCCATTTCATACAGCTCCTTG
The DNA here is from genome assembly GCF_054644295.1 of Miniopterus natalensis. NCBI lineage: Eukaryota > Metazoa > Chordata > Mammalia > Chiroptera > Miniopteridae > Miniopterus > Miniopterus natalensis. The sequence continues at coordinate 128,196,589 of NC_142082.1, forward strand.
GAACATCTTTCTATTTACTCGATAAGATGCTGCTCAATTCAATAAAACCAATTAAATCTTCAAATTTACTCAGTTGAATTTTTGGTTGTTTAACACAGGATACCTCCTTACTTGGCAATGTTTAAAAAATAAAATATTACTATAGGTTACAAAAAATGTATAATCATAATGACAACAAAAAAACTCTACCTACCTCTTATTGAATACCTTCTACATACCAGCCTTTTTGTTAGACGTCTTATAGTCATTAATGTACATAGGTGAAAGATTAGAGGCTTGAATTCTTGTCTTGGCTTTACTACTGACTAGCCAAGTAACCGTAGACAAGTCCTTTACCTCAAGTCCTCCATGAAAGTCCCTTTCAGTTCTGAAATTCTATTATTCAAATCTACCTAGAATTGGAAGTCCAAAGTGCCTTGGGAGGAATTCAACAATTGTATGTTAACTCTTGCAGAGGAACTTTGTTCTAGCCCACATGCATTAGTTTTCTATTGCTGCTGTAATAAATTACCACAAATTTAGTGGCTTGAAACAACACAAATTTATTATCTTATAGTTCCAGAAATCAGAAGTCCAAAATAGATCTCATTGGGCTAAAATCAAGGTGCTGTCAGGGCTGCATTGCTGCTGAAGGCTCCAGAGGAGAATCCATTTTCTTGCCTTTTATAGCTTCTAGAGGTGGCCCACATTCTTTGGCTATGGCCCCCTTCCCACAATTGCATCACTCCAACATTATAAACAATATAAAATAAAAATATTTGAGAAGAGTAGTAACCTGGCCAGCTTGGCTCAGTGGTTGAGCATCAACCCATGAAACAGGAGATCACGGCTGGATTCCTGGTCAGCGCACATACCTGGGTTGCGGGCTCGATCCTGGGGGGGAAGGGTGTGCAAGAGGCAGCCAATCAATGACTCTCTCATCATTGATGTTGCTATCTCTCTCTCTCCCTCTCCCTTCCTCTCTCTGAAATCAATAAAAATATATTTTTAAAAATTCCAGAAATAAACAATTCGTAAGTTTTAAATTGTACACTGTTCTGAGTAGTGTGATGAAATCTCACGCTGTCTAGCTTCGTCCAGCCCACCACGTGACTCATCCCTATGCCCAGCATATCCACACTGTACATACTCCCCACCCTTTAGTCACCCTTTTGTCTCAGCATATTGACTGTAGTGGTATAGCAGTGCTTGTGTTCAAGTAACCCTTATTTTACTTAATAATGAGCCCAAAGTGCAAGAGTAATGATGCTCAAAATTTTGATATGCCAAAGAAAAGCAGTAAAATGCTTCTTTTAAGTGAAAAGGTGACTACAGTATAAGATATTTTGAGAGAGACCATAGTCACATAACTTATTAATACAGTATATTGTTAAATTGTTCAATTTTATTATTGTTAATCTCTTACTTGCCTAATTTATAAATTAAACTTTATCATAGGGTAGGGCCAGCCAGGTATGGCTCAGCGGTTGAGCATTGACTTAGGATCCAGGAGATCGCAGTTGAATTCCTGGTCAGGGCACATGCCCGGGTTGCAGGCCCTATCTCCAGTCGGGGGCGTGCAGGAGGCAGCCGATCAATGACGACTCTGTCATCACTTATGTTTCTCTCTCGTTCTCTCTCTCACCCTTCCTCTCTCTGAAATCAATAAAGATATGTTTAAAAAAACAAAACAAAAGAACTTTATCATAGGTATGTAAGTATAGGAAAAAACAATATATATAAGGCTTGGTACTTAGTATATATAAGGTACACAGTATATATGAGGCTTAGTACAAACCTCGGTTCTGGCTATCCCCTGGGGGTCTTGGAATGTATCCCCTGCAGGTAAAGGGGACTTCTGTACCTGATATTATTCCTTTTTTTAAATCCTCACCCCAGGATTTTTTATTTTTTAGAGGGAAGAAGAGAGAGAGAAACATCAATTGAGTTGCCTCCCACACATGCCTGGATCAGGGATCAAACCCACAACCTATGTGCCCTGACAGGAATCAAATTCGACACCTTTCGGTGTACAGGAGGATGATACTCCAACCAATGGAGCCACACTGGCCAGGGCTGATATTACTCCTTTTTTGACTTTCCATTGGTTGAACTCAACTGGAATTCAGAGGGGAAGATATGATCCTCCCACTGGGCTGACAGCAGGGTGGAGATGGTGGAAAGTGAATCTGGAGGGGCAAAGGAGATTATTTAACCCAGAAAGAGTAGAAATGAGCAAATGTTACTTCCCATGTATGTTCATTTGTGGGATCGAAAGCTTTAATACGCCCTGGCTGGTGTGGTTCAGTTGGTTGAGCATTGTCCCCAGGCACCGAGAGGTTGCTGGTTTGGTTCCCGGGTCAGGGCACATACCTTGGTTGTGGGCTTGATCTAAAGTAGGGTGTGTGTAGTAGGCAGCTGATTGATGCTTCTCTTTCATCAGTGTTTCTCTCTCTCTAAAAAAAAAAATATATATATATATATGTATGAAAGCTTTAATGCACATTTTAGGAGACCAGTGACTCCAGAGAAGGGATCTTCTAGGCTACGCTTACTTCTGAACCTGCTTTGTTCTAAATTCTAGCTCAAGAGTAATGAGAGTAAAGTGTATGTATTGGTTAACTCTGTTAAGCCTCTACATGGCCAGTTCAGTGGTTAAATTGTTCAACAGTGAACACATACAAATTTTATTTATTTATTTATTTATTTAGCAGCTATGTTTTTAAAAATATTTTTTATTGATTGATTTTTTTAGAGAGAGAGAGGGAGAGATAGGTAGATAGGAGAGAGAAAAACAGGAAAAGAGAGAGAAACATCAATTTATTGTTCCACTTATTTATGCATTCATTGGTTGATTCTATTTTTTAAAAAATCCTTACCCAAGGATATTTTTTCCATTGCTTTTTAGAGAGAGGGGGAGGGAGAAAAAGAGAGAGAGAGAGAGAGATTGAGAAACATTGATGTGAGAGAGACACATTGATTGGTTGCCCAGACTGGGGCCTGGGATCGAGCCTGCAACTGAGGTATGCGCCCTGGGATGGAATCGAACTGGGGATCCATCAGTCCAAGGGCTGACGCTCTATCCACTAAGCAAAAATGGCTAGGGCTATGGGCCATTTTCAAGTTTTGGCCTAAAGTGGGAAGAAATCCTCATCTATTGGTTAACACTTTGCTGCCTTCGTTTTCCTAGCTTCCTTTGTAGCTAGGATAGCATTGTGATTTAGTTCTGGTCAGTGCAACCTAGTTGGAATTCTGCTAGTAGAATATGAGAAAGTTTTTATATTCTTAATGAATAGAAGAGAAATAACCTTTTCCCTGCCCATCCCTTTTTTCTGTCTTAAATGTAAATGTGATACCTAATGGAGTCTATGGCAATCATATTGCAACAATGAGGAATAAATGTGTTGTCAACAGCCAGCATAATAAAGATGGCAGAACAGATATAAATAGCCTGTGTCACCCTGGCTGATGTGGCTCAGCTGATTGAGCATTGGTTGTGCACCAAAAGGCTGCTGGTTTGATTCTTGGTGAGGGCACATGCCCAGGTTTTGGACTTGATCCCTGGTAAGGGGCTTGCAGGAGGCAGCTGATCAGTGTTATGTTTTCACATCAGTGTTTCTCTCTCTCTCTCTCTCCCTTCCTCTCTCTCTCAAAATAATAATGAATAAGTAAAAATTTAAAAAAGGAAATAGCCTGTACTAAAGTTCTGTTCTGAAGTATGACAAACCATTGAATAACTTCAGACATTGTTAGAATATATATATATGTTAAATATATGTCAAATTGTTATATATGTTAAATACATTATTCAAAAAATTAAAAGTAACCTCCCAAATCAGAGCGATATAACATATAGCCTTCACATCCTGGAGAAAAAAGGTGGGAGATAATAAATTTTTTGTTAATTTAACAGGAACCAGGGAAAGAGGAAAGAAAGAAAAACAGGAGTACAAGTAGGAAACACAAAATAAGATGGTAGTTTACATCCAAAACATCAGGACACACCCAATGCATATCAAACTAAACTCATCAATTAAAAGACCTAGATTATCAGAAAGGATTGGCAAGAAATATTCAGTGTTGAAAAGCAAGGGCTACAACCAAGATTACTCTACCCAACAAAGCTATCATTTGGAATTGAAGAACATATAAAGAGCTTCCCAGACAAGGAAAAACTAAAGGAGTTCATCCCCACCAAACCTGTATTATATAAAATGTTGAAGGGTCTTCTTTAAGAAGAAGAGGAGGAAAAAAAGGTAATAAAATGACAATAAATACATATCTATCAACAAATGAATCTAAAAAAACAAAATAAATGAACAAACAGAACAGAAACAGACTCATAGATATAGAGAACATTCTGATGGTTTCCAGATGTGGTGGGGGGGAGGGGTGGGTCATGGGTCAGTGGGGGGAGGGGTGGGTCATGGGTCAAAAACGTGAAGAGATTAAGAAGTACAAATTGGTTGTTACAGAATAGTCATGGGAATATAAATTACAGCATAGGGAATATAATCAGTAATATTCTAATAGCTATGTATGGTGTCAAATGGGTGCTAGATTTATTGGGATGGACAGTTAGTCATAAAATGTCTAATCACTGTGTTGTACACCTGAAACTAATATAATATTGTATGTTAACTGTAATTGAGAAATAGAAAATGATTTTAATTTAAAAAACAAAAAACATGTTGGGTATTTTCTTTGAGTAGTTTTCTTTGCTTTTTTCCCCAACTGGAAATAACTGTATTTTTAATATTCCAAAGATGATTAAGATATAATAATTATAGGAAAATGTAGACAATGCTGAAAAGTAAAAAGGAGAAAATAAAAATTTGCCTTATACACAGAGATAATCCTATTACCATTTCATATATGTTCATCTAGATATATTTTGATGTATATGTATAAATATACACTTGTTTTTTAAAATGGCATCATAATATATGTCCCCCTTGAGCCCAAGAATACAATGTAAATATCTTTCTGTATCAGTAGATATTCCTTTGTATCATTTTAATGGACATATATTATCCACTGTGTGATTTTACCCAAATATTTCTCAATGCATATTTTTACAAAGTTGAAATAATACTGTGTATTATTTTCCAGTTTTTCTTTTTTACTTACCATAAAATAAACAATTTCTCAGGCTATTAAGATTTTTTCCTAAAGATAAATATGAATAATAAAATAAGTGGAACAATAAATCAATCTCTCTCTCTCTCTAAAAATCAATAAATAAAAAATAAAGATAAATATGAATAATCATAATATTTTATGTCTGTGGATAACTAACTTAGCTATTGCTCTATTCTTGAATGTTGAAGTTGTACACAAATTTTCACTTATAGATGCTGTGACCAATGATCATTTTCAGAATAATTTTTAAATAAGACTTGGATTCCCTAGATTTTTCCTCAAAGTTATTCTAAACACAAGGGAGGCATCAGTAAAGCACTTATCGAATGTCTAATTAGTAATTAATATTTATATAATTAGCATATTTCCCTGGGTAAGTCGAATTTGTGATTTAATAATGTTTCATTTAATGCACTGATTATATTATTCATAGTGTAGTCAGTGTTCTTAAGAAATTTATGCAGATAGGACATTTATTTCTATTTTATAAGACCTGAGCAGCTTATTATAATTTTTAGGTGTTATAGACTTTTCTAGTTTCCTTTGTTTTTTTGATATTTCATGGGTCAGGTCTGTGATTTATTTGATGCTGAGTCTTGGGTAACATAATCCCCCAATCACAACATTGTTCTTTTCTGAACCCCTGCTTCCCTTAGTCATAAGGACCAACCAGGCTGGTGGGGGAGGTCTGTTGTCTGAAGCTGTGTCACAGGAATCAAGGGAGAATGCCTAGCACAGAGTTGCATGGAAAGCTGAGCAGAGTGAGCTGAAGAAGAGAATTCTGGATCTGCAGACTGAGGGTGTGGGGCAGAGGCAGATATTATAAGTTGAGAATTGTGCCAGAAATGGAAAAGCAAGGAATAGAAGAATAGAAAAAAAGGTAGATTTGGTGAAGAGTCTGCAGTCTGGGCCTGTCCATGTACCTGTTTTGAAGCTGTTACTGCTGGCTTTATGGCATTTATCTTTATGCTGGCACAAAGCAGTGTGTTCAGAGTCAGGAGCAGAGCTATCATTAACATACTCCTCCTCACCCCTCCAACTTGCCTCTCTTTAAGTTCAATAGTATTACAGCTTTCCTATGTTAGCAAGTAAAAGGCTCTTGTATTAGTTTTTCTAAAGCTGCTAAAACAAATTACCACAGATCTAGTGGCTTGAAACAACACAAATTTATTATCTTATAGTTCTGGAGGTCAGAAGTCTGAAATGAGTCTCATTGGCCTAAAATCAGTGTTGGCAGGGCTGTGTTCCTTTCTGAAGAATCTGTTCCATGCTTTTTCCATAAAAGATCAGTCTTGAGACTTAAAAAAAAGTTCAGAGGAGCCCTGGCCAAGTAGCTCAGTTGGTTGGAGCATTGTCCCAATACACCAAGTTTGCCAGTTCAGTCCCTGATCAGGGCACATACAAGAGTCAACCAATGAATGCATAAATAAGTGCAACAACAAATTGATGTTACTTTCTCTCTCCCTTTGTTTCTCCCTAAAGACAATCAATAAATAAAAAATTAAAAACAATGTCCAGAGGAAATCTTTGGCTATAGGATTACTTGCACAAAGGCCCCTAGGCCTGTACCACAAAAGTCCCTTTTGAAAACTAAGCCAGCCCAAGTAGGGCACATTCTACAAAGCCTAATTCAGATGTGGCCATAGAGAAGAATGGACAGGAAGAAACTTCCATAGGACGAAACCTGGGGTCATGGAGAGGAAGGGGCAAGGATTCAGGAGAGATGTCTCCACTTCCCCCACCCACTTACCTGCTAGAATAACCCCTGCCAGACTGGATAACCTAGGAATTTAATCTACTAACAGGGCAGGGAGTCTTTGCAATTACTGCTCTGCAGGATTCAATGACTGCTATGAGGCTTCTGTGTTTTCCCCATTCTTCTCTTTTTCAAATAGATTTAATATATATATTGGCTATTCCATTCCTGCTACACAATTTCTAACAGGAAGATTGGAGGCAGATAACTTGTCTTTTAGTTTATAGGCTACCAGATCATAAGAAATTATATGCAGACATCATAAATAGGACTGAGAATTAACTAGAGATTGTGAACTTTGAGCTGGACGCAGAAACTGGATGGAACTGGTGACTTTTGCCTTCAGAGAGGAAATAAATGTGTGGGAAGAAGGATGCACATGGATATTTGGGTGAATAGAGGGGCAAAATGGGCCAGAGATTGTGAGTTGCCACTCAATATCTCTTCTCTTCTTTCTTATTATTAGAAGTCTTTAGTTTGGCACGTGGCTACCCAGAAAGACAATTTATTCCTCAGCCTTGCTTACAACTAGATTATTCACATATTAAGTCCTGAGCAATGAATGGGATCTGAATGAAAGTGATGTTTGTGACTTCTGGGCTGCACTCTTAAAGGGAGTGGCATACCTTCCCCTTTTTTCTTTCTGGTTAAAATGTGATATGATATTAAGTCATCTGGGACCATGAAGAACAAGAGAACACTATAGGAATAGTGGAGCAACAAGATAGAAGGAACTTGACACTGTGGAGTAATATACCAGACTTTTACATGAAAGAGAAATACTTTTCTCTTGTAAAGTCAGTATTATTTTAAAGCAAATTCCAAATATATCATTTCTTTTGTTAACATTTTACCATGTATCTCCAAAAGATAAGGATTCTTGCCCTGGTCGATGTGGCTCAGTTGGTTGGAGCATGGTCTGATGCACGGAGGCAGTGGGTTCAGTTCCCAGTCAGGGCACATGCCCAGGTTGTGGATTCAATCCCCAGTGGGGGCTCATGAGGGAGGCAACCATCGATGTTTCTCTTTCACATTGTTGTCTCTCTCTCCCTCTCTCCCTCTCCCTCTCTCTCTCTCTCTCTCTCCCCCTCTCCCCCTCCCTCTCTCTCCCCCCCTTCTTGTCCCTAAAACAAAAAATTAAAGAGAAATACTTTAAAAAATAAAAGATAAGGATTCTCCTTTTTAAAAAAAAGAAGAGTGTCAAATGCTTTTGAGTAAAACAAATGTAGCTATCTGTTAGACAGTTGAGCATATCTCTGTAACATTCAGGACAAAGGCCTGAAGGCACAAAGATGGTATTTAAGGACTCTGATGAGATAACCTAGAGAAAGCAGTCCTCTGAGTTTGTTTTTTTCAAATCCTCGCCAGAGGATATTTTTTCCATTGCTTTTTCAGAGAGAGTAGAAGAGTGAGAAAGAGACACATCCATTGGTTGCCTCCTGCACACGCCCAAACCAGGGCCTGGGATCGAGCCTGCAACCGAGGCAAGTGCCCTTGGTCGGAAATCGAACCCGAGACCCTTAAGTCTGGGGGCCGATGTTCTAACCACTGAGCAAACTCGCTAGGGCTCTCTGAGTTTAAAACAGAAAAATTACATAAGTTTAGATGAGCAGAAGTTTCTTTCACTGGTGTCAGGAAGTGTGGGGAGTTGTGAAAGACAAGATAAGTGCACATGGGAAGGAAGATTTTATGAACATTGTTTTCACTACCCAAAATTCATTTCTCATCTTGACTTTCTTTGGGATAGAAAACTCCAGTATAATTTCCTAGATACTAGTTGTTTGTCCAGAGATGGTCATGCATCTTAGTCACAGCTGATGAGACCCAAGAAATGTTTGCTGGGTTTTCTAGGAAAGCCTCTCAGTTCTTCAGGAGCTACTTCCATCTGCCTGGATGGTGTGATGTGATGGAATGTGCTGAAACTGCTGCAACCATTCTGTTATTGTGAGAGGATTCTGGAACTACCCAAGAGCCTTGGTGTCAAGACTGAGGATGAAGCTGACACTGAGTGGAGAGAGAGAAACCCAGTCCTTAATAAGATGGTTTGTGTTGGAGGTTCAAACCTTTTAAAGTCAGCCCTGGCTCTGAATCTTTGAGTTACAAATCAAGAGCTAACAATTTGCCTTTGTTATTTAAATCATTTTAGATTGGATTTTCCATCATTTGTAATACAATAGGTTCTCTGATGAAAGAGGCCTCGAGGTCAATGTTTTTAACCTCAGTGCTAGTCATCTCAGTTTTAGCATGGGCAGGTGATGTGTTTGCATAAGAAAAATAACTAGCCAACATGCTCTACTCAATATATTTCTTTGGTGTTCAGTAGCCACAAACCAATATTGCTTTTTGACAGACAGGAGAATTTCCTGCAGGCTTTCTCTAGTGTCCTGTGGCTTCTACAGGAACTGGCCAGTTGCCGGGAGTAATGGTGGTGCTTAAAGGTATAAATAAATAGGAGATGTGGAACCTGCTGTGAAAAAAAGTATTCTGGGTAGAGAAATGCAGTGAGTTATGTATAAAATTTGCTTTGGTTATGTGACAGACCTTGTTATCCTCTGCAGAAACACAGCAGGGAGAATTGTTCTGAGGCCTACCTAATACACCCAACCAGGTGAACAGGAGAATGCAAAATTACATCTTTCTTTTTAAATTCTCACCTGAGGATATGTTTTTATTGATTTTAGAGGGGGAGACAGAGAGAGAGGGAGAAAAAAACATTGAACATCGATTGGTTGTCTTCAGTACACACCCCAATCCGGAATCAAACCCACAATTTAGGTATGTGCCCTCACCCGGAATCAAATCTGAAAACTTTTGGTGTAGGGGGAAGATGTTCCAACTGACTAAGCCATGGAGCCGGGGTGCAAAAATATCTTTTTTGAATTGTATCCTTCACAACCACAACCAAACTGTGTGGATAGTTTTTACAGCTAGGTATTTCTTTGACAAAATGTTGAGGGGTGCTAGTGGAGGGCTAGAGCAGGAAATGAAATGTACCATATTGATGAGATATGACAACCTTTAAGGTTGTGTTGAAGTCATGGGGCCATCATCACCTGAATGTGGTTTCATTCTGCAGCATTGACACTTCAAGTAATCATTAAGCCAAGAGTGCTCAGTGATAGGTGATATGGACAATTACTAAAATCACCCCCAGATGGTTTTCTTATATGTGAAAGCAGAATCTCTGTTCCTTTCTGAGTTCCATTGAGAAACAGTGGTAGCCATAAAGACCATTTTCCTGGAAGAATATTCACACTTTTTGACAAATGATTTGCCAGAGAAATAAGCTGAAGTTATATATCTCTTATTAGGTAAGTGGAAGACAGCATATAAATATTTCAAAAGATCAATTTACACCTATTCAAATTTAGCTCAGAGTACTACAGTTTGTTAAAGCTCCATAGAAAAAGGCCTATAGAAGTTCAGGCTTACTTCCACTTTTAATGAACTAGAACCTAGCATTTAGAGAAGCCAGAGGGACTTATTATTTAATTATAAAGTATTTATGAATATTGGCATTAGCAAATCAAGCACCTTCTTTGGAATCTAGATTCTAGGATAGTAGAATTAGTAGCTACATTTGCCAATATTGGGATGGAGAGGGCCAGCTCTGGAGAGCAAAAATCCCAAGTGGTAGGGCGAACTCCTGGAGCAAGAGTTCAGAGCCCCCTGCTGGCAAAGATGCGCCAAGAAGGACAGAGACCAAAAAAGTAGAAGCTGTCACCCAAACGCTGTCAGAAACGGTTAAGTGCGTGAGAATGTGAAACTTTCAGGTTGACATGGTAGATTAGGCTTATTGTCACCGCTGACAGGAAAGCTGAGTTTGTCCGGTTGGAGGACCTTGGTGTGTCCTGTAGAAGTTTACCCAACTGGCACAAATGAAGATTTTCAGAGAACTGAATAGAAGTCTAACACTTAGTAAAGAAGTAGAACTAGCAGCTGAGTCACACATCAGAAAGTCGCTAATGGTGGTTGGTCTCCTAGGGGATAAATGCTTTGATGTAGAATTGGCAATCCAAGTCTGAAGGGCAAGTTTTGCCAACAATTTCTCTAGAATTGGAAGGCATTTTTGAGATGGTAGCCTTTAGAAGTTCCTGGCCACGAACTTACAGTGTGTATTAGTGTAATATCTACCTTGCCCTGGCAGGTGTGGCTCAGTTCGTTGAGCTTTGTCCCATGCACCAAGAAGTCACTGGTTCAATGCCCTGGTTGTGGGCTCAATCCCCAGCAGGGGGTGTACAGGAGACAGTCGATTGATGTTTCTCTCTCTCTCTCTCCCCCTTCCTCTCTCTCTAAAAAACAGACAAACAAAACATATTACAAAAAAATCTACCTTGACTCCTCGACTCCAACTAGGCTTATTTATGAAAAAGATTAGGAGATCTGGCTTTGTGATAACTATAGAACCCCAAAGAGGTTACTATTTGAAATTGCTGCATGCTACTACTGGACCCCAAACTTCTGAACCACCCTTGGGCCTTCTGTTTCCTTGAGGGCAAGGACTGTGGTTTTTTTTAAAAAAAAATCTTTTCAGCTCTGGCTTTTCCTAATACAATGCCTAGCTCATTAGTAGATGCTTAATCCATATTTGTGAAATAAATGGATGAATCATTAAGCCAGACCTATGAAAGGCCTATAATTTGGTGATGCCTCAGAAGGGTCTTTATTTATATATTCATTAACTTTTCACTTTATTTCTCTTATGTCTTCTTCCACAAGGGACTTTGAAATCTTATAAGAATACATATGATCAAATAGAAAATATAAATAATAAAGTCAGGATCATTTATAAACACATATTATAGGCAAAAACAAATCAGTAGAGTGGAATGAGTTATGCAAGCAGAAGGGCTCCATATAATTGTCTCAGCCACAGAGTCAAATTTGAGTTTTCTGCTGAGAAAAACGAGGGCCAGTCATAATTCTCTCTCTTTTAAATATGTTTTATTGATTTTTAGACAGAGAGGAAGGGGGAGGGAGAAGAAAGAGGAACATTGATGTGAGAGAGAAACATCCATTGGTTGCCTCCCAAACACGCCCCGAATGGGGATCGAATCCACAACGTAGGTATGTGCCTTGACCGGGAATTGAACCTGCCACATTTTGGCGTACAGAATGAGGCTCCAACCAACTAAGCCACCTCTGCCAGGGCACGTGATGGTTCCCTTGACTACCAGGCAAAATATTCTAGTTTCTCAAGTTTTTATGGGAACTTGACTCTAAAATAAATTTCTGATATGGAGCTTTATATCTGGGACATTGAGTAATGTGGTAATGTCCTCAATGATATTGTTACAACAAGCCCAACAGGGCTTTTCTAAATCTGTGTCTTACTGCATGAACCCTGAGGCATGTCCCCTGGTGCAATAATTGAAAGCAATTTATGGGAGACCCAAATTATATGATTTAAGATGAAAATTTTCTAAAGTTTTAGCTAAATAAAAGAATGCATCTAGAAAATCCAGAGGAGTTTAAGTCCTTCAAACAATTCTTCATTAAGATCTCCTCTCTGATCTTGACTTTCATAAGGGTCATTGGAGTTTATATCTTCTCTCAAGGCCTGAAGGGTGATTGTTCTTTGTTCATTTAGAGTGGCAACATATATTATAGTTATCAAATGAGGTTTTTAAAAAGTTGTTATGAAACTTGAGGTATCTAACCAAAACATTTTTCAGGATGGACAACTTGCCAGACCTCAGTTCTGGTTCTCTATTGCTGCTGTTGACCTTAAACAAGTAAAGAACCAGATATTTCTCCAGCAAAATGGGTTTATTTGGGAGCAACAAAGAATTACAATTCAGGACATTCGGTCTAAATGAAAACCATGCCAAGTCCAGGGAAACAAAGGAGAAGACCACCCTTTTATGGACTTGGGTGGGACTGTTATAAATGAAGAGTCCATTGGAGGAAACTGGAAGTTCAAAGTATAGTGACTTTTCATTGGCTGAGTTATGGCTGAGCTGTGACTGGGCAACGAGGAGTCTTTTCTTCTTCCTGCTAAGGTGGTAAAATAGCATCACTTCCAATGGGAGATACTGTCTGTCTTTTTACTTTTAGCCATCCTTGTTGGTATCTAGTGGTATTTGGTTGTGGTTCAATTAGCATTTACCTAATGAGTAATGGTGCTGAACACTTTTTCCATACTTATTGGATGTTTGGATATTCTGTGTTATGAAATGTCAGTTCAATTCTTATGTCCACTTTTAGCTGGGTTGTTCATTTTTTCTTACAGATTTTTTAGGAGTTGTTATGTATTCTGAACATGTCTTTTGTCAGAAATATGTATTGGGAGTATGTTCTCCCAATGTATGATTTGTCTTTTAACTCTATGAATAATATCTTTTAATGAAATACTTTTAATGAAGTCTAATTTATCAAGGTTTTCCTTTTATAATTATGCTTTCTGAGTCCTGGGAAAAAATAATCTTTGCTTACCCCAATGTCATGGTAGGTTTTAACCAGAGAAGCACAACCACTAGATAGTACATAATTATATTAAGAGATTTCTTGAAAGGGATTGTCTTATGTGATTGTGGGGGAGCTGCTAGGCAAGTCTGAAATCTGTAGGGCAGGCTGTCAGGAAGGGCAAGATGGAACTCTTGGCATGGGCTGAACCAAAGATTTTTTTTAACCTAAGAAAGTGAAAAAGTACTAAGCAGAAGAAACTATGTGGTGGGAGAAGGACCTCACACCTGCTTTAATTATTGAAGAAGAAGCACCGTGGTGATATAGGGCAAGCACAACATTTGAAATGAAATTTTTGTGGAGTTCAGCATGTATTGTTTATTTACAAGGTTAGGATGCCCCTGTGAGATGGAACAATGCCTCTGCAGGTGTTTTATTTTTTAATTTTAATTAATTAATTTTTAATCCTCACCCGAGGATATTATTTCCATTGTTTTTCAGAGAGAGTGGAAGGGAGAGAGAGAGAGAAAGGGAAACATCGACGTGAGAGAGACACATCGATTGGTTGCCCCTCACATGCACCCTGGCTGGGGCCTGGGATTGAGCCCGCAACCGAGGTATGAGCCCTTGGCCAGAATCAAACCTGGGACCCTCCAGTCTGCAGGCCGATGCTCTAACCACTGAGACGAACCAGCCGGGGCTTTTAAAAAAAATTTTATTTATTGATCTTAGAGAGAGAGAGTTAGGGGAAGAGAAACATCGATTTGTTGTTCCACTTATTTATGCATTCCTTGGTTGATTCTTGTATGTGCCCTGACTGAGGACTGAACCTGCAACCTTGGCATGTGGGGGTGATGCTCTAACAAACTGAGCTATCCGGCCAGGGCTCTGCAGGTATTTTGTTATGAGTTCATCTCCAGAAATATTTTCACACACCACCACACTGCATGGTGGATGCCAATTAATCTTTTTTATTTTTTTAAATATATCTTTATTGATTTCAGAGAGAAGAAGCGAGTGGGAGAGAGAGAGAGAGATAAACATATCAATGATGAGAGAGTCATTGATTGGCTGCCTCCTGCATGCCCCCCACTGGGAATCAAGCCCGAAACCGAGGCATGTGCCCTGAGCAGGAATGGAACCTCAATCTCCCGGACGATAGGTCAATGCTCAACGACTGAGCCACACCAGCTGGGCTGCCAGTTAATCTTATTGTCAAATCTTATAAATCAAACTGTTCTGGAGGTAACCTGTATGGAGTGAAGTGCCTTGGACATCTATTTTTTAAAAATACATTTTTATTGATTTTTGAGAGAGAGGAAGGGAAAGAGATTGAAACATTGATAAGAGAAAAACATTGATCAGCTGCCTCCTGCAAGCCCCCTGTTGGAGATCGAGCCCAAAACACTGGCATGTGCCCTGACTGGTGACCTCTTGGCGCTCAACCACTGAGCCACACCCACGGGGCACGTGGACATCTATTATAGATAGATTTGGGGCTACTGATAAACAATCCCACTCTAGCCAGCACCTCTTGCTCCAACCAATAGAGGGCAGTAAGGGACACAGTGCTTTGCTTTTAGAGTAAGGGAAGTCTTGAAAACCAAGCCAAAGTCAAATTTGAATTGCTGTCAGCCTATCAAAGTGTTGGCCAGAAGCCCAGAAGTATGTAAAAATCATCCTTCTGAAATGACAGATTCATCAAAAACAACTTGAAAAATATCCAGCAGATTTCTTGAAACATCATAAAGTAATACAAATTCCATATTATTTAGAAATAATTAAGCTACACATTTAGACACATTACTCAACCATCAGGTATCAGCCATGAGAAGATTATGGTCCTGTTGGCAAGGTGTTCCTGTATGAGGAAAAGAGCTCATTTTCTTGTTCTCTGGACTATGTCCAAACTGATTCTTCTGCTGATTCATGTTACTTAGTAAACATGACATCATCTAAAATCTATCACAGAGCGTTCTTTGGCGAAACTCTTCTTCATTCTGATTAAATGTTCCACTATGGAATTTTTCAGATGGAAAAAAATAACAAACTCCTCAGTAATGGAAATTCTCATAAGTCCTTAAATTGTATGAATAAATCATGGAGGGAGTCTGCCTTAGACCAGATGTGCTACCATGGATCAAAAGATAAATGTTGGGCTTTCAGACTAGGAAAAGTAAGTTACTTTTTCCATTGCTACTTGATCTTAAGATTTAGTTTTTCAAATGTTTTTATTGATTTTTAGAGAGAGAAGAAGAGAGAGGGAGAAGGGAGAGAGAGGTTGAAACATTGATGAGAGAGAAACATCGATCAGCTACCTCTTGCACACCCCCTACTGGGGATCAAACCCACAACCCAGGCATGTGCCCTGACCAGGAATTGAATCAACAGTCTTTTGGTGCATGGGATCGGTGCTCAACCACTGAGCCACACAGGCCAGACTGATCTTAGAATTTAGATACATTTTGATTAATTCCAAGTTTAGGTGGGAGGGTAATGTGGGGAGTGGATGTAAGGGAAGAAGGAAGATGGGAACATGTATCAACATTTTTTCCCTTTTTTTAATGTCATTCTTTTCTTAAAAAAATTATTTTATTATTCATTTATTTATTTATTTTTCAACATCATTCTTAAACTTCTTTGTCAGAAGTAAGCCTGACAGGATAGCTGTTGGGAGCCTCATTTTAATTAATTAATTAATTTTTTATTGATTTTTAGAGAGAGAGGAAGGGAGAGGGAAAGATAGAAACATCGATGTTTCTGATCGGCTGCCTCCTGCACAACCCCACCAGGGACTGAGCCTGCAACCCCGGCATTTTCCCTGACCGGGAATCCAACCGGTGACCTCCTGGTGAATGAGATTATGTTCAACCAACTGAGCCACGCCAGCCAGGGTGGGGAGCCTCATTTTATTTTAAACTTTTTATTTTTTTAAATATATTTTTATTGATTTCCCAAACCAAGATCTCCTGGGTCAGAGGTTGATGCTCAACCTCTGAGCCACACCAGCCGGGCTAGGGAGCCTCATTTTAAATAAGCATTAGTTGCCAGAGCAATAAAACATCTGACACACAAATGAATTTAATATGTAAAATAAATAATAAATTGTTAATATATATTTTAAACATCTCTAAATAATAATAAAAGATTGTGTTTATAAAAAATTTTCTTAAATGCACAATTCATTCTCCCTTTTTCTGCAGGTATTGCTAGACCCTTTCTTGATTGAGAATCCTCACTGACCTTCTGGGTTTACATATTTAAGCAGAAAAGGATAATAACAGCATCCTTCAAAATTTAGAATTTATTTGATCTAAGTGTTAGAAAAGAAAGTTGTCTTTTTAGGTAAAACTCACCGGGAGGGCCCTGGCAGGTTTGGCTCAGTGGTTAGAGCGTTGGCCTGAGGACTGAAGGGTTCTGGGTTTGATTGGGCCAAGGGCACGCACCTCAGTTGCAGGCATAATCTTGTGCAAGAGGCAACCAATCGATGTGTCTCTCTCACATCAATGTTTCTCTCTGTCTCCTCTCTCTCCCTTCCACTCTCTCTGAAAAGCAATCGGAAAAATATCCTTGAATGAGGATTTAAAAAAACCCAAAAAACAAAAATCAAAAGAAACTCACCAGGAGGCAGTATTGTGAGGTGGTTAACAGACAGGGCTCTGTGTCAGACGGCTCTAGTCTCCTGCTTCAGCTCCGCTCCTATCTGTGTGACCAGGGCAAGTCACTTAGCTCCTCTGTGCCTCAGTTTCGTATCTGAAAAATAGGGATAATGATAGAATGCCCAGCTCACAGGGATGGTGTGCCTGGAATATGGTAAGTGCTCAGTAAACACTGTTTCATTTAGTGTCAGAAATCATTTTTGAGTAAATGCTAACAAATGTTAGCTGCCGCCGTCATTATTTTGGGCTGTAACTTGATTTTTCAACCAGGCTTCGTTTCTCTACTACCTGCATCTGCAAACCTAGGACTGTCCACACTCTAACGCTTGTTCCTGCTCCAACAGGAATTTTATAGCATCTGTCATAATTAAACATCCTTGACAGGGACAGTCAGTGCAGACTGGAGAAGGCCAGGACTGGAATGTAAACAGATTCCTGGTTAAGCCTGCAAGTCCGAACATGCGAACAAGCGCAGGGGACACGTATTTGAGACTGAATTTGAGACATCAGCTTACACGGAAGAAGGAGGTTGTAGGGGTGAGGGGAGAAAGAAGTGTGGAGACACTACTAGACAATTGTTCTAGTACCCAGGACCCAGGACCCTGGGTATCTGGGACTTGAGACAAGCAATCAATAGGATAAATGCTCAGTACCTGGAAGATCTTTGTATACAGCTGCATTCAAGATAGTCACCAATTGGTATTACAACCTCAGTCATGAGGACACGAGGATTTAGAAGCAAGAAATCAAGATCTCTGACTTCGATCTGGTGTGCTTTCTTGCCCAGTGCTCCTATTTGACACTGACCATATCACACGCCTTTATTCAGTCAGCATAGAGCTATAATCCTCAGTATTCTTAGAATCAAACAAAGGGGTTGTTTGATTTTGAGACCAGTCAATCATGCCCTCTGGCTAAAAGTATTCTGTGGGCTCTACTTCTTTTTAAGTCATAAAGTAAATGAAAATTAACTTGGTTCAGAGATTTTGGAGAAGCTTTAGAATGTTGTAAACTAGATTGAAAATAATTGCTATAGAAATATCTTATCCCTTTAAAACAACAAGGAAGCACTAGCAAAACACTTACCTTCAGCCCTTTTTTTTAAATCCTCACCAACCTGGGCAGGGGATCGATCCTCCCCTTCCTTCCTTTCATTTATTTTAGATCTTAGGTGGCTTCGAGGTGCTCCTGCTGCAGGAAAGTAGATGGAACAAGCAAGCCGCCAGAATACTTTTTAGACTCACAAATCGGATTTTTATTAGGAAAAGTAACTGCTTAGTTAGGAGCAAGTACTTTATCTTACAGACTCCTCCCTCAACAAAGTATGCATCTATCAGAGAACGTCCATAGATCCTAGCCTGTGAAGCCAACAGCATTTATGTGTGGCCTTCCTGTGACATTTTATTTATTTATTTATTTATTTATTTATTTATTTATTTATTTATTAAAATATATCTTTATTGATTTCAGAGAGAGGAAGGGAGAGAGAGAGAGAGAGAAACATCAATGATGAGAGAGTCATTAATCGGCTGCCCCCCCCCACAACCTGGGCATGTGCCCTGACCGGGAATCGAACCCTGATCGCCTGGATCCTAGGTCGACGCTCAACTGCTGAGCCACGCCCGGCTGGGCACCTGTGACATTTTAAATGTCAACCAAAAAAGCTGACAACATTTTAATGTTTTTTATGTGTAAAGTACCTTTATGTCCTTTATCTCCTTGGGGTCTGACACCAACCTGGTGAGGGGCAAGTCTAGTCCCATTTCCTTTTTCTGTTTTACAAGGGCAGGACTGAGACTCAGAGAGCTTAAGTGGCTCTATGGAAAATATACGAGTTCTGACTCATTTCCAGAACTCAATTCCAGGGTGTTGGGGTTCACAAATCTGGTGCCTCCTTACTACTGAACTGTGAAATTTTTCAATTCCACACACTTATTATTATTATTTTAAATATATCTTTACTGATTTCAGAGAGAAGAAAGGAGAGAGAGATAGAAACATCAATGATGAGAGAGTCATTGATTAAGCCCTCAACCGGGCATGTGCCCTGATGGGGAATCGAACTCCGATCGCCTGGATCCTAGGTCGATGCTCAACCGCTGAGCCACGCCCGGCCAGGCCACACACTTATTATTGAGTACTGTATTTGTCTGGGTTCTCCAGAGAGAAACAGAACCAATAGGAGATGTTATACAGAGAGATTTATTATAGGGAATTGGCTCATGCAGTTATTGAGGCTTAGAAGTCTCAAAATCTGCACTCTGCAAACTGAAGATGCAGGAGATGTGATTCTAGTCTGAATCCAGAGAACCAGGAGAGCTGATGGTATAAGTTCCATTCCACATCCCAGCCTGAAGTCAGGAGACTAATGTCCCAGCTTGAAGACATTGTCAGGTAGAGAACAAATTCTTCCTACTTCACCTTTTGTTCTATTCAGCCTTCAAAGGATTGGGTGAGGACCACCCATATCATGGAGCGCAATTTGCTTTACTCATTCTAACAAGTCAAATATAATCTTATCCAGAAACACACTCACGGACATGCCCGGAATAATATTTAACCAACGGTCAAGGCATCCCCACGCAATTGTGTGTACATCTTGGTGCTTGACGTTCCTGGTTCTGCCCTGTTCTTGTGTCATTCCCTGGAAGTCAGAAACCCGAGTTTCCCTTTTGCATCTCACATGACTGGCTGTGGGAGATGAGTGATTTCATCCCTATGAGTCTTGGTTTCCTCAACAGTAAAATAAGAGGGGTCAGGTTGAGATGACTCTGTAGGACACTTAAGTTCTAAAATGGTGTTTCCGTGATTCTATAATTGAATTCTAAGAAAGATTTAAAACCTGATTCAACTTCTGTTTTATTCAAAGCTTTGTTCTGGCTTCAAGGAAAGCATGAATACTACAGGAACTTACTCATCAGGTAAAATTAAAATGAAGGTGATAATGCTGTATGCATGAGTCCAAAAACAAAAACGTGAAAAAAATGTCAAAAATGACACTGTCAACTTTATACTGTGTACCATGGTAGATACAGATATAATTTATAATGCCATCCTTCAACCAGGGACCTTACCATCTGTTGGAGAGAAGGTTGGCACACAAGAAATTCTGATATGGCCCTGGCCAGGGTGGTTCAGTTGGTTGGAGCATCATCCCGTGCACTGAAGGGTTGTGGGTTCGATTCCTCATCAGGGCACATACTCAGGTTTCAGGTTCAATCCCTGGTCGGGGTGTGTGCAGGAGGCAACCAATCAATGTTTCTGTCTCTCATTGATGTTTCTCTTTCTCTCTCTCTCTCTCTCTCTCTCCCTTTCTCTCTCTAAAATCAATTGAAAAACAACAACAGAGACATTCTGGTATGAGTAGAGTGAAGTACAGACTATAGGTGCTATTACCAAACAGAGAGGGCGATCAATGAGTAAGACTTCCCCTAAGTAGGAAGTAGGACTTGAGCTGGGTTTAAAAATCAAAACCAAACCAAACCATGGGAAAGATTTGAATGTACAGAAACAAAAGAGGAGGACTTTCTGGGCCAAGGAAGAAACCCAGGCAAGAATAAACAAGAGTAGTTTGCAAGACATTGAATGGGCCAGGCAGGGATATTTGAGTAGGTGGGAGTGCCAATAGAAGAAGGCAGAATAAACTTAGTATTTGAGGAAGGTATCATCTGACAGCAATGGGAGGGGAGTCTTAGAAACGAGTTACCTCTTACTGAGTGCCTGACATGTGCCAGGCTCTGTGATAAGATTTTATATATATTATCTTAAATCATTTCAACAATCTAAAAAGTAGGTTTCATTCTCTCCCCATTTTACAGATAAGAAAATTCAGGCTCAAAGACACTAAAAACAGTCTAAGGCCATCCAGCTAATAGGAAGCTCCATACAAATTCTAACCCACTTCGGCCTGACTCGGTAGGACCCTTTGTTCTGCCATCCCACACCGTCCCTCCTAGAGCCAGAGGCTGCTGCCGGTGCTTTCGCCCAAAAAAACGAGAACTTGATCGTTTGGTGGATTTTGCCATTGCAGCAGCCAGTTACTGAGCAATTGACTATCTCGCCTGGCAGTGCTCTGATTTCGGTTGCTATGTTTATCTAAATAACTCAGTCAGCCACTTTGTGGTTTGTCTTAAGGACAGATTCTGATCCAGTGTGTGGCAGGCAATGCGATTGAGGGCAGAGGAGGCAATCAGACAACAGCCGCTCTTCTTACTGACTCCCAGCGGCAAACTGCAGAGGCGGGCCCTGTGAACAGCTGCTGTACTCACAGACCAAAGGACAGCCCTTTATTCGTGCCAAATATGGAAAAACTATTGGTCATGCACCAGTTGTTTCAGTAACACCTGCGCTTCCACGGCCTTTGAGCAGAAATTAAAAACCAAATTTTAATTCAGGCATCAAAGTTATTTACATGAACTTCTCTACAATCATACAGAAGATCAGAGGGAGATGCTAAAGTTATAGTTTATAATCCCTGTGTGTCTTTTAGTAGTTTCTTGAAGAAATTGGAAGAGGGATGGTCATGTGTGTTCGAGGAGGGGGAAAGGGATCCTATTTCTGTATAATAATTTCTTTTATATTATAAAGGCAAATCATTGTATAAACCTTAGTTCTTGAAAACCTAAGTCTTCTCTTTTTTTAAAAATAGAGATAGAGTCAATACCCCGCACCCCACATCACTGATGCAGTTCAAGCCAGAAGTAAACAGTCTGATTGCATCACGGCCGCACACCCAGCTAGCTTCTCAGCCGAGATCTTCCAAGGTGTTAATTGCAGTTGTGAATTAATCATTATTCTAACTGAGCCAGACTCTTAATTTCCTCTTGAAGCTTCTCATTATTAAGTCTTCTTGAACTGGTAAATGTGAGGACAGCATCAATGCAAATTATCATTTAGCAATACATTATAAACATGCACAGTTGTTTTTATTATGCACTCTGTAATGTGGAGTTTTATGTGGAAAAGTCATAATCAACCACTTACTCTAAAATGGTGTTTTCAATTTTTACTATAGTTCATCTTTGTGAGTTGAAGATTTTTTGTCAGGATCCCCTTTCCCTTTCACACCCTAAAACCTGCAATGAAAGCCACAATGGTTTCAGAAAAGAATATCAATAAATATTTTGTACAAGGGCTTTTCTTTTCTTTTTGTTAATTCTCACTGAGGATATTTTTTCCATTGCTTTATTCAGAGAGAGTAGAAGGGAGGGAGGGAGGCAGGCGAGAGAGAAAAACATGGATGTGAAAGAGACACATCAACTGGTTGCTTCCTAGAAGAGCCCTAACTGGGGACAAGGCGGCAACTTGAAACCGAGGTACGTGCCCTTGATAAGGAATCAAACCAGTGACCCTTCAGTGCGCAGGCCGATGGGCTACCCACTGAGTGACACCGGCCAAGGCTGTACCAGGGCTTTTCAAAAGTAATCTCTTCTCTGCCTCCACGTACATTAACAAAGCTCATTATAACAGTCTCATTATGCTGAAAACAATTCAGAAAAGTGGTCATTAATCTGTCAGGATGAGGATGTGTAAGTCCTCTATTTTCCAGGATTGGAACCAGTTTGATGTTTAGCCAGTACCCACTTTTTCAAAGAGGTAAAATCCAAAAAGAGTCAGAAATCCAGGCAGGAAGTCAGCATCCAGCTGATTTATCAATGAGCCACCAACTTGGGATATAAGGATCAGTGCTTATTCTTGAAAGGGCTGTCTTAAGGCCAGGTTCTAGGCCCGGGGGGGTGGGGAGGGTAGAGTACCAGCAGGTGTTCTAGAACCTCTGCTTGGTACACTCATAGAACTCTGCACCCACCTATTGTACTCATCCCAGCTGTGAAGGCTTCCTTAGTGTCTTCCCTATAAGCTCCCCAAAACTAGACAGCCCATCCGGTTCAGCTCTGTCACTAACATTCAGCACTGTGTTATGCATTGTCACTACCTCAGTCCAAGCTATTGTCAGCTCTTGTTCAAATCATGGCAATAGCCTCCAGACTAGTCTCCCCACTTGTACTCTTTGCTGACTCTGCCCCTCCTCCCCTGCCTCCCCTTCCTCTAGCTAATTCCTTCTCACCCTTCTCTCTCAATGGTCATTTTCTTGGGAAATCTTTCCTTGAAACCCTGGTCTCCCTGGTACTCACACCAGTAGCACCTTGTGCTTCTTTAGCATGGCACTTTCCCTAGTTTGTTATTCTTTCATTATTATTATTTGGTTAATGCTGGTTTCTCTAATTTGACTTGTAAATTCCATAAGTGCAGGGAATATACGTATTTTGCTCAGTGCCTGGAACATAAGAGGAACCCTAAATATATGTTGAATTAGTTCGGGAATACTTCATGAATACTTAACTCGAAGAGAGCTAAAGCTAAGAGAGGACTGAGAAGTGGAGGGCCCTGAGGCTCATGAATCAGGCAGGAGGGCAGTTACCAGAACTGGGAGAGAATGGAATTAGAGCAGCTTGACGCAAAGCCACTGAGAAGTGGTCTGGAAGGGCGGAAACACCTGCCTCAGCTCTGCAGGGCCTAATTTAACTCTCCCAGCAATCCTGATAGTTCAGATTGTCAACCTGATAGTAAGGTCATTGGGGGCAAACTCAATGCCAATTTGGGGTGCAGCGAAGAAGGAAACTTCATTCAGTGCAAACAGCTCAGCTGTGAATAAAGGACTGCTGTTAGGAAGCCCTGGGGCTAGGCCTCCATCCAGCTGGAGAGCTCTGCTCTGCTCCTTGCGGGTCTGCTCTGCCCCACACCGGCCTGCTCCACCCGCTCTGAGCCGGTGTGCTCCAGGAAATACAGTCTTCAGCCTTTGTAGAGCTGGAGGGGAGCTGACATATAAAGAGATGTCCTGGACCCTGGTCCCTGATTGGTCCATCCTCATGCAAATAAGGACTCCAAATTTTCACAGTTTGATTGGCCCAAAAGGCACTGTCCTGATTGGTCAGAATGGGGACACTCTGATTGGTTGTTGAAAAGCTTATGGGGAGTATAGCTGTCCAGCTCCAGCTGTATGGGGAGAATCTCAGTCCTATTGGTTGAAGTGGGATTCCAGGGACTCCCTTATAAGGCTGGCTCCGAGGGCAGGAACGCCGAAGGCAGGCCGGTCAGTGCAGGCTTGGCCAGAAAGTGCTGTTTGCATGGGAGGCCCCTGCACAGAAATGGCTGCCAGGCTCTGTTTTTAAAATTTGAGCCCAGTTAGCCACCAGGAGCTCTTCTTAGTAGGTGTCTCCTTTCTTAGGGTACACAAGATGAATAAATTACACCTCGTCCAAGGTCACATAGTTGGCCAATGAAAGACCCAAGACTCAAAGGAGCTCTGATTTCAGGTGACCCCTTTTACACCAAAGAGCCACTTTTCTTTTGTGTAAGAACAGTCAGGTAGCAGATGTATAATTACTAAGGTGTTTTCCTGGGAGTTCTCCTGTCTTGCTTCTGCTTGTCTCACTCTCAGTGACAGTAGCATTTGTGTTACTCATTTATTCTTCTGTCATGTCCACCTTGGGGACCAAATTATGATGGCTATTACCTAGAGGTTTGTGCAGAACACCTGTATTCCAGGTTTTGCTGCGGGTAATTGGCCTCCGCCGGCTCCCGTGGGCTCTGTCATGGCCAGAATGCTGATGGAGCTGCTCAGGAAGCCAGATGGAGGCTTGGTGACCTTGTGGAGATGCTAGTGGCAGACAAGGGGCAGAACAAGACAGCAAGCGAGCTGGAATACGGATGCTCCTGTCTCGGGAAAGGCTTTGGACAGGACCAAACAAGCAGGCTCAGAAAGAAGTGCAGGAGACAGGCTGTGCAACTGCAGGCCAGAGAACATCTTGCAGGCTCGTAGACAACACCGTCAGCCACATTCCCACACGGACTGGGGACGGGTGAGAGGAAAGACACACTCCATTTCGTCAACTGCTTCAGTATGAAAGCTTTCTGCGAGGGAGGAAATCTGTGGTATTCAGGGAAACACATTCCTGTGCGGATCGTATACTGCTAAAGGCATTTTAAGGAATTGGAAATATCACCTACTCTCTCTTTGTACCTTTGTGTTTCTTTTTGGTTTTCTTCGTTGATCCACATCCTTGGATCTAAATAATTTTGTAGAAACAGAATTCACGCCGAATGAGAAAACCTTTCTTTTTAGAAGCAATTTCTCCTGAGCCACTTGGAAATGGTAAAACCCTGTCTCTGCTTTAATTTCATGACATTAAAAGTACAGTTTTATACATGGAAGATATCAGAAAATGATAATATTTATGTATTTATTTTTATTTTATTTTCAATGGAATTTGTTGGGGTGACATTGGTTAATAAAATGATATAGGTTTCAGGTGTGCAATTCTATAAAACATCAATTGTATATGGTATTGTGTGTTCAATACCCCAAGTTGGTAATATTTATTGCCTTTTAAAAATTTACCTAGAATTCTTATTTCTAGCTGTTTATGCAAAAATGAGTTTCTATACTTTTGTTCCTTTTCAAGCAATTTTAAAAGCTTTATTTCAAATATCTGTGCCAATTTCTCCTTTTACTTATGAAGTTGTGCTAAATGACCCCCTCAGACAAATGCCTTAAATGAAAAAAATGAAATGGCTGTAGGAAGAGAAACACAGACGTCCCTTAATTTACAGGCTGTGGAATATTCTTTTTTTATTTAAAATTTTTTCAAAAAGATATATCTTTATTGATTTCAGACAGAGGAAAGGAGAGGGAGAGAGAGAGAAACATCAATGATGAGAGAGTCATTGATCGGCTGCCTCCTACACATCCCAGACTGGGGATCGAGCCCGCAACCTGGGCATGTGCCCTGACTGGGAATTGAACCCCGATCTCCTGGATCCTAGGTCGATGCTCAGCCTCTGAGCCACGCCCGGCCAGGCTGTGGACTAGTCTTCATGTGTCTTTGGTATTCTTTCGTGACTTTTGTCTTTGTAGCTAGATAGGCAATATCTGCAGTGACATGTGAATGTATCTATTTTTTATTTTTATTTTTGTTGTTAATCCTCACTCAAGGATATTTTTTTTTGTTGACTTTTAGAGACAGCGAAAGGGAGGGAGGGGAAGAGAGAACCATGGATCTGAGAGACACACATCGATTGGTTGCCTCCTGCGTGAGCCCTGATTGCAGTGGGGGATCGGATCTGCAACCCAGTTATGTGCCCTTGACCTAGAATTGAACCCAGGATCCTTCAGTGTGTGAGCCAATGCTCTAACCACTGAGCACAGGGTGACATGGGAATGTGTTTAGAATCAACCTTTGAAATGTTGGACCATTGACTATTTTAAATACTAAATAAATCACATATTTGAATTAGTTTAGAAATGAGGGTTATATAACACATGAATTCCTTCCTACTATAATTTTGGAAACTCTTACAGACTTAAGATGTTCTTTATTTACTTTTTAAAATATGTCTTTATTGATTTCAGAGAGAGGGAAGAGAGAGAAACATCAATGATGAGAGAGTCATTGATCGGCTGCCTCCTGCACGCCCCCGACTGGGGATCGAGCCCACAGCCCGGGCATGTGCCCTGACCGGGAATCGAACCGTGATCTCCTGGATCCTAGGTTGATGCTCAACCTCTGAGCCACGCCTGGCCGGGCTAAAATGTTCTCTAAGGCATTATATTTTCCCCTTAGTTGTGCACATTCTTGAAGCACGAAATTTACAAACATAACTTTAGTTCGCTGGTTTGAGGTTCTATCCATGAAATGAAAGCTTGTGCTTTCTTAGTCTTTCCAATGTTTTGAACTGAGAGTTGCTATTTAGACGTGTGTCACAGAATCTCAGGGTATGAGGG
This sequence comes from Miniopterus natalensis, assembly GCF_054644295.1. Classification (NCBI taxonomy): domain Eukaryota; kingdom Metazoa; phylum Chordata; class Mammalia; order Chiroptera; family Miniopteridae; genus Miniopterus; species Miniopterus natalensis. Next base: position 128,223,311 of record NC_142082.1, read on the forward strand.
CCCTTCTGGAGCTTGTCTGGACAGCATAGGTTTCCTTAACATCCTTCTTGCTCAGGAGCTTGGCCTTCGGTCTCAGTGAAAGGCTCTCAGTCCTGGGAATAGGAGCTTCACACCTCCCTCTGAACTTGCTGCTTGTGTCTGTCCTGCAAACCCCAGGCTTCTATTGTTCTCACTCCTGTCTCCAGGATTTGAAGCTTCAGACCTTTCCTGACTTCCCAGCAGGCCTCTCCTGAATGTGTTGCAAAGCTGGGACCCTGGCTGCACCGGAACTTCCCAGGTGGCTGTGGAGAGTGCTGTGTTGTACAGTGGTGGGTGATACAAGGAACTGCTAAAACTTGAATCCAGGAAAAGGCAGTCCAGGGTCCCAGCTCCTTGTGACCGTCTTTGTGGGGGTGCCAGGAGCACCTCCTGACCTTCCTCAAAGAGCTGAGGCGCTCCAATGGCTCTGCAGATCTTTATGTTTTGCATCCAGTGAAGGATCACCTGTCTCACTTGTGGATAGAAGAGAAAGTGTAGTTCCCCAAAGAGAAACAGTGGCTCAGCGACCACTAAAGGATGGCACGGGTGTGGCATGGGTCATAGCTCAGGGCCTTCAGACTCCTCTTGGAGACATCACCCCTGCATCCACCATGGTAGATACAAAAATGTGTCTCAGGAGTGGGAAGTGACTTGTCCAGGGTGACACAGTGATTCAAGGCAGAGCTAGTACTTCCTTTAACATTGGATTTCCCCACACAGAACAGAAGTCCAGGATGATATAGGCACAGACAAGAAGGCGGTTCTTGTCATTGTCATGGAATAGAACTATGGACATGGGCAGTCATGCTGAGCGTTGACTGCCCACCCTACCAGGAGGCCATCACCTGTTTTCTGCCCCAGCACATACTAGCTGCTGTCCATCCTCAAGGCTGTGTCTTGGCGCCAGATGGCTGCCGGAGGAGCAGCTAAACCATGTCACCATTTCAGGTTATGTTGCATTACCTCATAACTCCCATAATTTCACAGCACATCACTACATATGACTGCAAATACCTTTCTAGGTAGCTGTTGAGGTTGGAGAGACATGCCCATTCACGAGTTCTTCCACCCTGTGGCTCCTCCATTCCTGGGACACCCATGCCTCCTACATCTCTCAGCAGAATTGGGGAGGCCATGGAGAAATGCATGAGAGCATTTCTTTTTTTTAAAAGTTATATTTATTGGGGTGACATTGGTTAATAAAACTATATAGGCTTTAGGTGCACAATTCTATAATGCATCATCTGTACATTGTATTGTGTGTTCACCACCCCAAGTTATGAGGGAGCATTTCATAAGCTAGGTCTGCACTGGCATACACCAGCTCTTTTCTTTTTCATTGGCAACAAATGACACTGTCATGTGACCACAAGGGAGGCTGCGAGAGGCAGTCCAGCTGTGCTTCCTCCAAAGAGAAAAATGGATTTTGATGGAGAGCTGAAGTTCTCTGCCACAATGAGTAACTCATTCAGATTCACAGCATTTTCCAAATCAGTAATGAATACTTATCATATGCCAAGCACCACACCAAGGGCTGAAATGCAATTTGACTGAGCAGCAGTGTTCCTTGGAGAAGCTCCACATTGAATGAAGACGATAAACATGGTGTGAAGTAACTGACATCCTGGGAGAAAATGAACAAGTGGATGGGCTCTGGCAGTTCAGTGAATAATTCTAGATTTGGAAGCTGCCTGGAGGTAACTGCAGGTTAAGTCCATGTTCAAAGAAAAAGGAGACTTGGTGGCTGAAGGAAAATGGCAGCAAAACCATAGAAGTAGGTCACTCATGTACAAGATTTAGAATGAATACTATGCAGCCATAAAACATATATTTTGGAAGAAATAATAGGGATGGGTTAATTGCTAATGTAAAGTGAAAAACTGACTAGGGATATAGGATAACCCCACTTTTAAAAAATGCTCTATGAATTTAGACAGCATTATAGAGGTATGTTGAGTTGTAATCTTCTAATTAAAACAATATTTTTCTGTTGATATGATGGGGAGGATTTCGCAAATATGTTTCGGTTGTTATACTAATATACTTTTAAAATCAAGCACACGGAATGGTGAAGTAGACAAGTTATTTCCAACACTTTTTTTCTATTTGTTGTGGTGGGACCCTGGGCATGACTCAGGTGCCCATAGAATAATCCCTGAAATACTGCACTCGACAACTGTCTTATGCTTCTTACAGTGAGAAATGCCAAAACAATGACTTGCACTGGAACGTGCCCACAAGTATTGAATCTTACAGAATGTAATTCAGACTGAAAGCAAGGATGAAAAGATGTTTATTTGGTGTTGGCTTCTATTGCTGACAGAAGCATGAGCCCTGCAGCACTCGTCATTTCTCACTAGACCACTAGGGGGCAGCATTGCACCTCTGCTTGGACAGATAACGCTTGGCCTCCAAGGTTTCTGTACTAGGCGGCCTTCTTCAGAACGTGTTTTCTGACATCAGAAGACTGATTTTTAAAAATTTTTATTGATTTGAGAGAAAGAGAAACATCGATTTGTTCCACTTACTGATGCATTCATTGGTTGGTTCTTGTACGTACCCTGAACTGGGATCAAACCTGCAACCTTGGCGTATGGGGATGATGCTTTAACCAACTGAGCTGCCCGGCCAGGGCATCATCAGATTTCTAGAGGAAATATTTACTTCTCTTCACTGATTTCACTTGGAAGCTAATGAGAATCTACTACCAGTGCCAAATATAGGTTGAGTCACTGAAAGAAAAATGTCCCTTGTGACTAAAAGACATGAAAAATGATGTGTCCAACCCCTGTCCTTGTCCACCTGTCTTTTCCACCACCTCTTCAGTCATGAATAAGCCTCTGGGCAAAATATTAACCTTCTGAGTAATAAATCAGAGATAATTGTCCATCATGTGTCCATATCTTTGTGACGTCAATCTTTGAGCAGCAAGTGGCTCATTGCTAAGATTGTGGAAATGTCGCTGAAACCTGAAGAGACACCATGAATGAGCTGACCAGATCTTTGTGGAAGTCTGTCCAAGTGGGATATCTTTTCAGCACAGCCACGGTTGGGTCCATACTGTCTACTATGCTCCATGCACTGAGTCTGCTTTGCCCTGGGGGGCATGAATTAAGTAAGTCCTTGATAGCCTCAAACAGCATCAGGGTGAGAAGTGAAAAATGGGTACAATGGTTGTGGAAGAGAGATAAGGTTATGATTTTAATAACTGGGCATCCTGCCTACAGCAGGTCTCCACTCTATGATATTTTCATCGCCACTCAGCCATCTGAGAGCAGACTCAACACCCTGGTTCTAGACCATCACCTGAGAGTGAAGATGTGACACAGGACACCTACTATATAAGATCCCTCTACCATGACAGGGAGATGTAGCAGCTCCACCTAATACATAGAAACAAACACAGGGAGGCTGCCAAAATGAGACAGAAACATGTCCCAAATGACTATCTCCTCAATAATAAAAATGCAGATGATAGACCTCTGCACAGGTTTGGTGAAGCAATTCAAAGAGAAAATCCAAATATATGCATGTTTAGAACATGGACCTGGCATTCAGTAGCACTCAATAAATATTTTCTACTACCCCCAATTCATCCACCCTTTAATCCCAAATCTCGAGTTTAATCTTGCTTTGGTGGTGTTTTTATGCCCAAATTTAATTGTTGTCATTAGTTGTGTCATTCCCACTAGACTCCAAATTCCAAGCAGGTAGGAATTATGCCTATTTAATTCACCTTTGTAGCTAAGGTGCCTATTCTGGCTGGCAAATAAGCACTAATAGAGTGCATATTTCATAAAACCAAAAAACCCTTCCTTTTAGTAACAACACAATGATAACAAGAAGAAAACTGCTCAAGTTTTAGCTTTTGATATTGGAGATCCAGGCCAAGATGGTCTCTAATCTTATCAAATAAAATTCAGAAAACTGAGGCTGTAGTCCAAAAATAAAAAGACCCTGGGCCCTTAAGAAATATAAACAGAAAATACATGCTAACTTGTGTGAGGGGCAAGGGTTAGAAGATAAAAGGTTTTATTCAACAGATTCCACCTATGAACAAATTATGGCAAATACTGGAGGAAAAAATTCCTTTGTGGTCTTCTAGATACTGTTGGTAGGCTCAATAAATACCCATGGGAGCCAAATCAGGAGTTTTGCAAAATGTGTTGGTCATACTGGATGGTACAGATGATTTTATCTAGTGCATGGATACATCTGTCTCAATATTCAAGTTGAATATTTAACAATAAAAAATATATATGCAAGAAAAATATAAGTAGCACATCACTTTTTTAAAAAATTGATTTTAAAGAGGAAAGGGAGAAACATCTATTGGTTGCCTCCTGCATACACCCCGACTATATACACTGCAACTGGGAATTGAACCCGTAACCTGGGTATGTGTCCTGACTGGGAACTGAACCAGCGACCTTTTGGCGTACGGGACGATGCTCAACCTGCTGAGCCACACAAGCCACTGTGCACATCACATTCCTGATTTCACAGGAGCAGCAGCTTCATAGTAATTGACCATAGAAAATGCCCAGTGACAGGTGTGATGATCAGGGATGCTCAGAAGTTCCCAGAGCATCAGCTCTTTTTTGGGTTCCACCCAGGAATCCAACAGCAGCTGGAGTAGAACTGATGTCAAAAGGTATCTAATAAAAAAGTGTCAAGAAGGCTAAGGCAGATACGGAGTTTTCTTCCTAGTGCTCTAATGTCCAATTCTGAATAAAGCTCGATGAAGGGAAAGGAGTAATTATAACTGATTGCCAAGTGGCCTATTTGTAATTTACTGACATACTGGAATGGATGAGAGAGGCCACTGTCTCTTTTACTGACTGATCATAAACAGTATCATTCTTCTAAGGGAAGGACTCATTTTCAGGAAAATATTTTAATAAATTGTTCACATTTTTACTTAAAATTTCTAATGTTTAAATTTTTATTTTAATTATATTCATTATCTGTTAGATGTGGTATGTAAAATGATTTTTCCATTTACAGTAGTGGTATATAGAAAGTTTATATATAAAGTTTATATAAAAAGTTGCTTTTAAAAATATCAACGTAGTGCAATTAGTACAATAAAATCTTTAAAAAGTAACCTTTGAAACAATCACTGCAATAAAGCCAAAGCAACAAGTAATGATTATATTTAGAAACTTGGCTTTTAAAAATAAAACAAAAGCCTCCCCATTACCTACTCTTAATTTTTTTCTTCTGACTTTACAGCTAGCCCACAGGGAGACAAACTCACACTTAGGTAAATAAATCTTAATTGTTTCACTAAGATCTTTGTGAATTATGTTACTGCATTATGAGAAACAACATTTAAGAGGATACAGTATGTTTGTTTCACTGGTTACTCTATTGTGTATCCAGACTGGCCTGTATATTCACGAAACAGACACTTACCTCTCCTTCTCACTGTTAGTTCACCAACACTAATCCTGAGTGCTATTATTACCTTCTTGGTCAAGGACAAATAACTCTAGTTCTTTTGGACTAATACAATCCAGGAAAAAAGTTTACAATCACACTTATATATGACTTTTAAAAAATAACTGGTGTATTTCTAATTTTAAAACATTCCAGAAAACCCCCCCACATTGCTGAAGTCATAACCCAAAGAAGAAACTGTTCAACATCCTCACTCTACAGGATAAACTCACTTTTACTCCCCACGTTCTATGAATAAGCACTGTTTCAAGGCTGCCGCGCTGTGGCTTTCAATAAGTAACCTAAAATGAGTGAGCTAGATTTAGGTGATTCTAAGTAACTCCACTAGCCTTCATTAGTATAAACATTTCTACATAACTTGTTGCATGCTGATTCAACTCTAAATAATCTGGTTTTACCCACGTGCAATTTGATGTCTTTCTGGTTTATCGCTTCCCTGGACTCAGAATAGAATAATACTTAAGGGATTTGATAAGGAGGCCTTGCTTTTTTTTGCTTATGGGTTGTTTAATCTTGGAACAAAATGTAAGATTACAAAAAGGAATAAGTCTAAATATTTATCAGTAGAGAGAGCACGCACTAAAAATCTGCATTTATTTTCCTCAAAACCAAATGCTGGGACATAGTTATACAGGGTGGGGCAAAGGTAGGTTTACAGTAGATCGTACAGAAAATAATACAATAATAAATAAATAATAACACAAGAATAAACTCCGTGTTTCACGTACTCACAACTGTAACCCTACTTTTGCCCAATCCTATATTTAAATACTAACCAATGGCATCAGACATTCAATTTGATGGATAATTACAATAGCCACATTCCAAAAACCTTTATATACACAACCTAAAGAATTACTCCTAAAATCATGCCAGACCAAGGCTGCCTGGAACAGATTAGGGTCAACACATACGAAGACATATATACCACTCTTTACTATAAAATTTTTCAAAACCCCATGGAGAATAAAATAATTTATATTTATAAAGAAAAGACGAATATTTAAACACTCTTATAAACAACAAACTCAGAAAAAAGTAATCAGAGTATTCCTTCTTACATATAAGGCAACTAATGCCCAAGTATCTCAAAGTCCTTTACAAAAGGAGACAGCTTAGTAAGTTCTAGTTCAGGCCTTTTTTGTGTGTATTACTTTTTCTTCTTTTTCTTTTCATCTGCTTCCATTTTAAGCTTAACTTCTTCAGCTGTAAGAGCTCCCAGTTTCTTGGTCTTTGCTTTCTTAACCTTTTCCTTGATGGCAGCCACATCAATTTTCGTTTCAGTAGAAACTAGACAAATAAAAACATAATGTACGTAATTCTTTAGATTTTGCCAAATAAACATAAAGAGTATGTATTTAGAATAATAACTTCAGAATACTGTTATAATTGAAAGGTCATGTTCCAAAATAAAAAAAACACCTGCCATTGGCCTAAAGGAAAGTCAGAAACTTCTTTAAGAGAGAAAAAAATAATCATAAAATACTTTAAAAATACATTAGTGAAAGAACACATGAAAATGCCATTATAGTTTAGCTAAGTGAACCAATTACTGGATTCAATTATATTAAAACTACATTCTCCCCCTTAAATCAGACTTGAATTTAGATTATTTTAACTTATATTATTTTCCACATTTTGGAACTTTAGAATACTCATTAATATGCCAATTTTTCCATCTTGCACATTAAAATAATTTAAAATTACATTTCATGAAGAATATTACATGTAGTCCTTTCAGCTTCCATAATTTTAATTAACCATGAAGTTTTAAGTCAAAATCTTCATCTAATACCACATAAAAATGTAAAGTTTTTCTAAATGTTAGTTCAATGAATGACTAGTAAAATTTTATTTAACAAGATTTTGGTAATAAAAACAATAAATTTGAAAGTTTTTAGAGGGCCTAACAGACCTCAACCATCTAATCAATGCCAAAAGCATGAAAAAAATAAAGGAAGCAGCAAAAAACCCACAACTTTTTCTTATCATTTAAAGAACAGTATTCAGAGCACAAAAAATTCACAAGATAAAATATCACCATACAAACTATCCAGCAACTTGAGGAGCAGAGATTTAAAGCCTCCACTATAGTGGAACGGCTACATTTTTAACCCTAATAAACTGAGATAAAACTAACTATTGAACTACCTTTAAAGTACATAACTGACATATTGTACAAAATGGAAATATGCTTATGACATTTTTAACTTTTACATAACCAATGATCTACACAGTAGGATATAGGATATTTACAGAGGTTAACACTGATGTAAGATAGTAAAATAGTAAACGCTATATCTGGTTTTGACCAACAGGTCATGTGCAGTGCTGCCAGTGACACCCCTCCCCTCATTGTGCCGGGGCACTTTTTAGAGTTACTTTAGGAAAAGTACAATGTTACTAATGGGAAAGAAAATGCAAAAGAGGAGAGGATGAATCAGAATGAGGCTGGGAACGGAGAGAAAAGGCACCCGAGTACTTCCTCTGAGCACCTGTGCAATAGCCCTGAATAAAACCTTCCCATTTTTGTTGGCGTCCTTTAGCCCAAGGTGATGAGAGATCCATGTTAACACCACAGGAATCAAACTTTAAGCCACAGATCACATAAGAGAAGAAAAGCATGGCTTCTGATAAGCTCTTTTTGAAAGCACGATAGCACAGCTCAGGGATCTCACGGCTTTACTCTCATTTTTAGAGGAGCCACTGCTCTGATTTATGTCTTTCAAAACAGAAGGTCCTTCCCAAGCACATCCAGAGGTGAGGAGAGGACTATCAGTCTGGGTGCTTACATGGGCATTAGCTGCTACTGAAGTATACGTTACCTCAGTAGTTTCTTGTCCCCAGGATTAGTGATTAATAAAATGCTAAGTGAATTAACAGAAGATATGGTTTCCTTACTTAGCACTCAAAGAGATTTAGGTAAATTCACTAAGGGTTTACTTTTCTCCTAACAGACTTTTACATCATACTGAGAGTTGGAAAACAAGTTTTACCTTCCTTAGGTTTCGCAGCTGGTTTTTCTTTAGGTGGAATAAAAGCTTTGTTTCTTTCCTCTTGTCTCTTACTGAGAGCTTCTGCTTGTTTAGCCTACGTTATTAATAAAAAACACAATGAAAGACGATGTACAGTTAAATAAGAATTCAAGTTTCTATGAACTCTGCTATTTATGTTGTGAGCTAGACATAGTCTTACCTTTATTGCTTCCATTTTCTGTCGCTTCTTTTGACTTGCCTTCAGAAAGTATTCACCACTAGCCAGTTCTTTATCAATCTGTTGAAACCAGTATTTACAATTACATCAGAAATAATGTAGATAAGAGTCATTTTCTAAGAAGGGAATGTCCATGAGGTAAAGACATTGGGGTCAAAAATCTATTCGTTCATAAATGGAGTGAGAAAAAAGGAAGTGTACTCTAAGCTGAAGGGGATACGTGCACAAAAGCACGGAGGGAGGAAAGGAGGTGATGTGCTCCTGGAATATACAACAGACTGCTTTTATGTAGGGTGGAAGGTCAATAACTCAGAAAAGTATAATAGGAAACTGGAAAAACAGTTTTGAGGAAATTTGAAGAAACCTGAATGTGAGGCAAAAGATGTGGGACATGATTTAGAATAGAGTGGGTTTTTTTAATGTAAGATTTATTTTTCTCTCTCTCAAACCTCACCCGAGGACATGCTTAGAGAGAGGAGGAAAAGGGAGAAGGAGAGAGGGAAACATCGATGTGAGAGAGATATGCTCCCCGACTATCAAATCCACAACCCAGGTACGTGCCCTGACCAGGAATCAAACTGCAACCTTTCGGTGCACAGGGCGATGTTCAACCAACTCAGCCACTCAGGCTGGGCCACGGCAGCATTTTTTAAGGAACAGAAGAATGGAGAGGAGATAAAAGCCTGGAACTAAGGCAGTGGCATGCGAAATGAAAAGCAAGACTCGTCAGGATTTGGTGACGAATAAAACAGTAGAGAAAGCTCCAGTGCATTCATTCACTATACAGTCGACACTGATTATTGATCTATCTTGTAAGTACACAGCATTATTATATCTAAGGCAATGTTCTAAACTCTTCACAGCTGTAAGCTCCTTACAATTACTAATTCATTTAACCCTTGTTAACAATTCTTTGAGAAAGGTGTCATTATCCCCATTTTATGTATGGGGAAACTGAGGCATGCATGGGTTAAATAAATTATTAGCAAACAGGTGGCAGAATAAATCAATTGAGAATTACTGTTTCAAAAAGCTTACAGTTTAGGGGGAAAAGGTGAGACGACTGCTAACAATAGGACAGGCCACGAGAAGTACAGCAGGTGCACGGAACACGCGTCAGTCCCTGGATCCGCCACTTCCCCCAACTACCAGTTTCTTTCTGGCTTCACCTTCTCCCTTTCCAGAGGAAACCTCATGATCCAACTCCTCCCGTTTTTTCCACCATGATGGCCACCATTTCTTTTTCCCTTTGACCTTTCATCAAACCTCCTCCCCAAAACTTCATACACAGGGCTGGGGAAGACAGACAGCACCAAGAAAGGGAGGGGTTACATGCTGAGCACAAAGAACGAGCAGAAAGGGAAGAGTCTCCAAGGGAGGGAATAATGAGCCAGAACCCGCAGGAGACAGGTGAAGACAGAACTAAAGGAGCAGGTAAAGGAAGGAGTGACACAGCCTGGCTGGCGTGGCTCAGCAGTTGAGCATTGACCTAGGATCCAGGAGATCATGGTTCGATTCCCAGTCAGGACACATGCCCGGGTTGCAGGCTCAATTCCCAGTAGGGAGCATGCAGGAGGTAGCCGATCAGTGACTCATCGTTGATGTTTCTCTCTCTCTCTCCCTCTCCTTTCCTTTCTCTGAAATTGATAAAAACATATTTAAAAAAAAAATTCAATGTCATCCCCTAGGAGTGGGAGGGTGCCTAGAAAATTAAGAGGATTCACAGAACTGCCAGACAATACTGAGGACCTATCTGAGATTGGTAACATAAATTGATCATGAATATAATCCAAAGGCATGACCTCCTCCACCTATGTGTGGTAGCCTCATTACGGAAAAGAAGTCAAGTTATAGGACTGATCCAAGTTTAAGAGTTTTGCTGGGCAGGTATGATGGAAGGAAAAGGGAACATGAAAGAAAATGATGGGTGAGATGGAAAAAGACATTTTGGAAAGGAAATGAAACCAGAAGACAATTGACAAAATGAGAGGTATTCTAAATTTAAGATTTCAAAATTGGAGCAGTCATATAGCTCATGGTCACAGGAATGATGCTAAGGCAGAGTAGACAGCATTTTGGGCTAAATCGTTGAATTGTTTACAGTGGCTATAGGGACGTGAGTGACACCAACCACCTTGATACAGTTTACCCTCTCAATGTGAAGCACACCCCGTTTCCTATATCCTACATACTCAAACACATACATATGTATTCACAGATCAAATCCACCTAAAGTACCCTCAATAAAGTTTTTGACAAAATTGATTATATAAGTTTCCCCTTCATGTAACGAAATTTAAAGTTTAATACTGACCTGACTTTCTGGCTGTGGTGGTGGGAATGGCGTATACTCTTTCTTAACAGTTTTCTTCTTTGGTTCCTTGCGTTTATTTACATTTTTGTGCTTGAACTGTGGCAAAAATCGTTCCCAACTTTGTGATCTTAATTCAGAATCTTTTGCCAACTCTCGTTTAATCATTAAGGTCTTTAGTCATGCAATATACAAACAATGTAAAAATGTTAATTCCAAAAATCATACATTTGTCAGCCAAACTAAGACATTATAAATATTGTTCTTATAAATAGATCTTAGTCTCTTAGGTAGGACGAAACCAATTCCATAAAGAAAAGAATATGTAACCTCGATTTTTAACCAAGCATCAGAAAACCATTAGAAATTTAGATTAAGAAATTCAGAATTGTTAAAATAAATTGAGATGAAAATGAGACTAACTCAGCTTTTTAACCATTATTCATTAAATCCTTCAAATTCAACTTAAGAGCCTGGAGAGTTCTTAATAATATCCCCTGCAAGTAGGAAGCCTCAGTAGCACCTGAAATATCAGAGGGGGGAAAAAGGTAAACTTTCTCATGATCAGACAAAACCGTATTCTCACATTTCCTCCACTCCATCTGACTTTTACAGACACTGGAACATGAATATGCAAATCAGGCATCAGATGCATGACTCTCTATCTTTCACACCCAATGTAACTCAAAATTGTTCTCCTGCCTCGATCTAACAGAGACGTTTAAACTTAGCTTTGTCAAATTTAAGTGGACTGTTCAACAAATACCCATCATAAAACAGCTCATTATACCATGGTTACACTTCCAAGTACAGTCACGAACTTTGTGCACATAGGGATGTAACAGATCTCTCTCAAAAGGCTAATATACAAAACAGATAAAGTGGAGCTATTATGGGTAAACTAAGTAATCTGAGTGTTAATACCCATCCCCAAAGGTTTTACTGCAATCTGAAATATTCCAGATTTTATTTAATAGAAAAAAGTAGAATTCTGAAAGATCACATCTCTAAATATAGTACACGGGCTCACAATCTAAGAAAACAGATTGATATAATCTATGACAAATCCCGTGAAGCCTTTCTTTGTATTTGTATTAGAACTATATAATACATTATAGTGTCCCTATCAATATTGAGATTCACAGAGACCCAAGCTTCCAAGGAAGTAACTACGGGACTAGGTAGAGATGAGTGGGTTGAATTTTACCCCTAATTTACCCAAAATAGCTCTGCTTTATCTGTTTTGTATATTAGACTTTTACAAAAATTTAATTTCAAGAGAAGTTTCTGTAGCTAAAAGAAGTCTGACAACCACTGTTATAGCAATATATAATTGACACTCACTTTAATATTATAAATTGGATGAATATTCTTCATAGTATCTAGGACTACTTTTCGAACCTGAAATTTGCAAAGAAAAATGAGTAAGTCACTTAAAAATTTTAATGAACCAGGTAGAAGGGGATTACTACATTGCAAAACATCCTACAAACCAGGCAATGGCTGCCAAACTGAATATAATAGTTCCTTCAACAGCTCTTAGTGGCTGCTAGATCTTTCATAACAGTCAACCCTGGGTACAATGACGTTACTTAATTGTACTGCTAAAATGTGACATATGGAACTAGGACAACACTCTGGAACTGAGATTTAGGGGGAAGAGAGCTGGATTTAGAGTCAGAAAATGTGGGCTCAAATAATGGGACAGTCACTTAATGTTCCTGTTCCAGCTTTCTTATTTGTAATTTGGAAATGAAAATACCTCAAGGGTCTGTTGTAAGAGCTGAATAATATATTTAGATTTTATGGAACTATAAAGTATTCAATGTATTTAAGGTATTATTGCCCCACAAGAAAAGAGCAGATAATTTACAAGAATGAGGTTCAATAGAGCTCTATTAAAGGCCCTAAAAAGAAAGAAGCAGGACCTCCCAGCCAAGTCCAGACAACAGCATAGAAAGGAGTTAATTGAAACAGTATCTGCTCGACAGATTTCCTCATAATGAGTTAAAAAAAATGTTCATGAAAACATTAAGTAAACATTATAATAAATTCAAACAAAAGTAAATTTATCTTTTGTTGTTGTTAATCCTCACCTGAGGATATTTTTTCCATTGATTTTTAGAGAGAGTGAAAAGGAGGGAGGGGGTGGGGAGAGAAAGAGAAACATTGATGTGTTGCCTCCCGCATGAGCACCGAGGGGGCCAGGGGATCGAACCTGCAACCCAGGTACATGACCTTGACAGGGAATTGAACCCGAGACCCTTGGGTGCATGGGCCAATGCTCTAACCACTTAGCAACACCGGCAGGGCAAAGAAAATGTAATATAAAGGAAAAAAAGTTTTTAGTCTGACCTCTACTGTCTATATCTGTTCCTGCAAATAACATCTGTTCAATTCCCTCATATTTGAACACATGTAAGTACATCATGTTTCTCATATGTGCTAGAGACTAAGGGCTTAAATACCCATTTAACATTTGTACTGGAAGGAGTGATGGTGTGCAGACCTCTTAATTGAGAAATGGATGTCTGTAATTGTCAAAGGTTGGCCATAATATGTTAGGATCCAGGAGTGATGACTCCATCAAATTCCATGAAGTACAAAGTATTTACTAATGGAAAATCAAGCAAAGCACATTCTAAAACAATTCAATAATCATAAAACATTATAACCAAATTATGTAATTTGTTCTCTGCTGAAAATTAACTAAAGATATTAAGTAATTCTCACCTCTTTTAAGCCACTAAAAGGTCCAATGGCTGAAACCGTGTTTCCCTGAACCATAATGTAACAGTTTGTTAAGAGTTCCAATGCCTATGTCAAAAGAACAGTAAGTTGAAGTTCAGTTGAAATACACTGAAAAACTAATGACAAAGAAGATATCAGTTTTTTACTGATAAAAAGTACCTTCAACGTAGATCCTTTGGGACCAATAAGCCGTTGTCTTCTTTTTACAAATCTTTCTTTATTTCTTACTAAAGAACCTATTTTAATAATGTCGCATGCAATATCATCCTGAAGAATTCGTACTGCCTTTTGAAAAAAATAAAGAAAATATTCCACCAATATTTATAAATACATTTCTTTTCAAAGCCCAAACTGATATCTAAGCAGAATAATGAAAACTCTATGCAGGGAGGGAGGGAGGAAGGGAAAGCAGGGGTAGATGGATGCAGTGCTGTATGTTATCTCTAATGGCACAAATAAAGCAAGACCTCTGTAACTGTAAATTTACCTGTTCGAATGAAACACTCCTTGCTAACAGTTTTATTAGGTCTCTGGCCCTAATGATGATATAGGGATCAAAAGTCTTCTTTGTTGTACAAACAGTCATGCTGCCCTCGATCAGGTCCAGGGTTGCATTAACGTGCTACAAAAAAGAAAGAGCAAACAAGCAGTTGTCTAAATAAATTCAATTTTAGATACTTATAGAATCTATTCTAATCTAACTATTAATTACTGTATATTAATTTCTCTCTAAAATTCTATCAATTCCCTCCATGAAGAAGCTGGGTAGTTAATACACAAAAGGCTTGGTTACTTTCATACTTCAAAGAATACAGAAACTCAAGCAATTGAAAACATTTATACTTATTTGGGTTTAGAATACTTTGTACTTACTGGAATAAAGATAATCTCTAGTTTTAAAAATATATATCAATCCAAATGAGGCCATACTTAAGACATAAGGTAAAAATGTAAAGCTATATGGCTTCCCTATCCTGGACCTGGCTCTATACCGACATCTTATCCTTAGGGTGAGAATGGACTTCTCTTCCTAACTTTTCAAGCTGGTTTGTATTAGCTAAATACAAACAAAATAAAAATTATTATTGGTTCAGAAAGAAGCAATTATTGAAAAATTATGAATCAACTCTCAGTAGAAAGAGCCAGATTTTAACAAAGCAAATAAAAATGTTATTTTCTGACATGTAAGCATATTCTGAAGAATACTTAAACATAGTGAGTGATGAACTACTCAACATAAGGTAGGGTCTCTCTGAGTTTACGAGGGAATGGGGGAGAGAGAGAGAAAGTCCAATCCCAGACGTAGACAGCTGTAAAACACTGCTTGGAGTTTGCCAAGCCACCCTCTTACCCAATGGTCACAAACGACTCCAGAGAAGTCCCTCAGTTTGAGATATCACTAGGTTGTGATATTCTACATCACAACCTAGTACACATATACATATATATACATATAAATGAACCAAAAGTTTCATAAAATCATCCTTACCACATGTGATACATTCATTTTTTAAAGACTTGTTATATCCACTAAATTGACTTCTGGATCCACTAATGGATTTCAATCCACAGTTTGAAAACAAAAACAAATACACCACTCTAGGGGCATGACAGCAACAACAAATAGGGAAAACATGGCATATCCACATCTTTTACTTAAAATGAAAATTAAGCAATTAGACAGGAATATGCCTCGACTCAAACTGTCCAGGTACATGGCAATCACCATAGCACTGAGCAGGCATTCTGAAACTTGGAGTTCACAGATGAGTTTCAGGCAGTGTATGAAATCCCTACAATTTTAAAGGTATATGAATTTTTCAGTAATCTATTAGTCACAAAATTAAAAACAAATGGATTACAAGAATAAAGCTTATCTAGGCTGTTTAAAACACCAAAGGAACCAAATTAATCAATTATGCTGGCATCTTAAAAAAATCCAACAGCACACATACATTTACTTGAAAGTAAAGGTATAAGCAGGAGCAAAATCTCAAAGAAATATATAAAATAAAATATGCATACATGTTCATTCAAGGCTTTCTGCACCAACGGCCAGCACTCTTTCAAGTAAGCTTCTCTATATTTTGGGAACAAAGTTGCGAAACTGCTCTCCTCCAAGAGTCCCCTGGGATTGTCCTCTTTGGAAAAAGCTGGTTCCTTCCAACCATCAGGAACCGTGAGGAGCTCTGATTCATCTACAGGAAAAAATTTACACATCAGATTTTAACCTACTTTTGGACATTTATATACATATATTTACAAGCTTCCAGTAATCTCTTTGCATTTCCTCTTCTTATGCTTTTTAGATTATTCAAGTCAAAGAACAGGCCTCTATCATTATCACCAACACAGTGTATTAAAATTATTTGTACACATTTCAGTTGCCTCATAAAGCAAAATTCCTTAAGGGCAGGGACCCTCCTTGGATCCACACTAATTATCATATGCCTATGAGATAGTGGGTACTCAAGTAATTTCCACTGCACTACGCTAGGTTGAGTTGAAGATTCAAATACCATTTTGTTTACAAGACTATTTTGTTTACAAGAATATAGGTAACCTTTTGAATTTTACTGAAGTGAAGCCTGAGTATGTGTGTGTATATATGTATATGCTATGTTTGTGTGTGTGTGCACGTGCATAAAACTTTTAAAAGCTGACACTCTAATGTATACTTTCAGTTAATAATCACTGGTATAGGGTTTTAGGTTTTCCAAAGTTTTCATGTGCTATATTTCAGTATATCCTTCATGCCAACTATGAAAGGTAGGAAGAACCAGTATTATTTTTCCTATTTTATGACATTCAGTCCAAAAAGATTTGTGATTTGCCTAAGGGGACATAAAGGTCTCCTTTCATTAAAACAAAATGCCTCTGAAGGGCCATAAATTATCTCCCACATCATTTATTAAAACTCCTGGTCCTGGAAACTCTTAAATCCAACAGCTACAACTTAAATCAGTACTATTCAAAGGTATGATCCATAGGTCTGCAGCATGAGCATAAACTGCAAGTGTGTTAGAAATGCAATTCTTGGCCTCCACTGCAGACCTATTGAATCTGAATCTCTGGGATGAAACCCAAGAATCTGTTTTAACAATCCCATCAGGAGATTCTTATGCACACTAAAGTCTGAGAAGCCGGTCTTTACTGTCCATGTTATCCACCCCAGTTAGGTAAACCTGCTCTCTGTTTCTTATACTGACATCCTGTTTGCTATTTCTGATTGAAATCACAGAGAATGAGCTAATCTTCATATATCATTCACTTCCCAATGTCCTTTAAAAAAGCTCAAAATCTACAATTGTCATAAATTAAAATGAACATCTGACCAAGACCCTACCCAATTTAAACACTTTAATGGCTATGAATTTAAAAAACTGGCAAAAAATACACAGAAGTTTTTTCACAACAGAGGAAGAATAGCCCCAAAACATGTGAAAAGATGTGCAACCTCATTAGTAATAAGAAAAGTTCAAATTAAAACCTCAACCAGATACCACTTCATACTTATCAAAGTGACAGAAATTCAGGTAATACCAAGTGTTACTGTGGATGTAGAACAATGAGAACTTTCAACCCCTGCTAGTGGGAGTATAAACGGGCACAAACCCTTTGGAAAAGAATTAGCACCACCCGCACATACCCTACACGTCAAGAATTCCAATCTCATGTACATAACCTAGAGAAACTCTTGACCACGTAAACCAAGAGATATGTACAAAGATGTTTATAGAAGCATTGTTTGTAATAGCAAATAATGGAAACAATGCAAATGTCTATCAATGGTAGAATGAAAATATAAATTAGCATATATTCATACAATTGAACATCATATAGTAGTGAAAAGAATAAACTACAGCTTCAAGCGTTGCCCTGATTAAATAACAAAAACAAAGTTAAGCCTAAGAAGCAAGACAAAGAAGCATGCCTATAGTCCTCTCTCATTCATACAAAATTAAAAAGCAGGCAAAATTAAACCGCTTTGTGCATAGATAGTAGATTATGAAGAAAAAGGACAGAATGATCGACATGATTTAGGACGGTTACTTCATGTCTCAGAAAGAAGAATATGATGTTGAGAGGTGCTTCTAGGGGGCTTTTGGGGCCTGAGCGCTCCTTTCTCACCTGCTGGTTTTATTCTTTAAGCTGGACATACATATACTGCACCCCGCTGTGTGCGTTCGTAATTACCAACAAAACACCTTTAATAACTTTCTAGTGCCTATAGGATGAAAGTTCAAGGTTTTTAACCCTTCCAGTGAGAATGGTTGCTAAGGTCCTGGACTATTTCTCTGGCTCCTCTTCCCGTCACTCATACTGAAGAAAACGGATAAAACCAGAATAAAACAAAACAAAACAGCAATTTAAAAGCTGGACAGTCTAAAGAGTAGGCGCCGTGTCGTCTAATATTTTAACAATCTGACAAATAAGAATGATAAAATATCCAAATTCCTTCACGGCCCGCAGATCCCTCCTCCTCCTCCTCCCTCGGTCCGCGTTCGCTCACACACGACGGCCCCCCACTCCCACGGCATCCCCCGTCTGTCAACGACTTTCAGCCATCGCAGCAAAACTGAGGTCTCGCAACACCCTCCAAAATCTGAATCCTCATCATTTTACGGAAGGCGAATTCCGCAACAACTACACTTTCGGAGCCTTTAGCAAATGCGATTGGTTAGAAACACGTGACCGACACCGTATCCGCAGGCCCGGCCAATGACCCTAAAAACCAGCTATGATAGGTACTCAACCTTAGAGAACAGACTCAAGGCGACGTCACACGTTCTCAGCAAGCGAAGGAAGCCACCGCAAGTGAACATCCAAACGCAGGCTTCGGTTCTCACACCACCTTACCTCGGTTCTCCTGCTTCGGCTTCTGGTTACGAAATTCACTTTTCCCAGCCGCTGTGGCCGGCCCGTTCTGTTTGGAGGACGCCATCTTGGAATCGCTCCCGTAGTAACTGGAAGTGGAACGTTTTTAAATCCTTCCGGCTGAAGCCCGTGTGCTCAACATGAGTTCCGCGGAATTCAGACGCGGAGACCCCCCCGCCTCTGAGCGTGAATGCGCTAAAGCCCGCGGATTTGTCTAAACTGCGGCGCTTCTCTTACGTGGCCAATGGGGAGCCAGAGACATTTTTCCCAGGATGCACTGCAGCCACGGAATTTGACTGTCCTCTGGGAATTGTAGTTTAGCTCTGTGGGCAAGTGGGGGAGGGGTTTTGTCTGTAATTTTCTTCTGGCCTCAGAGTCTAACTCCAGAGGAGGGACTGCAGGTTTTGGCCGCAGGGTGCAACCTGACTATCAGTGATGGCACTCATTTGATAAATACTTATATGATAGTCAACTATGTGGTGGGCGTTGGGAGGAGGTACTAATATGAGAATATATGGTTCTCAGCGGCAGAAAATGACAGTAATAACTAGCATTTACTGTGAGATTACTTTGTGCAAGGTACTTTATGTGCATTATTTCTAATCCTCAAAACCAAACCAAAGTTATAAAGTGAGAAAACCAAAGGTTAAAAATACCCCAAGCTTGATAATTTTTTGGAAGGTGAGTTTTCAAAGTCCTTGTTTCTGATAGTGATTTTCTGGGGTCTTGGTATTTCTCTTTCTAAGCCAGAGGGATAGTAATTTAGCAGTATTTCTGAAGTATTTCACCTAGCCTAAGATTTCCCAAAATGGTTAACTCTAGATGACCCCAACATTCATATTAGCTGACGTGGTATATAGCGGTCATTAACTGGGAAAAAAACACAAACACCTTACAGAAAAAAGGCCCAGAATGGAAGTTATTTCTTAGGAAATACAAATTCGATTCTAGCAAAGGAAAAATGATGAGTGATATATACTAGAAATTCCAATACCTTAATATGCAGTGTTCACCTTTCTTTTGCATTTGGAAGCAGCATATAAATGCACTGTAATAGCATACACATCAAGTTTTGACATAAGAAATATGGCTTTTTAGTCTTCTTTTAAAAAGTCAAATATGTCAGGTTTACAATAAAACTGTAGATGTATTTCAAAGCACAAGAAGATGACTACCAGAAATTTTATTCTAATTACAACTTGTGAAAAGTCATGCTTTTAACATATGAAAAACCTAATTTTGTATTCAAAGCCACATGTTTCTCCAGTGTAGTTTTCCAAATAAAGAGAAAAAACTTAGCAAAGTATTTTCATTTTTCCAGAGGTGCAGAGGACCTATTATACTGCAGTCGATAATAGCCCTTCTAGCAGGCGTGAGGTATCTCATCGTAGTTTTGATTTGCATTTCCCTGATAGCTAGTGAGGTTGAACATCTTTTCAAATATCTGTTGGCCATTTGTATGTCTTCTTGGGAGAGGTGTCCGTTCAGGTCCTCTGCCCAATTTTTAATTGGATTGTTTGTTTGGTGTGTAGTTTTATGTTTTTTAATGTACTTTGGATATTAATCCCCTGTCAGAACTGTTTTTTAAAAATATCATCTCCCATTTGGTTGGCTGCCTCTTTGTTGTCAGTTTCTTTTGCTATGCAGAAACTTTTTAGTTTTATATAGTCCCATTCATTTATTTTTGCCTCTACTTCCCTTGCCTTTGGGGTTAAATTCATAAAATGTTTTCTACGACCGAGGCTAATATATGGTGACGGAAGATGGTTTGACTTTGGGTGGTAGGCACACAGTACAATATACAGATCTTGTATCATAGAAATCTACACTTGAAAGTTATATGATCCTATTAACCAGTGTCACCCCAACAAATTTAATAATTTTTTTAAAAAAGAAAGTAACTTATGGCAAATATTGAAAGAGAGATGCACTGGGAGTAAAACTCTAAGAGGTTTTTAATTTGAAGGGTCTGAGAATTCACAACCTTAGTCATGTGAGGTGAGACACACAAAGAAACCAAAGGATATACAAAGTGGTTTTAGAATCTTTTCTAAGAAATTTTTTGTTGCTTATGAAAAGTTTTCTGAATTTGTCAACATACTATTACATAAATTTTCTCTAAAATTAAATACTATTGAATAAAAAAATATATAATGACCAGGTAAACAAAGAAAACTACTGTGAATTCTGTAATGCTTAATCAGTACATTATAAATCCAAATAATATTTCTGCACACCATTCACACTTCATATATTAGCTAAATAAAGAACAAAATGATATTGCATTATATGCATAGGAATTTTAAAACTCCTTGTAGTAATTCCCTGGGAGTCCTTTAATTGTCAACTACTCTCAAGTTAAGAGCCACCTAAAGATAATATATAATAAAAAAAATATATCACCAAACTTAAAAATGTGAGAAAAAAGAGAAAAAATTATTGTGATCTTTGAGAAGCAACCTCCCCCCCAAACCAAAAACAAATAAACAAACAAACAAAAACCCTTTCAAGAAGGTTAGGCCAAGTAGGGAAAGAAAAAAGCATTTAAAAAGCATTTGGTTAGCATTAAGGGCGTGTAATAATAAGCAACTCAGTTCTTTAAAAAGAAAATAACAAGGTAAAAATAATATTTCATGACCTAGCATTTGGATATAGGACTAAAAAGACAAAGAAAGCTTGGTTAGCGGGTTATTAAAATAAGCGACGTTATGAGATGTTTAACACAGAGCCACGGGAATAGAGAGAGAAAAAATAAACTGTAGCATCATCTTGAGCAAACAATAGGATTCTGGTGACTGACACATGTAGAGAATGAAGGAGACAGAAAGTTAAAAGGTCTCTAATATTAAAAGGCCTGAAAACAGTGCTGCCACTGGTTGCCCAGGGAGGAAGATTTGGTCATGCCAACAAAAGGACAAGAGAAATAGGTAAAGATTTATCCCTCAAATAGAAATTCAGTTGTAAAATGTGGGTCAGTGTTTATGTCCAGGATACATATCTATCCATAGGTTTTTATGTATCTATAAAATGATCAGCCCCCAAATCATCATTAAAGTCCCGAGCGTGGCTGGATTTTCTGAGGGGAAGAGAGATGAACAAGACTGAGACTGAGGCAACAACCGTGACTCCCAAGTGTACTCGATGAAAAGGAGAGAGAATACTTGTTTCAAAACAGAAGGGACCCGGAGGCATTTAACCGTCTCTTTTTACACTCACCCCGAAAGGTTAAGAACTCTTCCAAGGGCAGAGAGGAAGGGGAAAAACAGGAATGGAAAGCCAGATAGTACTCTAAGATTGCTGGCAGCCCTCAAGAAAATTTGATTTATCATTAGACATTTTCTCTAAGTAAATAAATAAAAATTAGAGTAATATTCACAACTGTTCCATTATCTTAATAATATCATCAGTTCCTCCAGCAACAGGTTTTAATTTGAGTATAAACCCTTCCCCCTGAATGGTACATTTAGCTGGCTACTGACTAGAGAAATACCAATTATTCAATAAATGAGAAATACTATCATTATCAATATAAAAAGCATTACCGTAAAGGGATTCAAGAGAACACTTTCTGTGTCCTTAGTTTGAAACTGGTGTTACGTGAGATGTTCCAGGTCCTGGGGCTCTCTTTCTGTTTGAACCGATTAGTTTAACTCTACTTCCTTTTAGAACATTGATTGTCCTTAAAAAGAATGTAGGCAAGAGAGTAGCCATATGTTTAACCTTTTATAAATAAATATTACCAAAAATATGAACATAAAGGGTCAGCTTTCTAGAAGGACTTTCTTAAGCATTTAAAATAATTGTGTTGGCCTGGCTAGGTAGTCAGTTGGTTAGAGTGTCATCCTGATGCGCCAACATTGCCAGTTCTATCCCTGGTCAGGGCACATGCAAGAATCAACCAATGCCTGCGGGTATAAGGCCCCATGAAATCATTTGGTCTGGCCCTGCCAAGGCAACCACCGCAGGCGGGACTCGAAATTCAATAAACCTAGAAGCTTTTTTCATAGCTAATTTTTAAGTTGATAATTTTGTATGGCCTGCTTATGATGTTATAAATATCCAAATGACCCTTGGCAGAAAAAAGATTCCCTACCCCTGAAAAGGATAGTATGGCAAGCTTAAATTACATAAAAGTATATTTTAATATACTATAGTTTGTAGAGAATTTTACTAAAATAAAGGTAATTTTTTTCTTAAATTTATTCATTATGACATAAAAATATACAGATGCATGTAGCTTAATTTCCTTTAATTAATGCCTGACAGAAATAGTATGAACTCGATCAAATTCCAAGACAATAAACTCTGATTTCAACAGTTCTAATGAGATATTTACATAACACATTTCCAATTACTTATTTTGCCAAAACTCACCATGCTTTTCAAGAGGAGTCTTGGTTTGGTTCTCAACTTGATTTGAAAAATAAGTTTGATACTTAAGTATAAAAATCAGTCACATCAAAAGTGCAAATGAAATTTTAGACAATCCTTAATGATAGTCCTATTATGTTCTAATTGTTTAAGTTAAACTAGTTAAAATAGGTCAAGTTATTTAGTACAACTGAAACCATGCTTAGTGTGACGATGATCTAGCACAGTGAAGGCTGTGAAAATAATCATCTTATGTTTTCCCTCCTCTGCTAAAATCAAAATATTGTTCATATCTAATAATTCAGCCACTTACATAACTCTTCCTGTGCTTCTCTGTCGAAAGATGATGCCAAAAGGATTTTCTTTGATTTCAGCATCATAAAGTCTACAGTGGTCCCTCTGTTTTCGAATGTGATCCGTTCCGGAGCCCGTTCGAGCTCTGAAATATTCAACGACCGAGGGATCCACAGCCGGCAGCTGGGCTCAGGGTCTTGCATCAGGGAAGCCGCGTGGCATGTTCCACTTCCGAGGCGGGTTCGAAAACCGAAGCATTTCCCTCCGGGTTTACGGTATTTGTAAACCGAAATGCTTGTCAACGGAGACGTTCAAAAACCAAGGGATGATTATATTTTCAAAAGTACTCGGTAGTGTGGCTGGAATGTTTAATGGTACTGGAACTTCATATCTCTTATTTTTTGGATCATGAATCTGTTGCAGATAATAATAAAAATAGAAATGTTTTGCTCTCATTTGGTGACATGTCATGTAAATATTAAATAATTTCAATAATGGTTCAAATAAGAATATATAGAATTCTTGTATATATAATTATTAATTCTGTATCCATGACCCACACATATATATACGCAGGGTGTCCCAAAAAGACAGAGTTTATTAAAATACATTTCATTTTCAAAATGTAATAGAATCTGCAGCTGTCAGCTGTTAAAGTGTGTATACATTTTTTGGGACACCATATATAGGATCTCGTACACATACGTGAATAGATAATGAGATCAAATTACTTATTGTGTTTTACCTTTTAAAAACATTTTGTAATTCTTTTTTTCTATATAATAATCAACCTTTAGAGCTAAAAAAAAGAGTCAACCACTGAATGCATAAATAAGTGGAACAACAAATGGTTGTTTCTCTCTCTCATCAATAAATAAAAATGAAAAATAAATAAAATAACTTTGTTTTACCAGAACACACAGGAATAACAGGGATAACTTAAATACACTTCATTTGAATTAATGAAGATTAGTTCAAGCTGAATGATGTGTTAGTGGTGACATTGTATGTAGAGAAAAAGCAGCTTTTTGTTTGAATGGTTGGAGGATATGTAAATGTGACTTTAATGTTATATCCTTAGGGGAGAATAACATATATTATTTTGTCTGTTTTCTTCTTAGTGTTTAGTTGTCCCTGGCCAAGAATAAGCCTAAGATCTTATTCTGTGCAATGACCGTGCAGTGGAAGGGTTGTCTCTCTGGAAGGCACCCTCTGTTGGTTATAAGAGGTACAGATTGTGGGAACACTGCCTTTTGTAGTTAACCTGACTCTTCATAAAATCTTGTTTTCCTTTTTATCCCATCTCAAACCTGGAGTAAAACAGCTTTTATTGATTGATTTTAGAGAGAGGGAGAGAAAGAAAGAGAGGGGGAGAGAGAGAGATTTGAGAGATTTGTCATTCCACTTATTTATGCATTCATTGGTTGATTCTTGTATGTGTCCTGACCAGGGATCCAACCTGCAACCTTGATGTGTCAGGACAACGCTCTAGCTACCTGAGCTACCCAGCCAGGGCAAACAGCTTTGAATAAACATGGCAAAGTTGGGATTCTAACTGTGGTTTGATTTGATTTCTGTGACTCTGAACTTGTCATATGTTGGATTTTAATTAATTAATTATTATTATTAAAAAAATTTTTTTAATCCTAACCCGAGGATATTTTTTCCATTGCTTTTTCAGAGAGAGTGGAAGGGAGGGAAGAGAGAGACATCGATGTGAGAGATGCACATCTATCGTTTGCCTCCTGTACTCACCCCGACCAGGGCCGGGCATCAAGCCTGCAACCCAGGTACATGCCCTTGGCTACAATCGAACCCAGGACCCTTCAGTCAGTGGGCCAATGCTCTAACCACTGGAGACCAGCTGGGGCCACATATCAGATTTTTAAGAAAAATCACGAAAATTGCAGATACCTGTCTTTCTTTCAGATTAATTAAAAAATACGGTTATTGCTACTGCTCTTACCTTTACTCTTTAATCCAGTCAATGCTTTATCATTTTTTAGTTATGGAAAGGATCTTAAATATTTTTACTTTTGTCTCTTGTTTAGCTTCATCTTATGAACCCTTACTTACATGTGATAATATCAGAATGGAGAATAATTTCTTGACTTTTTTGTTCTTAGGACTAATAGTATGATTTTTTTTTAAAAAAGTCAATGTTTCCTTTAACTAATGATGCTATTTCAACTTATTCAAAGATTGTATAAACTCTTTAGTATTAGAATATTTTCTTGTTTTACTTGCTGTACATATGAACATAAAAATAAAAATATTTATTAAAATATGCATACAATAATTTTAAAAATTAACTGCTTTCTGAATGTATTTATTTCAAATTATCCTTTGAAAGCAGAGAACTAGATTATCATAGTTTTACTATAAATTGGTGGTAAATTAAAAATGTATGTTGGCTGGTGTGGCTCAGTGGATAGAGTGTTGGCCTGTGCACTGAAGGGTTCAGAGTTTGATTCCTGGTCAAAGGCATGTACCTGGGTTGCAGGTTCCATCCCTGGCCCCAGCCGGGGCGAGTACAGGAGGCAACCAATCAATGTGTCTCTCTCACATTGATGTTTCTTTCTCTCTCCCTCTCATCCTTTCCCTCTCTAAAAATCAATGGAAAAAATATCCTCGGGTGAAGATTAATGAACCCCCCCCCAACCTTACATAATTAATTAGCATGCTGTTCTATAGTATATGCAGTATATAAAAAGGATTCTGACACAGGTCAGTTTTGTACACACTATTTCTTAAATACAGTTATTATTTTATATTTTCATTATAACAGCCCCACCTTAAATGTGAATTGAAATTCCACAAAGATGAAAGGAATTAGGTCAAATAATTTCTATGACACTCATTTAACTCCATAGGAGCAGCTGTTTATCAATATTTTCTCCCTTAATTTCCAATAACAATTGAAGATTTAATGTCTTGCTTGTGCTTTGTATTCTCTTGCTTTCTCTGCCTTTCCTGATGGTCCTGATACCTGATTATCCTCCTTAGGTCCAAGGGTGCACCTCTGATCCCCTTGAAGAGCCTACTGTGTCTGCCACCTTATGTCAGCCTACTCTCAACTTGCTTGTGGTTCTGGCACTGTCGTGATTGCTGAGTCACCGACACCCAGGCAAGAGACAAGCCCTGATCTTTGATGCTGAACACACACACACACACACACACACACACACACACAAGTCAGCTCAGATCTCCACCAAAGAAAACAGTCATGGAAGCTTCAGGGCTACCCCTTTGCATTGGCACCGAGAAAAGGCTAATCAGCAATCCTCATTTCCACTCTGCAAGTCCTGTCCTAGGATATAACTTGGAAAGGACCACCAGGTTATGTACTGCACAACAACCTCTTCTTACACGGGGCAGTTTCTCTCCTCATGTCCCTCTTCCTGGCACATAGAAGGGATTCTACAGGAGCTGCCTAGGAAGGGCTCGCGGAGGTAACATGGCCTGTATTGGTGTGTTCTTGGTCGCCTAGTGTTACCTTAGGGATCTCCTGGAAAATGGCCAGAGATTTTGATGACAAGAGTCCAGTCAACCTCTGCAGCATCTGGGAAGGCTCTCATAGTGGGGTTTCCAAAAGCCAGGGCCCTGGGAATTCTGAAAACAGCAAGACAGCACCTTTCACTCTCTAGAGTCTCTTGTCAAGTGAGCTGGCTATGGGCTGTTACTAGAATGTAGGTGCCTGGTGACAGGGGTTCCAAGTTCTGTTGGGGTCAGTCACCAAGGAAGTGACTTCACTTCCTGAAGTTCCTTCCTTGAGTCATATCCTCGAATCACAGCTATTCAAATAGTCCTCTCCATTCCTGACTTCTAAGATGCCTTGTCCATGCAAGACCATATATTTTATACAGTACTGTGTACTTAAACCAACACTCCGTTCTCCACAGCCACCTGAGAAAGTCTGGTGCATCCAGGGTCTCACTTTTGAAACAGACTTGTGTTCAGAATCAACCCTGAATTCTTGCCTCTTCTGAATTCTGGATAAACCATTGTGTCTCCCATGGCCTGTCTGTCTGCTCTCTGCACAGTGGAGATCATTCTAGCATGTGCTCCCTAGAGATGGTCACAGTCATATGTGTGATAATACCTATAAAACTAAAAGAGTCACATGTAATTACTGCCTTCAGCTTCTATTTTTTTCTCGTTACCTCATGTGTAAGGTCCTTTTCAGATTCTACTTCTAGTGTGTCTGTGCATGTGTGTGTGTGTTTAAGTTTCATGGCCAATAATATGGCCATGATATAAACAGCCCAACCTAAGAGGGAATAGACAAGAGCTTCCCCAAACATTCAGATTTCTGAATTTTAATGCCAAACCGATGGGAGAAGATAAGAGTGTTAACCTGGCACTTTGGAACACACTCTTACCGCGGGAATCTGCTTGTCATGTACCCTGTCCAGTCCCAGGTTTTCTGGGCCTTCATTTTTCAAGTATAAAATAAAGATAATTTAGAACTGCACAAGTATGAGCTCAGCATAAAGGTGTCCCAACTGGGCAGGGTTTTAGCAGGGGTCATGCTCTCTCCATATCTGTACCTGATCACAACAGCACAGCCTTGTCAAGAACGCCTGAGAAGGCCTGGATGCCAATGGGACTCCCCATACAGGGCAGGATTCATACCTGGGTCTGCATTCTGACCAGTCTGTGATTCTGGGCAAGACATGAACCTTTAGGGGCCTTCCCCTTGAGTACTCATTGGCTCTTTGTGTCCCCAAGTTCTGGTTGGCACATCCTCTTGTAATCCCCTCCCCTTGAGTGCAGACTGGTTTAAGTGATTCTATAGAAACAGAAAAATGATCCAATGTCATATCTAAAATGTGGTTATAAAAAATTAACTCCAAACTGGTTCATCACTCAGGCCTGTTTTCTCTCTAGAACTCTCTCTCAGACCTGTCAATCTGGGATGTGAGCGTCTATGCTGTGAGTTGCTAGCTGGTGAGAACCACGTGGCCTCGATCTGAGTCAGACCAGAAGACAGAGGGAACGTCAGGTCTTCCATCTACACTGTCCCACTAGTTCCCCTGAGTGAGCTGAGACCCCGAGGGGAGCACATCCAGCCACAGAAGAGACCACAGCCCAGGAAACTGAGAGGCACTGGCAAGAGCCTCCACTGAGCTGTGCTGGGTTTCTTGTCCAGAGAAATGGAGGGAGAATATGTGCCTGTTGGTTAAGACACTAAGTGTGGGCTAATGTTTTCCCACAGCAATCGATGACGTATACGGTCACACCCACACCGGGCTCTAACCCTGCTCACCTCCCTCTCCCCCTTTCCTCCCCCAGGCTCCCTGCATCCACAGTGGCCTGCTTCTGATTTTCTCTCTGTTCACACACATTTCTTCCCTGTCTCTGCTCAGCTGTGCCTTTATTTTATGCTAAATATCCCTAGACCTGTGAAGGCCCAGCTCTTTTTGGCCGTGCAGCTGAAAATGTAGATCTCACCACAGTGCATCCTTTCCAGACTCCCTCACCTGAGGGAGCCCAGCACCCTTGGTGGCGCCCTGCTCATTCCTAAGTGACACCTGCTCCTCTGTGTTATTTGTTTTGTTTAGTGGATTTGTCTGTCTTGCCCTTGAGACTGTGGGTTCCTATACGGCAGGGACACTGTTGATTTACTTTAACACAGGTACTTTTTATATGCTCAGGGCATGGTTGCTTAAGCAAGGGATAAGATGACCCATCCCACAACTAACCAGATGAGTTATTAGGAAGAGATGCTAATATTAAGAGCCTTATGTCGTGCCCAAACAGGAAAAGGGAAGCAAGGGGCCAGGTGACATTTTTGTTCCAGTTGCTCCAGCCAAACCCCCTGACTCAGGACAGCCCTGGTGGTCAGCGCTGGCACTGAACCCTGAGCAGGGAAACCACAGAGCCCGGCACACCTGTCTTTGAGAGTCTCCAAGGCCAGGCTCTCTTGAGCTTCAAGGGACAAAAAAGTAGGACCTGCAGTACCCAGAGGGCTTTAAAAATTATATCAGAAGCTTCCCCTGTTTTTCTTCTGTCCGCATTGCTCTGGGATGACAAGTTCACTTACGGAGCCCTTTCCTCAGACTTGAGGCAGTAATATGAGTGAGCCCTCTTTCTGAAGGAGGTGCCAAGACTCAGGCCACATGATCTTTACAGAAATCCAAGGATGAGCGGTTCAGTGCTCTGCCACTGGCTGCTGTGCACCCAGTGTTCAACTTCCCAAACATTTGCCTCTTTAAGCTCAACAGAAACTCCAAAGCATAGAAAGCATAGTTCATGCCCTTGGCAGCCTAGGGTGTCACAGACGGAGACAGAGAGTAACATCCTTGAGTCTGTGGGAGCTGAGTTTTTGCTGCGAGCCATCAAATTTTTAGGGGAGGAAACTGAGAACTCCTCTACTCTAACCTCTCCATTCTGGGGGTGGTAGTGGGGGAGTGGATGGGAATAGTCGGAGATGATTCTACCCAGATGTGTGGATTTCAGGCCCCAGGCACTCTCATCGTCTGCCTGCCCCGGGCACAGGCCAACCCATGCAATGCCCTGGGACACTGAGGGTCCCAATTCCCATAATTTTTCATCTTCTTACTTCCTGTCCTGTGGCCTCTGGTCATGACCAAAGAGAACGGAGCAAAGCAGTCTCCAACGTTTTTTATTTTTTGTGTTTCTCAAAACACCCCTTCTCTTTTTATGTGGGTGATTGTATGTGACCGTATGTTCCAGTGTAGATCCCCCGTGGAGGAGATTGCACCTGGATGTAGTGGGCTGGGGTCCGTGTGGCTCTTGTTTCCAAAGCTAATCCCACTGGCAGAGTTCAGCCCTCCCCTGGGTGGCGTACATTCTTCATTCACATAAGGACTCTGCCTCCAAGGGACTTGACCTCTCGCTGCATCTTCTGGGCTTCAGTTATGTAATTGCACAGTGGTGGGTTAGACAAGGAACTCCTAAAACTTGCATGAAGCCAGGAGGTGGTTTAGAGCCTCAGCTTCCTGTGACTGGTGTTGCAGGTGGGCCTGAAGCACCCTCTCTTTCTTCAGCGCTCTGGGGCGCTCCAGTGGCTCTGCAGGCCTTTATGATTTGCATCGAGGGAAGGATTTTTTGCCTCACTTGTAAATCAAGGGAGGAAATGTAGTTCCTCAAAGAAAAACTGCACTTGGTGAGTAATGAAGGATGATTTTGATGTGGAGTGCGAAAAGCTCGGGGCCTTCAGAATCCTACTGGTGATGTCACCCTTCACCCACCATGCTCTATAGAAAGATGTATCCCAGAAATGGGAAGGGACATATCTAGGTTGTTTTTTTTTAAACATTGAATTTTCCTTCACAGAGTAGAAAATCCAGAAGAATACAGGCATAGACAAGAGGGTGATTTTTGTCATTGTCATGGAAGAGAACTCTGGATGTGGACAGTCTTTGCTGAGTGTTGACTGCCCACCCTAACAGGAGGCCATCATCTGTTTTCTGCCCCAGCCTTTACTGGCTGGTGTCCATCAGCAAGGCTGTGTCTTGGTGCCAGGTGGCTGCTGGAAGGTTAGGGTTAAGGTTAGGGTTGTAATCTTCTGATTAAAAAAAAAATTCTCTAGTTAAGATGATCCAGAGGATTTCATAAATATGCTTTTGATGTTATACTAATATATATATTTTTAAAGCAAGCATATAGTGCAGTGAGGCAGACAGGTTATTTTCAACACTTTCTTTCTCTATTGCTTTGGTGGGAACCCGGGTGTGACTACTGTGCTTAATGAACACTCCCTGAAATGCTGCTCTTGGAAACTAGCCTCTGTTTTTTACAAAGAGAAATGTCAAGACAATGACTTGCACTGGGATGCACCCCATAAACACTGAATCTTACAGAACGTAATGCAGTCTAAAGGCAAGCCTGAAAAGATGTCTCAGTGCAAGGCTGGCTTCTACCGCTGGCAGAACCAGGAGCCCTGACGCACTTGTGCCATTTCTGACCCGGTCACCAGGGGGCAGTGTGTGTCTGCTTGGGATCATGACACTGCTTTGGCTCCAAGGTTCCTATATTACCTGGCCTTCTTCAGAATATGCTTTCTGACCTCAGAGAATTTCTTGAATGTTTACTTGCTTTTCTTCATCAATTTCAGTTGGAAGCTAATGAAAATCCACTGCTAGCACCAAATACAGGTTGAGCCACTGAAAGGAAAGCATCCCTGAAAACAGGCACGAAAAATGATGTGTCCAGTTCCTGTCTGTGTCCACCTTCATCTTTTGCTCCATCCCTCTGCTCATGTGTAAAACTCTGGGCAAAATAAAATTGACCCTCTTTGTAATGTATTAGAGGTGACTGTCCATCATGTGGCCCTTTTCTGTGATGTGAATCTTTCAGTAGCAAGTGGTCCACTTGTAAAATTGTGAAAATGTCATTAAAACTCTGAGAGACATGACGAATGTGTCAGGCAGTGAGTGGATCTCAGCAGAAATGTGTCCAAGTGGGAGGTCTCTTCAGCATGGTTATGGTAGTTTCCATACTGTGTACCATGCTCCAAGCACTGAGTCTGCTTTGCCTTGGGGAATGTGCCTCTTGCCATGGGAGCTGGCTATGGGGAAGTTATTAGAATGTGGGTGCCTGGTAACAAGGGTTCCAAGTTTTGTTGGGGGTCAGTTACCAAGACAGTGACTTCATTTCCTGAAGTTTCTTTCTTCAGTCATCTCCTCAAATCATAGCTATCCAAATTGTTCTTTTGGCTCCTGACTTCCAAACTCCCTTGTTCATGCAAGACCATATTTTTACAGTGTCACTAACATTCCTCTTTCCACAGCTGACTGGGAAGGTCTTGTGCAGGGAGGGTCTCCCATTTTGAAACAGACTTGTGTTCAGACTCAACCCCATATTCTAACCTCTTCAGATCCTGGATAAGCCACCGTGTCTCTCATGGCCTGTCTGTCTCCTGTCTGCACATGGAGATCATTCTAGCATGTACTCTTTAGGAATGTCCACAATTATATGTGGGATAGTATGTATAAAATTTGGAAAGTGCTATCAAATGTATGTAGCACTTCCAACTTCTATGCTCTTCTCATTACCTCATGTGTATGCTTCTCTTCAGATCCTACTCCTAGACCATTATGTGTGTGTGTGTGTGTGTGTGTGTGTGTGTGTGTGTGTGTGTGAGAGAGAGAGAGTGTGTTTCGAGGCCAATGATTTGGATGCCCAGGAAATAATGGCTCCACATAATGAGGCATAGGCAAGAACTTCCCAACATATTTGGATTTCTGATTTTTAATGCTAAAACTTTAGAAACCTTAACCTGGTAGGTCTAAACACACCCTTATCTCTGGGGTTTGCCTGTCATTTACCTCATATAGTCTCAGTTTCCTGTGGACCTCCATTTTCCAAGCTGCAAATAAGGAATGAAATTCAGAAATAGCTAAGTGTGAGCTCAGCATACAAAATGTTCTGACTGCATCACACTGGGCGAGGTGTTGGCAGGGGTCATGCCATCTCCATGTCTGTACATGGTTACAGTAGCATGCCTTTTCCAGAGCCCCTGAGAAGACCTGGGTGCCATGAAAACACCACTGAGAGGATGCACACCTGGCTCTGCATCTGACCAGTCTGTAATTCTAGGCAAGGCATGAACCTCTCGGGGCCTTCTCCTTGTCTCCTCAGGGGCCTTTGTGTTCTAGGTTCTTGTTGGCACACCCTCTTTTAATCTTTCCCCCTCGTCCTCAAAATCTCTAACCATTTTCCAGGAGGTCCGCTAGGGTAACACTAGGTGACCAAGGACAGGCCAACACAGGCCAAGCTACCTCTGTAAGCCCTTCCTGGGCAGCTCCTGTAGAACCTCATCTATGTGCCGGGAAGAGGGGCATGATCATGGTGACAGTAGGCCTATACGAGATGCAGACACAGCGGGCTCTTCAAGGGCGTTAGAGGTGCACCCTTGGACCTAAAACACCACTTATCAGGGAGGCCAGAGTAAGCAAAAGTAGGTAAAACAGGTGGTGATTCTGGGAAAACCCCAGGAACAGGTTTGTTTTGCTTAGGGGTGCATTGAGAAGGACAATCACTTGTAAACTCTTCTATATTATTGTGTCAAATCCATGCTCATGTATTATTTTGGTTAATAAAGTATTTTAAGAAAAAAATATTCTTATATATGTACTACTCTATAAATATATAAATATTTTATAACTGAAGCCTCAAACTGGTAGTCAACAACTGTGTTTTGTTTGGCTTCCACTGTATTGTTTAAATAGTCAACATAGTAAAAATGTAATATTTTGCATAAAAGTCCAGTTTTAAAATTTTCCCCCCAAAATAAGAAAATTTGGCAGTGATGAGTGCTCATTTGCATATGGTAACAGTTCGCTGTGCTTGGGTGACTGCCCACTTTAGACGGAGTATGTGCTTTGCGCTTTGCCACAGTCTTCACCGCTCCCTGCTCTTCCTGAGTGCCCAAGGCTGATTTCTTATTTGGCTACTGGCTTGCTCTTATAGGCACTGGAGTTTGTAACCCCAGATGTATAGTGATAAACAATCTTAGTGTCTTCTGCTGTGGTATCATCAGCATG
This sequence comes from Miniopterus natalensis, assembly GCF_054644295.1. Lineage (NCBI taxonomy): Eukaryota > Metazoa > Chordata > Mammalia > Chiroptera > Miniopteridae > Miniopterus > Miniopterus natalensis. The sequence goes on from NC_142082.1 coordinate 128,257,124, forward strand.
CAAAGCACAAATGGAATCTACAGAAAAGGCATTGGTTCAGGATTGTCATGCGTCTGGTACCATAGATTCTCAGTGAAGGAAGAGAACGGCTTCTTGTGCATCAGTTTCTAATAATTTATGTGCCAGGCACTGTTCTAAGTAATTTACATGTTTTTACTCAGTTAATTCTCACAACAATCCAATGAAATAGGTAATATTATGCATTTTACCTATTTCAGATGCAGAAAGCAAGGCACAGAGAGCTTAAGTAACTTACACAATATCACACAAGTACTATCCACAAGTCATCTATTTTTAACCAATATTTAAAAAAAAAATCTCATATAGTTTGTTCAATTGGTCTTTGTATTAGCTTGGAATGTTTCTGCTCTAAATATCAGAAAGCCGGCTCAAACTAGCTTTAAAAGAAAACATCTAAAATGCAAATAAATTGCCAGGCCATTGTGGCTCAGTGGTTCAACATCAACCTATGATCCAGGAGATCACGGTTCGATTCCCGGTCAGGGTACATGCCCGTGCAGAGGGCTTGATCCCCAGTATTGGGTGATCAGAAGGCAGCCAATCAATGACTCTCTCATCATTGATGTTTCTATCTCTCTCTCTCTCTCTCTCCCTTCCTATCTTTGAAATTAATAAAGACATATTTAATAAAATAAAATAATAAAATAAAATAAAATGCAGATGAATCAACTCACATAGTAAGGATTGGAGCTGGCCCCTGGGTGGCTGCAGCCAACCAGTTCTCTTATTCTCTGTCTTTCCATCTCTAACTGAGATTCTCTTTGTATGCTGACTTTATTCTTTCAAATTCCTCTATGTGGTGGTTGTTGCAGGCTGGAAAGAAGACTCTGAGAGGGAGTTGAATGCTCAGGATGTTTACTAAGGAGCACCCTCAGGGTTAATACCTGTGCAAGGAAAAAGCAGGATGCAGGGTTGGGCAGAGGGAAAAGCTGAGCTGTGATGCAGGCCTCACACAGTCTAGAATGAGCCTACAATGAGCTATGAAGTCAGAATGACACTTCAAAGTTGTCCCATGTTGGACTAAGATGGCCTGGCTCCTGCATCAGTTGGCGTTTAGATGTGGGCTGCCCAGAGAAGGGGTGAGCTTGTGCAAGGAGGCTCTCTCTAGATGAGAAAATCCCTAAAAGCTGGCAGTCAAATGCTGTGTTCTAACAATGCCCCCAGCAGCTGCTCAAGTCTTCCACTGAAGAAGATTTTGGCCCTGCATCCAGTGGGGAATGTGACTGTCAGCCATTCTGGACTCACATTCTTATTTCCATCTAAGAAAAAGAATGATCTTCCTTGAACTCTGACAAGTTCCAGGGAAAGACTCTTGTCTACCTTGAAACAGCTACTCCTTGGGCCAATACTTTGGCCAGGAGGTGAAGTACTATGATGGGCACGTTATTCATCATGCCCACCCTTGTGAGCAACCGGTGTCCAGCAGGGGAATGGGGTTGGCAGTCCCACAAAACCCCATACAGTCAGGGAAGAGCATCTCCCCAAGAGAAGGGGTGGTAGTGTTGTAACCCCAAGAAGAGGGAGGGAGTACACTGCGTGACCTAAGCAGTAGCTGCCATAAAACTTCCCTTCACTCTTCCTCAGTTCAGCCTTTCGGCTTTGACCTGCTCCTCAAGGATACTGGCATCCTGACCCCTTCTCAGTGGGAACCTGAGCAGGGCACACAGCTATGCACTCAGGGAGAATAAAATCACCAGCCCCTCCATGGCCACAAAAATAAAGGATCGGCGTCACCTGTCAGCTTATGATCTCAACCTGACCTCATAACAGACTCTTAGTTAGCTCCCAGTTTTTGCAGAGTTCCTCCTACTCCCAGTCAACTGATGACACCATTATGAGTCAAGAATTTAATACTAGTCTTGATCCTAGAGAGTATACTAGGGTATACTAGTCTAACCTAGCTTTATACATACTCCAAACATCTGCCAACTCACCAGGGTAAGGTACACAAGTCCTCCTGTACTGACAATCACCCCAGATCCTCTTCCTTGGCTCCTGAGCTGCTTCCTCCCCACGTTCGACTCTGTTTCATTCCCAAATCTTGTGTTTATCTGTCGCCTGTGATCCCCTTCCTGTTCCTTGACCTTGGTGTTTTCTTTGGATCTTTCTGATCCTGATTTTTGTATCCTTCTCAAGGACCCTCCTTTGGGTAAATTGCCCACACTTGTCCTGGCCAATCCCTTGGTCCCCACTAACTTGACAGCCACTCTCCTGTCTGCTTGATCTCCTCTGCTTGATGAGTGGAGCACCAAGGGCCTCAGAATGCCCGCATTCTGTACGTCCATGGGGTTTTTAATTCTCTGAAAGAAATTCAAATGGAAAAGCACACAGTGTCTAAAAATGAGAGTCATGTAAATTTTAAAAAGCCAGAAATCTGCAAAGAGACAGAGTAATAGTTACCCGATGGGTTTCCCACGGCCCAGGGTCTGACCTTGCAGATGACACTATGCGATATTGTCAGCTGGTTGTGGTTAGGAATGTTACTTACACTACTGAAACTTCACAAGAGATTAAAAACTAAATAACAATTACAATTTATTATTTTACAGAGGAAATATAACTACAAAAGAGACTAGATACTTGAGCTTTCTTACCTGTGTATTCTCTCCTTTTTGGAAACTTCCAATCTTTGTTCATTTGATAAGGTAATAAGGGAAAGGCAATCAAATATGTAAATGATTTCAGTAATCCGCGGAGCAACAAGGTTGGCCTTGCCCAACTGAACTATTGGATGGCATAGGCAGGCACGCCACCTGTGTCCACTGGTCAGCTGAGCGAAGAAAGGGCATGCTCAGTACATGAAACGGTGGTTTGAGTGGTTTGCAATATACAAAGGTGTAATTTGTATAACACACACAGGAAAGCCAAGGAGTACTTTTTGCATTGTATTAACATGTGTTTAGATCTCTTAACGCCCTCACTCAGGTCGTCTTGCTGACCTCAGAACCATTTTGTGTCTCTGAGCTGACCGCATATCTCTGAGCAGCTAATGTAGTGTGAGTACATCTCAGAAGGGAAATTTCTTTCCAAGTGCTTGGGGGACAGTTTATCATCTCCCCTGTGTACAGACCAGGTGGCTTCCTGCTGTCACTAGGGTCCAGGAGCTGGGACCAGGCCAGCAGTTTGTGATGCTATTTTGATGCTGTTGGAGGCTGTACCATACCCAGCCCCTCCCTTCCTGGGGCTCTTGAATAATTCCTGTGGTTCTGCTGTGCCATAGACCTGTTCTCTCTGAAGGACATTTCTAATTATTTTTTCCTTTGCTTCAGATTTGGATAGCTAAATTACCTGGCTCATCCCCATCATGATTTTTCAGTTGGTGCCTAGCTACTTGCTGCATGTCCAAGTGCCCTGTGCTTTCTGATCCAGTTTCTGTTCAGACCTTGGGTGGCAGGTCTAAAATTGGACTGAATCTCTTAGCCTACATAGCCTTTGATTGTCCGTCCCAAGAAGAGTGCTGACTCTGATCTCCTTCCAGTGTCCCTGCTTGCTTTTTCCCAGCTCCCTGAGCCCCTGCTCCAGGCATGCTTTGGGCCAGTGTTCCAAGTGGAATATTCTAAACCCTTGATGGGGCAAACTCCATCCAGACTCCAGAAAAAAAAAAAATTGCCCTTCAAGCCAACCTGAGATAGTGTCCCTGTCTAGATGCAACCTCATCTTATAGCATGACTCTCCAATGCTGTGTTTAAGTGTCCCAGCGTAGGACACATGCATTTTCCTGTCACAATAAAACAGGACTTGAGAGTGCCGTCTTGCAGGAGTCATTAGCAGATGTAATGTAATGCACTCAATTTATTCTTTAGTTTAGTAATTTTGCTCCATTACTGGGTAAATAAACAAGATAAATGAAGAATGGTCCATTTTTGGCATTGTCGAGGAATAGTTGGGGAAAATTATGAGAGCTTTAATGCATTGAAATTCTACTTGTACCCATGGAGCACTTTTGCATGCTCTATTTAATTTCCATAAGTGTATTCTGTAGTATAGGAAATTCTGGTAGCCCTCCTTTATTACCTGGCTCCTCTAGTTTATATTTTATCACTTCCCAGCTCAAATTCTATGACCCAGCAACACTAAATGCCATTCACTGTCTCAAATATGCCAAGCTCTTTCTCGCTTCTTTTTTAAAATTTATCTTTATTGTTCAAAGTATTACATTTGTTCTCCCCCCCCCCTTTTTTTCTTTTTCACTTCTGATTCGTCTCTCGTTATATCTGAAACAGGGCCTTTACTCTTCCCCATCTCTGAACTGTTGGTCTGGTAACTTCTACCAGTCCTTTACAATTCCATCTGGCAATGTGGGAAAATGTCCCTAAACCTCATGTGCAGCTAGGGTGACCTCCTTATGCGCTTTCATAGCCAGAGCTTCCCCTGGTGCCCACCCAACAGTGTGCAAAAACATCACTGGAAACCCAACTCTTACATAACTGAGAGATGTAAATTGGTCCCATGTCTGCTGCAGCAACAGCACTCTTAAGTGGAACATTTAAAGAAAAATTAAATAACTGTCCTCTTACCAAAGACCTGTTTCCGTTGAGCACTTTTGCAGTAGTAGTAAAGGGAGCAGAAATTCTGAAACTGACTAACTTATAGTATGGTCATATTTACAGTGAATGAGTGATATATTCTATTTTCTAAATTTAAAAAAAAATAGTATTTTCCCCAAGAATGTGTGGAGTTCAGAAACCCAAAGGCAAAGTTGGAAAATGATCATAAAAATATGAAAAATAAAAATATCTAAACTTTTTTCCAGAACTTTGACTTGCTTTGAATTTTAGCTAGTGGAAGTAAATTAGTTAAGTAAATGTCCCTAAACACAGTTTTTATTCATGGAGTATTTGTTTCACTAAAAAAATTCTATATGTCACCTGGAATATATACTTGTGTAATAAAAGTATAAAAATGGGGGAGGGAGAAATACATAGAAAGTTTCAACTGTATTTGTAGTAGGTTTTATTTCTAGTTTTTTGTTTGGTTTTTGAAATATATCTTTATTGATTTTAGAGAGAGGAAAGGAGAGGGAGAGAGAGAGATGGAAACATCAATGATGAGAGTCATTGATCGGCTGCAGCCCGCAACCCGGGCATGTGCCCTGACTGGGAATCGAACCCTGATCGCCTGGATCCTAGGTCGACGCTCAACCGCTGAGCCACGCCAGGCAGGGCTTATTTCTAGTTTTATTGAGATATAATTGACATATAATATTGTAATAGTTTAAGGCATACACATAATGATTGGATATATGTATACACTGAACACCCATCACCTCACATAGTTAAAACATTTTTTGTGTGATGAGAACTTATTCTCTCAGCAGTTTTCTGTTTGTTCATTTTTGTTTTTCAGAGAGTGTGGAAGGGAGAGAGAGAAATATCAATGGGAGACAGACAAGTCAAACCTGCAGCTGAGGTATGTGCCCATGGCCGGAATCAAACCCAGGATCCTTCAGTCCATGGGCAGACGCTAACCACTGAGCAAAACCGGCTAGGGCTCTCAGCAGTTTTGTTTTGTTTTGTTTTTAAAGTTTTTTTATTGTTTAAAATATTACAGATGTCCCTTCTTCTCCCCAATGACCCGTTCCACCCCGTTCCTTCCCCCTCCCCAGTCCCTCTCCCCACCATTGTCCTTGTCCTTGGGTTGTGCGTATTTGCATATAAATTCTTTGGTTACTCTCTCCCCCTCCACCCACCCGCCCTCCTCCATCCCTCTGACATTCATCAGTCTCATCTATGCTTCCATGTCATTGAATCTATTCTTTTCATCAGTTTATTAAGTTCTTTAGATTCCACGTATAAGCGAGATCATGTGATATTTGTCTCTCAGCAGTTTTTAAATACACAATGCTGTATTGTTAACTATAGTTACCATGCGGTCCATGACATCCCCAGGACTTATACCTGGAAGTTTGTACCTTTTGGCCCCCTTGACCCATCCCCCACTCACTGTAGTGTGTTATTTCTTAAGTGGTGTAATAGATGTACCAGTATTTATTATAATATTCTTTTAAAAAATAGTTTAAAAACCCATTTTCCATATATCTCCCTGCATAAATTTAAGTGTGAAGTTCATAGTCTCCCCAGGAAGCACACATCTCATTCTTGCCATGCCCATGGCATTTTGTACTTTCCCTCTCTGGGCACTGATCACACTGGACTGTATTTTTTTTGGACTGTATTTTAATTGCCTGTGCACTTCTCTTTCTTTTTCTCTCCCGGTGGACTGAGATCTCTTAAGGGCAGATGTTGCTGATTCTTCACTGTTGTCTTCCTGGCCCCAAGTGCAGTGCTAACAGAATTGGAGCTCAACAAGTTTTTGTTGAATGGGTAGGTAGCTGGATGGATATAGGGTAGGGTAATGTCCTCAAAGCAGTCAGCTAAGCAGTGCCAAAGTTCCAGCACACAGGTTTCTGCCATTGACTTTTAAAATTTTATTTATTTATTTATTTATTTATTTATTTATTTATTTATTTATTGTTAATCGTCACCTGAAGATATTTTTTTTCATTGATTTTTAGAGACAGTGGAAGGGAGGGAGGGAGGGAGAGAGAGAGAGAAACATCGATGTAAAAGAGACACACTGATTGGTTCCCTCCTACACATGCTCTGACCAGGGCTGGGATGGAACCTGCAACCCAGGTATGTGCCCTTGACTGGGAATTGAACCCACAACCCTTCAGTGCTCAGGCCGGGGCTCTAACCACTGAGCAACACTGGCTAGGGCTGCCATTACCTTCTTCTTTCAGCCCACTTCCTCCTAAAGTATTCTCAAAGGGCTGTTTAAGTAGTAGGTCACATAGAGAACATGCTCAAATGACAAAACCTTACCCACAGCTGTTATTCCCTAAGAGAGGGCTCTCCTGGGAGGCTCATAGAGACTCAGCTTTCTATCCTGAGTGACTCTGGAGAGGAAGGGTAGAGGTGCTCCCATTTGTTCATGATCTACCATGTGCTTAGAACCATGCTAGTCACTTTCACATATAAAACTCTCATTTAGTTCTCACAACCATACTGTAAGGTAGGTATTGCTATCCCCACGTATGCAGATGAGACAATGGAGCCTCAGAGACAGGGTGGACTTGACCAAGTTACATTTATGCAGTGAGAAGTGGAGCCCAGACTTACCCTCAGGTCTGTTTGGCCCCAAAGCCTGAGCATGTTCCTTCTACCACGTACACCATCTGTTAGAGTCATAGAATGACCTGAAAAGAACCTTAGGGGTTGTCCATGAAATCCAATTTTGGTACTAAAATAATTTTTTCAAAAAGCAATTTGGGAACATTTCTCTTGCCAAATGGGATTTTGCAAATCGTTATTTTGCCAAGAGAAACAAAGAATGCTCAGTTATCTTTTAAGTCTATAATTATTGAACAACTTTTAAAATTAGCCAGGAACCTGTTTGGCCATATTGGATGAGTGGGACATGCCCTGCCATTTTACATATCTGGGGCATGAATTCTGGCTTAGTTCCTGTAATACAGGGATTTTTTTTAAAAATAGTCTTTGTTGAGTGTATTCCTTTTCAAAAATATATATCTTTATTAATTTCAGAGAGGGGAAGGGAGAGGGAGAGAGATAGAAACATCAGTGGTGAGAGAGTCATTGATTGGCTGCCTCCTGCAGGCCCCTGACTGGGGATCGAGCCCTCAACCCGGGCATGTGCCCTGACCAGGAATCGAACCGCGATCTCCTGGATCCTAGGTCAATGCTCAATCGCTGAGCCACACCCGCTGGGCAGGGTTTCTTCTTCAAGGGTAGATCCCTGGCCTGCTTCAACACTGCTTCTGTGGCCAGGTCAGCTCACTTATTAACTAACATTTATTGCACACTTGCTATTTGCCAGGGCCAGGGCTAGGTATCTTGCCTGGGTTATCTCAGTTAATCCTAACTGTGACCCTTTGAAGAGTGTAATAAATTTTAAACCCTGTTTTTCTTTTATTGATTTTTTTTTTTTTTTAAGAGAGGGCGGAGAGAGAGGGACATGGATGTGAGAGAGGAGCATTGATCAGTTGCCCCCCATACCCACCCCGACCAGGGATCAAATCTGCAACCTGGGTATGTGCCCTGACTGAGAATCAAACTGGGGACCCTTTGGTGTGGCATGGGGCTACTCTCAACCAACTGAACCATGCCAGCCATGACTAAACCCCATTTTATCTTTAGGAAAAAAATAACTTGCCCACAGAGAATAGAATTAGTGGAGCTGGATTGGGATCCAGATCAGTGTGACTCCAGAACCAGTGTTTTCACAGCTTCGTGAGCCTGGCCACAGGCAGCACTGCAGTCCTGGTGTATGGCACAGATGCATTGCACTCTGCACAGCTTGCAATATTGCCTCTCTGCTCAGCATTTTTTTGTCATCTGAGTTGCATGTGACAGGTTGACTTTTTTTTTCTCTCTCTCACAATAATAGAGCTATGGTTTGTGGAACTAGGCACATCTCCAGAATCACAAATCCCTTTCTTAAGAAGAAGGGATTTCCTTTGTCTGAATTTTTAAAAAAGACTTTCCTTAGAAAGATCCCCTTAGCTGGGCAAATGCAGAGAATTCTTTCTGTTTTCAACATGGGCCTTTTGAAAAAACGGGAACACAAGTCCTTTCATGTTAGTGGCTGTTACCAGATGATTTTATAGTATAAGCAGAATGGTGAAGATTGAAGCCATTTTTGGAAGATCCTAGTGAACACGACTAATGTGGTGAGATTTATACGGTGCCTAGAATTTTTGCCACCACACATTGTTTATTTGTTTTTAAATTAAGAGGATTTATTTCTTAGGTAACACAAGTATAAACAGACAGTAGAAAACACCCTCAGGACTGAAACTAGAGAAGTAGTGGTCTAATGGAAACAGCTGTAGGAGCAATTTCTTGAAGCTCTGTTTATGATCACCTCCTTTTGGGAGATGAGGCAGGGAAAGCAGATGTCAGTCTGTGAAATATTTTACAGAGAATTATTTATGATTATGTCACCTTGAGTAAAAGGAGAAGTAAAAGAGATACTTAATGTTTAGTTGGAATACAGGATGAATAGGAGATTACTTGGCATTGGTGAGCAAAACCTGGCCACGTGGACTATTAAGCCAATACCAATTAGGGAAGGGGGATTAGTGAGAAACTGGCCCTGCTCAAATGGACAGGAGAGTGTGTGTGTGTGTAGAGAGAGGGGAGAAAACAGGGCATGGTGCCAAATACTTCCTATACATCTCTCTTAGCCTGTCAATTTTCTCATTTTGAACAGTCTGTTGTTGTTGATTAGATTTTACTATTTGAGTGGACTGAGAGGATTTTTAAATTCTCACCCAAAGATATGTTTTTCATTGATTCCAGAGAGACAAGAAGGGAGAGAGAGACACCGATGTGAGAGAAACATCAATTGGTTGCCTTCCATGCACTCCTCGACCAGTGATCGAACCCACAACCTTTTGGTTATACGGAACGATGCTCCAATAAACCGAGCCACATGGGCCAGAGCAAGGATTTTTTGATATCTATTTCCTTCTACAAAAACATCTTCAGCTAGCTCAGAGATGCCATGTGAGATATAGCACTAGAGAAATCAAGAGACCCCAGACTTTCCCCCTCTACCACTAACTAGCTGTGTGGCCTTGAGCAAGTCACTGAAACGCTCTGGGCCTCAGATATATCATCAGGAAAAGAAGTGAATTGGTAAAAACATAGTTTCTAAGGTTCTTGTCAACGCTAAACTTACAGGGTCAGCTTTCCTGTAACATTTATTTGAGATTTTGTGTCTGTTCATAAGTTGTATTTCAACGGCCACGAATGAAACTTGGTAAAGGACGGTAGTTTGCTGTGGTGGAAAACAATGGATGGTTTCTGTCTGGAAGATTTCCTACCCTTATTTTACACTGCCTAGCATGAAGAAGTTTCCTCATTCTGTAAGCTGAGCCTTGACAAATATACTCCTGTCTCCTTAAAACAAATTATTTGTGGAGTATTCCTGGGGTGGTTCATTCATCATAACTTTATTCCTTTTAAATGCCACATTTATTAAATAGTCTCATAGCATTGGACAATCATTTAGATCTTACTGCATTTTAAGATCTTACTGCATGTGATAATGAGTGGAACCTAACTCATTACACAATCATCTCACTTCATTAAAACTTATCTGTTTTCAAATCTGCTTTGCCAACTAAGTTGTGAGCCCTTGAAGGTAGAGCTCATGAATTATTTTCTTTCTAGTCCCTACTGCTGAATATAGTATTCTGACTCAATAGTTATCTTTTGAATAAAAGATAATTCATTCATAAACTACAGTTCAGACTTAGCTCCCTCCATGCATTTTATTAAGAAGGGCACAGTAGTGTGGGACTCACAAGGTTCACCTGGAAGCTTTCTCGGGTTCCTCCTGCCCCATTCACACACTTAGTGGTAATGGAAGGGGTATATTTCGAAGAGACTCCACAGATGATTATAATATCCATATTTCTCATCTTCAGGAGGGAAAAAGAAACACTCTCCAAAGTCACACATTTCCCGGGCAATCCTGCTGTGAGTCCTGCGCTCTGTAGTTCCTAGGCTGCTCAAGACACTAAAGAGATGGGTAGCAACACGATTCGGGGTACAGTGGAGACAGATTCTTTCCCACTGTGCAAGCCTGCGTGGGGACAGAGAGAGGGAAAATAATACACCCTTCTCTGAACGCCTGCTCTCCTTCCCCCAGGCTAGGAAACCATCTCACCCAAACTGAAGTCTCACGCACCGAGAGCGAACATGTTTTCAAGGGCAGTTTGTTGATGCAGCTGACACAGACATACCGAGAAGAAAAAGGGGAGTAGAGAACTATTTCATATAAAAATAAATCTCACCAACCTGCCTTTCAAGCATCAAATTAATACAGAACTGTTCACAAAGAAACCTTGCCAAAAGGAGGGAACTTCAAATATTTGGAAATAGTAAACCAAAGCGATGAAACTGCATGAAGTAGAAACATTTGGATGAGTGTTAATTGAAAACAAACTGGGGCATCCATTGACTTTATGGAAGTTCGAGATCTTCAGCTCAAATACCAGCTCCTTGGAGCATTTTCCCTCACCCCCCAATCTGGTTCTCAGTCACTCACTCTGTTTCATGTGACTCTGTCTCATCATATTGCCCCGTTCCATTTTTTTTTCACAGAATGTATCATCTGAAATTATCTTATGTATTTATTTCTTATAGAATGTCCTTGAGGCCTCCTCCCCGGGCCCCAGCTCCTTGGCATGATCAGGTGCTTGGTAAATATTTATTTTTATTTTATTTACTTTCCTTCCTTCCTTCCTTCCTTCCTTCCTTCCTTCCTTCCTTCCTTCCTTCCTTCCTTCCTCCCTCCCTCCCTCCCTCCCTCCCTCCCTCCCTCCCTCTCTCCCTCTCTCCCTCTCTCTCTCTCTCTTTCTCTCTCTCTCTTTTCTCTCTTTCTCTCTTTCTCTCTTTTCTTTCTTCTCTCTCCTCTTTCTTTCTTTCTTTCTTTCTTTCTTTCTTTCTTTCTTTCTTTCTTTCTTTCTTTCTTTCTTTCTTTCTTTCTTTCTTTCTTTCTTTCTTTCTTTCTTTCTTTCTTTCTTTCTTTCTTTCTTTCTTTCTTTCTTTCTTTCTTTTCTTTCTTCTTTCTTTCTTTCTTTCTCACCATTTATCTCCCCTATACCTTCTTCCACCTCCACCCACCAATAATTATTAACTAAATGACAGAATGAATATTATTCATGGTTCATTGAAGGTAGTTTCTTAAAACTATTTTTCAAGATGGAAAAACTGACAGGAAAAAAAAAAGTAACTATTTAGGATTTCCCTCAAAAAAATTCTTGGAGAGTTGCCATAGCATAGTGGCTAATGGCACGGAGTGGAGAGTCAAAATACCTGAATGTGTCTCCTGCAGAACCCAGAAAAGCACCCATTGAACATCTATTGAGTGAAGTTTCAAGATCCAGTTCAAGTTCATTCTCACGGCATTAAAGCACATTATTTATTTTGAAACACTCATGCAGTGGGGCCCAGAATGTAGCAAAAGAATGAATATGAGATTCTTTTAGATTTTTAAAGAATTTATTTTTAGAGCGAAAGGAAGGGAGAGAGAGAGAGAAACGTCGATTGGCTGTCTCCTGCATGCTGCATACTGGGGCTCGAGCCTGCAACCCGGGCATGCGCCCTGACTGGGGATCAAACCAGCAACCTTTCAGTGCACGGGATGATGCCTGACCAACTGAGCCACGCCAACCAGGGCTGAGATTCTTTTTAAAATAAATTCCATGCTTAAGGAATGCCTATACTTATTAACCTCAAAACATATTTTCTTTTGTCTTCCATGAAAACATGAAGCTATTGAAGTCTAAAAATCAAACATCGCACATAATTTGTCCACTTGATTGTTTTATGCAATAGCACAGAAGGTGGAGTCAAAGATGTTAGTTCTGGCTCAGACTCTGCTACACACTAGCTTGAGTAAGTCACTTAATCTTTGTGAGTCTCACTTTAGTTAGAAAATTAAAAAGGCAACGATACCCAATGTTCTTTCCCTTCCTATGGTGGCGGTTAGAACCTAGGGATATAACCTATGTGAAAGTGCTTAGTAATAGTGCTAACTATTCAGGGTTGTAAAGATATTAGCTATTTTCTACATTGATGTTGGAAAGCTGTGTCACCCTAAATAAAGAGGTAAACTGAGAGAAGCTCAAATGACCGAAAATTGAGTTTATTTGGGAATAGCAGAGGAATTGCAACTCAGGAACTGCATGCTGTAACAAGCTGCAAGGGAGTCCGTTGAGGGTATGGGGCAGGCAGCTTTAACGGGCAAGGGGTGCAAGAGAGGGGAGTCCAGCCAGGGTCTAAGCAGTAAGTTTCTTGGCTTGAGGATGGGGAAGGAGTCTTGGCAGATGTTCACTGGTCATGAGAGAAGTCTCAGTCTTCTGTAAATTGGGCATTTATGGGATACCAGTGATTGGGCCTTTCAGATCTTAAGTTCTCATCTTCCAAGTGTCTCCTTTTTATCTTCTCTGGTTCCATTTTCGATTGAAATCCTTGCACAGATGTAAGCATATTATGACTTTGTGACTGGTGCAGAATCCTCTTTCAGTGGTTACAGCGAAACACTCAACGGCCCCAACGAGCAATACTGTTTGCCCTCAAGAAGAAAAGGAGTGCTAAATGCCAGAAATAATGATGGAGCAGACGCTGAAATTATGGAGCCGTTTCAGTGCTAACTGGGCAGTATGTTTATCAGAAATTTAGCAAGTGGGATACATACCTAGACATCTAATTATATGACACTAAATTGGAAAATTATCTTCTTATCCCTCCTACTTATTCTTATTAACATTCAACCAATTAATTCTTTTCTTATTCCGCCCTTTCTTTTCCAGCCCACCAAGACTCCCTTCTTACATTGAAAAGTCCCATTTTCCTCGTAAAAACATTCTCATTTCCTGAGCCGCCAGCCTTCATAATTTAGAAGAGACTAAAATGTCAACAATGGGTACTTCTGATCACAAGATGAGTAACATTTTCTTATTATATTTTTATGTACCTAACAAATTTCTATTATGAGCATGTTCTTTTCATAGTAATAAGAAAAACAAGGAAGCAGACTTATTTAGGCAGCATTACTCAAGAGTATTTCAGATAATACTAATCTTAGGAAATATCTTGCAAGGAATAAGATGGCCAACCAGTAAATTTGGGAAATACTCCTTTTGGGAGAGTCTCAAAACACAATAGTATATTAAACACTTGCAAGATCTTACAAAAAAGAAACCCGCTTAACTTTGTTTATTTTAGCATTCTCTTTTTCCATGAAACATGTCTTCCCTGCAAAATCTGTAAGTATTTTGTGAAACTAATGACCCACAGAATGGGCAGTGTTTTAGTACACAAATGCAGTATCTGGGACATTCTTATGCTAAACCTTATTGTTATTTATCTGAAATTCAAATTCAACTGAACATCTTGTATTTTATATCACAGCCTCGGTTAATTCAAAGTTGTTAATCATGGGGCTATGAAGCACACTATGAGAAACTGGTCCATGCATCCACAGCACGTGGAAGCTTACTAGAATTGCACAATGTCAGGCTCCACCACAGACCTGCTGAGTCAGAACCTGGATTGCATCAGGGTTTCCAGGTGAAGTGCTCACACGTTAAAGTTAGAGAAGTACTGATAAAAAGATTTCCTGACATGATGTTTTCTTTTTTAAAAAGATTTTTAGGGAGAGAGGAAGGGAGAGGGAGAGAGAGAGAAACATCAATGTGAGAGTTGAACATCGATTGGCTGCCTCCTGCATACCCCCTGCTGGTGAACTGGCAACCTTTCAGTGCATGAGAGGATGCCCGACCAACTGAGCCACACTGGCCAGGGCCTGATACGATGTTTTCAACCTTGTCTACACAAGCTTTACAAATATGCATGCCTGGGCTAAGTCTCAGAGCATCAGATTTAGTTGATCTGAGGCACAAACTTAGGCATTAATATTTTTAATATTCTCTCACTAACACCTCAAATGATTCCAATGTGTAGCTGTGATATTGTGATCTATAGGAAAGATATAAAAATCAAAAAAAAGAAATATATGTTTGAGCATTCAGATGAGCAAAATATATTTCTCATATATATATTTAGTCTTCATTCATGATTCCTGGTTCAAAGCTCCCCAAACCCTTGATATTTCCCAAATGATAAGAGCAATGAGGTCATCTTTTGTTAATGTTTGGTCTCTCGTCCTCAGTTCCTGAAATTGCTTCAGAGCTATAAAGGTAGCTTGGGTATTACTCACAATAAGCCTCTTTCCAGCACACCTGGGTTTGGGTTAATAATGTGACTCCTGGAAAACACCGAAGGATGGGGACTGATTTCCAGAGGAACCAGCCATGTGACTCAAGGGTTAGAACTTTCAGTCCTACCCCACAACCTTTGGGAGGGGAGAAGGCCTGGAGGTTGAATCTATCTCCATTGGCCAATGGCTTAATGAAACTTCCATAAAAGCCCAAAAGGAGGGAGTTTGGAGAGTTTCAGGTTGGTGAACTTGTGGAAGTGCCGGGAAAGGGCTTCGAGAGAGCATGGAAGCTCCTTGCCCCTCTCCTGTACCTTGCTCTATGCACCTCTTTCATCTGGTGGTTCCTCAGTTATATCCTTTTATAATTAACCAGTAATACGGCAAGTAAAATGATTCTCTGAGTTGTGAGCCACTCTAGCAAATTAACTAAACCTCAGAAGAGGGTCATGGGAATCTTATAGGCAGTCAGTTAAAAGTACAGGTAACTATGTGGACTTTCAACTCGCATCTGAGGTGGGGGCGAGGGGGGAAGTCTTGAAAGACAGAACCCCTAACCTGTGGGATCCAATGCTATCTCCAGGTAGATCATGTCAGATTTGAGTTGAATTGTAGGACACCCAGATGGTAAGAGGAACCTTCTCCCATTGGAATTGGGTGTAGAAATATTAGTAGCCAAGGTGTAACCTTTATTTAACGTTGGGGACCCAACCAAGAGGGACTTTATCAGAAACACCCAGGGAGAGTTTCCCACCATTTCTGTGCCCGACCCAGGTGTATTGAATCAAAATCTTTAGGTGTGGCTACGACTTCAGGAAGCATCTGGTACAATTCTGCTACATACTCTCTTTCCAGTTGAGAACCATTAATGACTAAGGCACCCTAAAATGGACTTATCCAGCTGCCATCTGGCCACCAAGTTACTGAGGGAAGAAGGTCCACCCATGGGACTTGGTGTTCAACTCAGGTTAGGCTTGATTTTTCTCCTGTTCTGGTAGCCACAGAACCCAAGTGGGAGGACACGAAGAACAAGGCAGGATGGCCTTTGCCCACCAGGGGGAGTTTCATGAGTATTCTAATTTCCATGAAGAATCGCTGTGATGCTTGTGGATGAAGATGTTTACTGACCCCGACCAGATTAAGTCATTTGTTTGGACTCTTGGGATATGAAATGGCATCCCACAAGCCTATTCAGAATACTAAACAAATTATGAAAATGGCTCTAACAGAAGTGAGGAGTGATATAAATAATTCCGAGTTATATTATGCAGTGCAGGTGGTGACTTGTTCGCTTGCTGATAATGTAAAACCCAGCTGCAGAGAGTGACAGAAAGTGCTCGTCAGGTGTGTTGGACCCCTGGGCTGACAAATGTGCTAAGCAGTGACAGTTAAAGAAATCTCACCCTTTCTCCAGCTGCACGTGGTAATTGAGTGCAAAGCTTGAAAAGAGGCAGGCCAAATTTTAGTCAAAGAAAAGAACTTGCTAAATTTTGTGAAGTCTTATGGATTTCATCTGAGGTTGAGCCTTCAAGATGTCTTAGTCTGTTTTATAGTTAGTTATTTGGCAACTTCTTTTGGAAGAAACTGAGTGTCAATTAATTAACAGTTTCTCCAGCCTTGGATTTATTTTCCTTCTAGTGAAAAGAAAGAAATGCTTGAGTTCCTTGAGGAAGGACAAGAAATGGGATACAAATGCAGTAAGAGCTGAGAAAGGGTCTTTGATAGAAGCAAATAGGCCTATTTCTGGGCTTATGACCAAGTTCGTGGCCTGGAGGCTTAATGGCAAGTTCATCTGGTTGATGACATTGATACAAGTCAGCCAGTGGGCTACTTAGTTCAAAGGAGGTAAGCTGGTATTTCCATTCTTCTTCAGAAGTTCCACTGAATTGCCCTCCAGGCTGAAATGTTTGAGGATTTTATTCAGGTTAAGTGCATGTGGTTTACTATCTTTATGTTGCATTAAAGTATTAAACCCTCTTTTAACTTTAAGTGCTTAAGAATCATCTGGGGATTTTGTTAAAATGCAGTTTCTGGTTGAGTAAATCTGGTGTGTGGCCTGAGATGGTGCATTTCTAACAAGCTCCCAGCTCCTGTTGATGCTGCTGGCCTGCAAACCACACTTTGAGTAGCAAGGCTACAGAACTTCTGTCTAAGCCATGTGAATCAGTCAAGGTGTTCCAGAGACAGAACCAACAATATAGTTATACATGTGCGTGTGTATTGACAGAGAGGTATTTATTTTAAGGAACTGGCTCATGTTATTGTGGGGGTTGGCACGTCCAAAGTTCATAGGACTGAGGCTGGAAACCGTCAGGAGTTAACACTGCAGATCCAGGCAGAATTTCTTCTCCAGGAAACCTTGGTTTTTGCTCTTATGGACTTTCAACTGATTGCATGAGGCCTGCTCACATTATTGAGGGTAATCTCCTTTATTTAAGGTCAACTGATTATAGATGTTAACCACATCTACAAACTACCTTCACAGCCACACCTAGGTTAGTGTTGGATTAACTAACTGTAGGGCAGCCATGTTGACCCACAAAACTAACCATCACACCTTACAATTCTTTCTTTAAAGGACAGTTTCCAAATATGTCTAATAAGCAAAACAGATAAAAGCACAAGTGTTCTGTTTAAATTAGGAATCTGATCCTGGAGCCTGTGCCCTCATTCCTCAACTCCAGCCCCTTCCCAGCTCCTGCCCACTCCCCAAGAAACATAATTTCAAGATCATTATCTTATATTTCTTCACCTGTAAAATGCAGATAGTAGTAGTACTTGACTCAGGATTAAATTAGATCATCTGAAAAAACAAACAAACCATTTAGCACAATGCCTGGCCCTATTGTGGGCATTGTTTACTCATTCACAGCATTTAGTACTATTGATATTAATCAAAACAATTGAAAAATAATCTTTCTTGCCAAGAAAGAAAAACTTGAAATATTTTGGTATAAGGCTTAGTGAGCTCCTAGGATGTATTTCTGCCTCCACTTTTGCTGCTCACCTGGTGGCCAAGTGCACCAGCTCCCTTCACCTCAGCTGCTTAAGCAAATTTCCATGCAATGTAACAGACATTTTGAATGTTCTATTATTATTATTATTATTATTATTTTTAATCCTCACCCTAGGATATTTTTTCCATTGATTTTTAGAGAGAGGGGAAGGGAGAAAGAGAGAGAAACATTGACTGGTTGCCTCCTGCAATAGCCTGGACCCAGGTCAGGGATCGAACCTGCAACCGAGGTATGTGCCCTTGACTGGGAATCGACCCTTTGGTCCACAGGCTGACACTCTAACCACTGAACCAGACTGGCCAGGGCTATTATTATTATTTTTCAGCCCTCACCTGAGGACACGCTTAGAGAGAGGAAGGGAGAGAGAGAGAGAAACATCGATGTGAGAGAGAATCATCGGTTGGTTGCCTCCTGCATGTGCCCCAATTGGGGATGGAACCCACAGCCTTTTGGTGTACAGGACAATGCTCCAACCAACTGAGCCCCTCGGCCAGGGCTGTCGATGTGCATTTTTAATGCAGAGGGGCAAAGTCAAGTTGGGATTGAGAACAGAGACTGCAACCAATAGCCTGGGTCCATGTCCTGCTGCTTTCTAGCTATGTGACCCCTGGACATGTTATTAACCTCTGTTTTGCTCTTCTATCAGTAATGATGATAACAGCACTTTCCTCATATGGTTGTTGTGAGGATTGAATTGATGGACATACAAATTGATGGACATGTGAATGGACATTCTGGGCACCTAACAAGCTCTCTTTATTTTTTGCTATTAATATTATTAATAATAAATAGTGTGAGGTCATCTTTTCCTCATTCATCTTCGGGATAATTCTGAATCTTCATGCAGTCATTTATCTATAGTGACAATGCCTGTGTGGGACACCATCTGTTTGAGGGTGCCAATCAGAAGTGTCATTGTGAGCACTGGTCCTTGGGCAGATTTTAGATTCACAAGAAACATCCTTCAGTAGCAGCCCTCACATGGACTTCTCTGTTTCCAAGTCAGCCCCATCCACGGGTAGGACCAGGCGAAAAGGTGGAGAGGACACCTTCCTAGGACTTTCAGGGAGGGAGGGTCCTGAATCAGTCAGACAACAGCAGAGCCTGGGGAGTGCAGGGGTGAAGAGTAGAGCCTCCTGCTGCAGGGCTGGGAGCTTGGGCTCCATGGGGTCACCTCACATCTGGCCATCACCAAGGTCAGATTTCAAGTGTGGATTCCTTGTTGAGCACACACGAAGGATGACTCAGTTACACCACATTGTAGCTTCACTAATCCTGGAACAACCTTAAAATTATGCAATTAAAGACTTGAATGAAATGTCAGGGTATACAATTTAACAATGAATCAAAGGGATATTAAAAAAAAAAGTAAAAGGAAAGAATGAAACAATAAGCCTGGGAAGGAAAAGAAAATTGAAACCCACAACCTCTCTCTGCCCACTTCCTGCTGTCTCAGGCCTGTGGTGCCGTTTTGTCTAGTCTTATTTGTCTTACTTACATGGTAATCTCCCCGAGCAAGAAGCAGTCACCTTGATTTCGGTGCAACTCTAACGCTGAGCAATTCCCTGGATGCTAAAAATGGCAAAAACAATCTCATCACACTCAGTTACATCCTAAGGGGTCTTCTTTGCCTCTTAATATTTTACCCATTCTTGAAACACTGTTTTGAAATGTGTTATAAATTTGAAAAGTTTCATCTTCCCAGATATCTTAGTAGGTGGGTGGGTGGCAGGTATTCATTTATTTAATAAATACTGAGTGCTAGACACTTGCGATCCCTCAGGAACAAAACAGACCAAGACGCATGCTCTTACGTGCTTCCAGCTTCGTGGGGGCAGACAGCACTCATGAGCAAGTATGTTGTATGGTATGTTAGAAGGTGATGGTGCTATGGAAAAGCGAACACCGGCGGGGGCCTGGGGGTGGTGAGGGCTGAGGGTGGAGGGGTGGCTTCTCAATTCTCCCCATTTGCCAATGGGGGTTGCATTAGGGGAAAAGCACTCCCCTCTGTCCCTAACTTTTCCCAGTCTTGGCTTTAAGTTTTGTCTAGCTGTCTCTGACCCTTTTTTATATCCTGCTTTTTAGTGGGAAGAGTATTAGATGCAGTTCAGAGCTCTGCTCTTGAGCCACAGCGTCTGGAATTGATCCGTACCTCAGTGGCATGCTCCTCTATGTGACCTTGGGCAAAACTCTCTCTGCTTTGACTTCCCCATCTATAAATTTATCTACCTCACAGGGTTGTAGAGAGGATTAACTGTGCTCAGAGAAGTATCTGGTACGTAGTAAGCACTGAGATGTTAGCTTTAAAAATGTGGTGTCCATGTGTTGTGGGTGGGAGAGGGTCATGAGTAGGAGAGTCTCTGCTACTTGGTAAATGATGGGAACATGTAGTACAAGACCCATTTCTATCCCTAATACCCCTAAATACCCCTAAGCCCAGCTACATGGGGCTCCCTCCCTCCCCTGTCTTACTCATTCAACAACTGTATTGAGACATATTAACACATGTTCAAGGCCAGAGGCTGCTTCAAAAATGAATAAGGGGGTGGGGGGGTCTTCTCTTATCCCTTGGTTCATTCCCAAGAAACACTCTTCTAATAGTTTTCTGTATTTAAAAAAAATTTATCACATTATTATTTCATTTTTAACTTAAGCTTAATCACACCAAAAAACAGGCATTTGCTTTGTTGTACGGCTGCCTGAGACAGTCATCACTCTGATCATTTTCTGATGTTTGGCCTGTACTTTGTTGCTATTAACAACCACACCCCATACCCCACTTTCATAAAAGAAAACAAGTAGTAAAACTTAAAATAGTGAAAGGGGATGAAATATGTCAAACCATTTTAGATTGGAGAAAATATTTATGATTTCATCTGTTGCCAGGGATTTCTACAAATCTAGTTAGTCTTCTTTAAAACACAGTAAGCAATGCATTGAAGACCAAACTCAAAGGGGTAGCTCAAGAGTTAACACACACACACACACACAGAATTAACACAAATACTGGCAAACAAACAAACTCAATGTATCTAAGTAATTTCCCTGATGTAACTTATTTCCTGAGTGTTGAGGCTCAAGGACTCTCCCTTGGTAAATTATTAAGCTTAGTGCAAGGTCTAAGATTGAGACAAAGGAAAAGAATGTTATTTAAAGTGGAAGATCAAACACATTTAATGCATCTCTGTGATAGGACAATTTAGTCCATCCTTTATCACAATGATAAAAACAAGGAGTTAGACAAACAGAACATAGTTGCAATGATTCCTTCTGTAGCCCTCTACTTCCACACAGATGTTTATTGTAATCGTGTCTCAAGTGCAGGGAGTCCTCTTTGTCAAGGGAAAATGAAGGACCTCCAAGTTTTTTAAAAATACATGTTTTTATTGATTTGAGAGAGAGAGAGAGAGAGAGGGATAGAGAGATAGAAACATGGACGAGAGAGAAACATCACCAATCGGCTGTCTCCTACACGCCCCCTACAGGGGTTCAAGCCCAAATCCCAGGCATGTGCCCTGACTGGGAATTGAACCAATGACCTCTTGGTTCATGAGTCAGTGCTCAACCACTGAGCCACACCAGCCAGACAAGGAGCTCCAAGTTTTCGGACCAGGTTGTATAGCATCTGGTCGGTCTTGGTTAAGTGTTCACCGACCTTGTACCCCATTTTCCAATAACTGAATTCCTACCTTGGTTTCTTACTGATACCCCAGTTCCTCTAAGACTGGACCTAGACTGCTCGTTTCCACACCTCCCACAGACAGTGTCCTGACAGTCTTGGGGCAGGCTTTTTGGGCTCAGCCTGCCTAGATCTACACATAATATAGATCTCCAAGACTGTTCTCCATCACTGTTCTGTCCACTCTCCAGGACGTCCTCCTGTAATGGACCTCTCCAGCCAACACTCTGCCATCTCAGACAACCTCCTGCCACCCAAATCTCCAGATAACACACTCTACACTGTGTCTGGACTTCCTCTGTTGGGCCTGTGTCTCAGCCCCTCCTACTCTAGCTGATTCCACTGTTTACCAAATTCCTATCCTGACCTGAGAACTGGAGACAGTTGTAGAGGCAGAAAGAAATGAGGTTATATGTGTTAAAAGTTTAGTTCTGACCCAGAATGTCAGTACCTCTTTGTTATGAGGTTGTTGTGAGGATGAAGTGAGTGTATGCATCTTGCTGGCACCTTAGAGGAAATCTGATCATGAGATGTGGAGGAGAGATGGAAGCATTCCAGAAAGAGAGAACAGCCGAGTAAAGCCCAGGTACCAGTGTCCACACTGCCTGGAGATCCCTGGGTGCCCCCTCTGGACCAAGAAAGCTGTCTATTGCTGTGGGCCTCAGGGTTCAGGAATTAAGGGCCTCTCAACAGGGTCCCAGCACAGGACACTGCTCAGCCATGTTTCACCTCACTTTCTTCCCAGCTAATCCTAAACATTTTTTATTAGACTGTAAGGTGCTAATTAAAATCACCAAGTGAACCACTTCCCATTTACTCTTAATTTTCAAGCACCACCATAAAGATGCATGTTATTAAATGTGCCAGATTAGTTTGGCTCTAAATTTTAATTTACTGAGACACTGAACTCCATTTATGTAAATTCTTCTCAGCGGGCTGTTCACATAGCAAGATGAAATTTTGCAAAATTGTGAGTGTTGGTTAAACATCACAAGTCCTGTATTCAGCTACTCATTGTCTCGTCTGTCTACTTATAAGTTTAAGAAATTCTTTATGTAACCAAAGGTCCCATAAAATGCAGTGATACTTCTTTAATCCTCGTATCTAATCCATGTGCTTGTTATTTCCCTTTTCCCCCAGGAGCATCTTAATTTATTTACTATATATCAGGCCCTTGAATAGCATCATTTCATTACAACGTTGACGAAATGCAGTAGGAACTTAACTCTTGTTTAAAATAAGTTAGCCTATGATAAATTTGTCATTTTGCTTCAAATTTCAGAACCTATCAACATTAAGTGAAGACTTACTGTATATCATCTTGCTTTTTCTTATGCATATGTTTTAAAATCTAGTAAAGGGAAGAGGAATGTTTGGTAGGAGAAGGTTGGGGTATTGGATTATTTTCTAATGAATTTAGATTACACATCTAGTCGCCTTTTCACTATAATGTCTGAGGATTAAGAAACAAAAGATTATCTTACATTTCCCAGCCTGTTCCTTTATTCTTCTTCTTTCTGCTTTAACCCCTACTGTATATTTGTGTTGCTGCAAGATAAAAATTCATTTCTGATTAATTCACACAGAAGTCCAAGGGCTCTTGTTGTTAATAATATACAGCATGGGGCCCCTTGATGAAGCTGTCATTAGCCGTCTCTTAGGCTGAATGGACCATATCAACCATAGAATAAATGTTGATATACTTTTGAGAATGTGATTGGATTCATATAAAAACCATGTTCTAACGGGACATAAAAAGTTAAGAGATGAACAATAAATGGGAAAATAATTATATGTTATAGTGAGAGTCAAGCACTAGTACCTTATAATGTACAGGTGGATTGAATGAGAAAATAGGTGTAGAATGCTAGTCGAATGTGTGGAAGTGGCCATTGCTCAGCCAACGGGAGGTGCTGCTTGCTGCCTTCTAAGTACCTGCCTTCCTTCTGTTCCCACAAGTGCTGAGTGAGGGGGACGACCATGTAAGCAGTGAGGGAGCGCAATTCGAGCGGAGATAGTAACAGGAACAGACCGCACAACACAATCAGCACCGTCGTTAGAAATGGATCGCCTTCTCATCCAGGGGAACTGTCACGGGGGAGGCGATGTTTGAGCTGAGCACTGAAGCTGAGCAGGAGTTTGCCAGGAGAGGACAGGACCTCTAGGCTGAGGGAACAGAAGGCCCCGAGACGCGCGGGGCAGCTGAGAGCAAAGCGTGTATCAAAGCCTGAGTGCGGGAGGCACGGACGGGGGGCGGGGAGTGAGGGGGGCTCGTTGTAACAGACTGTGGAAGGCCAGGACTTGGTTATGCAGTAAGCGGTAAGCAGAGGAGTGATGTCATAGATTTATTTTTAAAGAAAGCTAAAACTCTGAAAGCATTGTAGAAGATAAATTAGAATGGAGAAAACAACAACTTAGGAAGCATTTGCAGTAGTCCAGTGGGGCCTGAACATGAGACATGAGGGAGCAATATTTGAGAGAGAATTCAAGGTCTGGTGGGCAATGAGAGGGGGATGGATGACAGAGGTACATACAATTACTCCTAATTTTCTGGCTTGGGTGACTGGGTGCGTCATAGCACTATTAACCATAAGATAATACTAGGTGAAAATAGGTCAAAAATGTTTGGTGGGGTTGGGGCATGGTGACTGGAATGGTGTTAATGCGTTCAGTTGTAGACATGCTCAGTCTGAGGGGACTATAGACGTCAGCTGGCAGTTAAAATACCAACTTGGCTCTTAGGAGAAAGCTCAAGACTGGGAAAATCCATTTGATTATTTCATACAGTAATTGAAGCCATGGATGTGGTTGAGAAAAAGACAGCTATCACTTACTGAGTGTTCATCCTATGCTAGGCACTGCACTTTATGTGGATTATCTCATTTAATGCTGGCAACAATTTTATTTAGAAGATACTTTGTTGTTATTTTTAACATGAATAATCTGAGGTTTAGTGAGATTAAATGATTTGCCCAAATTCATATTCAGTAGTCCCCCCTTATTCATGGGGTATACATGTCAAGACCCAGTGGATGTCTGAAATCGTTGATAGTACCAAACCCAATATATATATATATATAGTGTTTTTTCCTGTACATACATACACTTTATGGCTTCTGTTTGGCATATACAAACTGTCAGTATCACCACTATTGCACTTGGGGATCATATTAAGTAAAAGAAAGGTTACTACAATATAAGTACTGAGATACCGACACCGTTGATGTGCTAACGAGATAGCTACTAAGTGACTAAAGGGCAGATATTATATGAGGCATGGATATACTGGACAAAGGGATGATTCATGTACAAAGTAGAACAGAGCAGGACAGTGTGAGATTTCATCACACTACCCAGAACAGCATACAATAAAACTTACGAATCGTTTGTTTTTGGAATTTTCCATTTAATATTTTTGGACTGTGGTTGACTATGGGTAATTAAAACCGTAGAAAGCAAAACCATTGTTAAGGAGGGACTACTGTAGTTGATAAGTAGATGTAAACCCAAGTGGTCTGACCCCAGTGACCTGCTCTCTGCCCTTTGCCATGGAGATTACCTATGTTCACAAGCAAGCAAAAGTGGAATTTGGGCAGAAAACAGTTTTTTGAGTTTTTGGTTTTTTAAAAAAATTTGACAGAGAACCAAAAAAAACCAGGTGGAGGGCATCAAATGTTCAAAAGCATCCAAAGAGAAGTCAATGGAGATGAGCTCTGAATTTAAGCCCAAATCAGATAAGAAGAACATGGATACACTTCCTGAGAATAGTCTTAGAGGGTGACAGGGCCAGAGGTGGACTGAAAGTGCTCAGAAGCAAATGAGGCAGTTGTTTGATGCACAAGTGGGTCAGATGGCACTGAGGAAGGAAGGCAGGCTGGCCACTTAGAGAAGTGTCAAGCCGATATCACCTTGGCAAATTTATCTCCAGTCCTCAGTCTGGCCAGTCTCAGAAATCAAGTTTGCCAGGACAGGGGTCCAAGCCCATGAGAACAAAAAACCAAAATGTTGTCCGGCCAGTGTTGCTCTCAGTGGTTGAGTGTTGATCCATGAACCAAGAAGTCACCGGTTTGATTCCTGGTCAGTGCACATGCCTGGGTTGTGGATCAATCCCCAGTAGGGGGCGTAAAGGAGGCAGATGATCGATGTTTCTCTCTCAGCGATGTTTCTATCTCTCTATCCCTCTCCCATCCTCTCTCTCTAAAATCAATAAAAACATATTTAAAAAACACACACAAAATGTTGCTTGATCAATTGGTACTGAGTAATAAACTACCAAGCAAGCCAGATGTTCATGGTTTGCTAATGAGAACATTATAGCTTTTAGGCAAATCCTAATTATAATCAAAATGTTGCCAGGAAGTGAGAACTGGTGTCATCAGTCTGTGATACATTGTGCATCCATCTCCACCATGGGATATATTTGCCATACAGTTCAGGTGCTCGTGCTTATGGGCTGTGGTACCTTCTCCCTGGGCAGCAACGGAGTTGCACTGACAAATTTCATTTCTCTGGATTTTCTTTTGAAGAAACCATCCCATTCCTTTTAGTTCGGTGTTTCCCAAACATGGTCATTCTCATACTATCTTCACAATGTTTACATATCCATATACCACCAGTATATACTATTATTAGCTTAATTTCTAAAAACTAACTTATTTAGACTTAATAACAAAGATTTTTTTCAAAGAAAACTTTTTGTTATGAGCATAAATAGAAAGCGGGTATCCCTTGCCACAAACAGAATGTAAAGACATAGCTTAAAATTTTTTTGGCTCAGCTGCTGTGGCTCAGTGGTTGAGCATCAACCTATGATGCAGGAGATCATGGTTCGATTCTGGGTCAGGGCACATGCCTGGGTTTCAAGCTCGATCCCCAGTAGGGGGCATGCAGGAGGCAACCGATCAATGACCTTCTCTCATCACTGGTGTTTCTATCCCTCTCGCTCTCTCCTTTCCTCTCTCTGAAATTAATAAAGACATAATAAAAACTTTTTTAAAATTATGTTTCCCCCCAAATCTTCTTGAATACTAGTAATGATATGCTCACTACCCTCTGGGAAGCACATTTCTCAAACAGCATAATGCAGTTTCTAGGTGTCTACTTTCTCAACCACATTCTTAATCACTGGCATGTCCCAAACCATCACCTGGGCAGGGGCAGGTTTACTGTGCAACTGATAAAGTCTGAGTTTCAGGACCCATTACTTTCACCTGTCCCTTGCAAGGCCTTGAACACTTGTACCTAATTTGTGTTCCTTTTACAAAGAGAACTCTGCTACTATGATCTCGTATTAGGTCTAGGCCCCAAAGCTGTATGCTCTCCTACTTCTGGATTATTCCAGAAGCGGACAACTTCATCACTAAAAGTTTTTATTCCCTTCATTTTATTCTGAAGGAGCAAGCTTTTTTCAGGTTTGGGGATGTTTTGCAGTTTCTCCATGTACCACCTGTGGAGGTAGAAAGAGAGATTGGATGAGTCGCTTGAGGGGAGGGGTGTGTAAAGGGAAGGACTGCGTCTAACTAGAAAAACTTGAGTGAGTTTATGAAGGAGGGGGAATTGATGGAGATGGGATTTAGCACACAGGAGAGGGGCTTGACCTTCAGAAGGAAGGAGGCCTCTCCCTCCAGCTAACAGAAAGGAGGCAAGAGGAGCTGTATCTCAGGCAGATCATCACATGCAGGATGCTCTGACTCCTGTGGCCTCCACTTTCCCTTTGGATTCTGTGAAAACATCGCCTGCCAAGAGTGAGGGATGCGGAGGTTGTGTGGGATGTTCGAGGAGAAGTCTGTGTTTGGAATTTTCAACGTGGAGCCTGCCAGAGGGAGCTCGCCAGAGGCAAGGGAAGGCACTGTGAGGAAGGAGGCCTGCAGAGGTGCCCGGCCAGCAACGAGGGGCCTCTTTCCCACGGGACTCAGAAGCCCTCACAGTGTGATTCTGCGAGGGCCTGAGTGGGCTGAGCGGGGAGAGAACGGAGGCCAAAGAGACTGGAGATAGAGTTGCTGGTAAACCTGTTACTGAAGGGATTAACCAGAGAGCAGTTCCTTTATAGATCAGAATTAGGGACTACTGGTCTTTGTGAGGTCAAAGAACATGTTTAGGAGGAAGAACACTAGGTAGGGGAAGAGGAGGCTGGTCTGAGCAGGATTTCTGAAGGAGAGCTTGGGAAGGCACAAATCTGAGTGATGATAAAGCCCCGGGATGCCAAAAAAGGGAGACCTCGTGTTCTGGCCACCATGGCCAGAAGAATATACCTAAGGAACTAACAGTAAAGGTAGAGCAAGATCCCTACTGTACAGGACAAGCCCAACAAGCTACCCCAATAATTACTGCGCCCCCTGAGTTCCCATAGAAAGAACAAACCAGTCACACTCCGGCCAAGCATAACCCCATTACTCATTGTAAGACATTGTGTTTAAATCGTTCCTTTTGTGTTGCTAAAGGTCCCCCCTTGTTTCCTGTACCAAAAGCTGACAGCCTGACAAATTATTGGAAACCCCTTTACTGCAGCGCCTTTGTGGTTACTGAGCATGAAGTGAGAGAAGAACTGAGGGTCGGGGCTGCAGTTCTGCTCTCACATGGGTGAGACGCCGCAACTGTAGCCGCTGGCCAGCTAACAAAGGCTCCAAGATTCAAACACAAACTCTGGTGGTCGTCTGTCGCGGGTCCCCCCAGGACACTCGAAGGGTAAGGTGAGTGACACGAAAGAGATCAAGGACTCAAGAAACCCAGGCTAGAAATCATTGAGGACTATGAAAGGGGAGAAGGCAGAGATCTCTGCACGGTAGAGCCCCATACACAGGGGAATGAATGGGCTTTCTGGAGATGGGGGCTACAGGGCTGGAGAGAGGAAGAATAACACGTCCAAGTCCTCATTCCCAGAGCCTGGGAATATGTTCCTTACACAGCCAAAGGGACTGTGCAGATGTGATTAAGTTAAGGGTTTTGAGATGGGGAGGTTATCCAGGTGGGATCAATGTAATCACAAGGCCCCTTAAAGGGGAAAAAAAGAGGCAAAAGAGCTGTAGAGATGACGGAAGCAGAGGTCCAAGCAATGTGACTGCCAGCTTTGAAGATGGTGGAAGGGGGCGCCAACCAAAAAATTCAAGTGGCCAATAGAAGGTGGAAAAAACAAGGAAGCAGATTATCTCCTAGAGCCTCCAGGTGGAACACAGAACTGCCGACACCTCAGTTCTAGCCCAGCGAAACCCACTTTGAACTTCTGACCTCCAGACCGGTAAGGTAATGAGTCCGTGATGTTTTATGCCACTTAGTTTGTGGTAACTGTTACAGCAGCAATAGGACACTGATAGAGATGGGAAGCTGATTGATATTAATATTTTTCAAAGGAAAGGATTTGGAAAGAATGTGAAAGAGCAACTCTGTGGGAAGAAGCCTAGAGCCAAAAGAAACTGCCCATGGCCATCAGATCGAGCTGTGTGCAAGGATGAGCTGTCTCCGCTTGCGAGGGCTGCAAAGGACACAGGGGCCTCCAGGGCAATCCAAGTTTCGGTTAAAGCCACAGAGGAGAGGAAGTAGTAAGTGGAAAGGTTAAGACTGTAGGGGACTATTTTAATTTTTTATAGTAGAACAAAACTTTCAAAATGTAGTGTAATTAGTTAGAAGTCAGGTCACTGGGAGAAGGCCAAAGTGAGTAGGAATAAGAATGCTTAGCAGGATCTGTGACCCGCGGGGTAGCATGCTGCGCACACACCACAGCCATTCCTGAGTATCACGGAGAGGGGAGGTAGGGCCTTGGGACGGAGAGCAAGGCCGGAGGTGGAACTCTGCCCAGCAGCTTTCATCAAATGCCTTTTGGCTCCCCCTTCAATTTAGCTGGCTAGTTTTGAAGCATACTGCCTGCCTCTGCTGGTCTTCATCAAATTCCAGAAGAAAACTTTTGCTTTGTAAAGACTGAGACCAACTTTAGCCAGAACAGTATTATCAGATAAAATGCTAGCTCATTAATCATTGTCATAAACAAGTCAAAATAAACTTGTTTCTTCACAAGCTATAATAAAAATGTGTTTCTGAATAGAGGTGTCTTGCCCATATTAGGCTTGTAAGTGTTCATTTGATTTTATTGAATTAAGACAAGTCACAAAGTTCAGTAAAGCTTGGATTTAGCTCCATATGAGAGCCAAATCAAAGAATCATGAGAGAGCTAGATGGGAGGGATTTTCCATGCAGATGTCAGGTTTATGACTATAAGACTTCAAGCCCTTTAGTCCTGTTAGCTGGGCTCAACTGCGTGTGGCTTTGGCACCTCTGACAAAGACCTAGGACATAAGCAGGTGCAGTTCCTTTCCACGAGGCCAACCCCCCGAATCCTGGCCTTTAGATATGATCAAGTTCATGACAAGGGGAAGCAGGAAGGGCAAACCCAAAGGAAAGAACAGAGAAGAGAGAGCATTTCTCTAGAAGAACCAGAGAAGAGCTGGCCTTAGTCACCCACCCTTTGGTCTTCATCCAGTGGGTGTCCCTCCCAAGCAAATGGTCACTCAAGTCTCTCTTATCACACCAGCTGAAAAGATAAGAAATTGGGTCCAAGAGAAGCAACAATAAAAAGGGATAAAAATCCAGGAGAGTAGCCATTGGCAACGCAGAGCTTTTGACCTCTTTGTTA
Organism: Miniopterus natalensis; assembly: GCF_054644295.1. Taxonomy (NCBI): domain Eukaryota; kingdom Metazoa; phylum Chordata; class Mammalia; order Chiroptera; family Miniopteridae; genus Miniopterus; species Miniopterus natalensis. The sequence continues at coordinate 128,287,218 of NC_142082.1, forward strand.
ATCATATCAATAGTTTCCATCCTTCACACCACAGCCCCATTATGTCCTTGACTTTCACTCAGGTCAAACTCTTCCCTTCCTAGGGTGGAGTAAGGGGATGGGGAGCATTGCGTTTCTCCCTACAAACCAGCAAATAACTATTTCTTTTCAAATTCTATGCCTGTAAACTAAGTTATAGATATATATATACATATATATGTGTGTATATATATGTGTGTGTGTATGTGTGTATGTGTGTGTATATATATATGTATATATATGTTTCTTGGTGCATTTGTTTCCCCATTTTTTCCTTTCCATGTACAGAGTTAATTACTTCTTTAATTAAGCATTCTTTGCTCTTATTAGAGCTGTTGGCATGCTCAAAAACATTTGCTGCTCTTGGTTCCCCACTGGAACAAGACATGCATTTTCAGGAACCCAGGGCGTCTGGCTGAACTCAACTCTAATCACATCGCTGAAGACTAATCTCGGCTAGCTAACAATCTAGACACAGAATAAGCTGCCTTGGAGTCAGTTCCCTGTGAATCCTGAAGAGCTGTGCAGGGAGATATGGATGAGGAGGGATCCTGCTGATTTCAGGGGATGTAGAAATAGGATTGAGACACAAAGAATGACCACAGTGTTCACATGTTGGGCCACCATGATGCTCAGTCTCGTAACAGCTATCCTTGGTGCAGGAAATCACAGGGTGATCATTATCTGACCCTTTCTCCTTTCACAGGTACTGAACTGGGTCCTTTCAGGGCTGGTCTTTATCTTTCTGGAGAGCAGACTCTCCAACAAGGCTGACTTCATAAATGTGCATCCTGACTACACAGGAGCCTGCACTTAGAAGGGCCCGATGCTTGGTTTAATGCTCTATTGTTGCTGTCTTGAAACTCTTAATAACTTTTATTTTTTATTTTACTTTATTTTTAAGCCTCACTCGCTTAGAGAGAGGAGGGGAGAGAGAGAGAGAAAGAAAGAGAGAGAAACATCAATGTGAGAGAGAAACGTAGGTTGCCTTTTGTACATGCCCTGACTGGAGGCTGAACCTGCAACCCAGGTGTGTTCACTGACTGGGAATTGAACTGGCATCCCTTCAGTGCACAGGACGACACTCAACCGAGCTACTCTGGCCAGGCTTAATAACTTTTAAATAAGGGGCTTTGCATTTTCATTTTGCACTGGGCTCTGCAAATTATGTAGTCTGTCCTGGTCTGCAATATGGTTTCTTTGGTTGTAGAGCCCTCTAATTTCAGGGTTACTTCTTTAATAGTTCATAACCCTCTTTTGCATGCATTTATTGATATGTCTGTGTCCAGTTTTCAGGCTTCTGGTTTACCGAGAGCATGGACTTTCTTATTTCTTTTCTCCAGGGCCTAGAAGAGTGCTTGATAAATCATAAGTGGCCAGCTTGTTGAATGATTGAACGCTGTAAAGAGGCCTTGGGGATATTCCCATAGCTGAGGTAACAAGCAGATCATTGGGATAGTGCCACATTTGGTATCAAGTTCACCATAAAAGAGGTCATTAATTCTGGACACTCCCTCCCTCCCTCCCCCTTAACCACTTCTCTCTGTCTGAGCTGTAAGCTGCTTTAATGCTTGATTGCGCACACGGATTCTCTGTTCACCTAATTCCCCAAGCTGATCAGGAACCTTGTACTTAACCAGGCAACACTGTTAATGGACCAACCTGGGCTGCTGTTGTCAGGGTTCAGAGAGACAGTTTGACCTTGACCTTGGCACACCTTCACCCTGGCCAACTGAGCTGCAATGTCTGAACGAAATACACGTGAGAACAAACATCAGGACTTCTAAGAGGATTATATAAAGGGGTGTCATCCTGAGCAACCTCTCTGGGCAGGTCCTGGCCCTGTTGCCCTGGTGCCTGGGTGGAGCCTCTGGCAGATGCAGGAACAGTTGGGGCTTCCCGGGCTCCCAAGTGCACCCACCGTGGTGTGCGCTGTCTTGGATTTGAGGGGCGCAGGCAGAACAAGCACCAACAGTGGGGAAGCCAGCAGCATCTCCCTGGCCCCTCGCGATGTGCAGAGCTGAGGAGGCCAGGAAGCTGGCGGGCCTGGCGGTGATGGAGAATCATGCGAGGAATAACCAAGCGCTGGGAAGTGGAGGTTGTTCTGTCATTGTCCACGCTGGGCAGTGAATAGCTGAAAGAGTGAGGCAAGAGAATGCCAGCCTCTTCTGTATCCCCACTTCCCCGCCCGTCAGCGCCGCCTGCAGCGCCCCATAACTCAGCGGCCTGCACCGCACCGGAGGCTGACTCAGCCTCATCAGGGGCGGTGGGGCCGCCTGACCCAGGAGATTGTGACTGTGGCGGGCTGTGCTGGCTGCTTCATCGTGATCACTGGAAAAAGAGAATCAGGGGTGCAAGGGAATCCTCATCGAGGTCATCCCAACGGCTTATGTCCCAGTGAGCCGAGCTGTGGCTCAGAAGTTTGGGGGCATGGTAAGACTTCCGACGGCCATCAGCCAAGCAGGTCCCATGGTGACAGAAAATGGGAATTTTATCCCAGCCTGGAAGTTTGACCCGGTGCACAAATGGCGTGAAGTAGACACAGCTATCCAAATGATCCCAGGTGTGGCTCTGGCTGGTGTGGCTCAGTTGGTTGGAGTGTTGTCCTGTATGCTGAAAGGTTGCGGGTTTGATTCCCAGTTAGGGCATATACCTAGGTTGCTGGTTCCATCCTGGTCGGGGCACGTAGGAAGGCAACTATTGATGTTCCCTCTCACATTGATGTCCCTCTCCTCCTTTCCTCCCTCCCCTCCCCCCCCCTCCCTTTCTCTCTCTCTAAAATCAATAAGCATATCCTCAGGTGAGGATTTAAAAAAGAAATGATCCCAGCTGTGGTGGGCACGGGCCTACGCATCAGCGTGGCTGAGCAAGCCGACTTCAGGATGCAGGGCGGCTCAGTGGGTGCGTGGGAGAAGCTATTGGCGCTGCAGGAGTGGAGGGCATTCGCCTGGAATCCCCAGCCCACAGCCACGTGGACCTGCTGCTCCAGGAGCCTTTGCCTTAGCGTGTCTGTGCCAGGTGGACAGTTGGCAGGGTGGTTGGGGAGTTAAATCCAGTCTTCCGAAGCATTGTTATTAAAAAGAGAAATATAAGCATATATATTTCTACTATTAAAAATATTAAGTTTTTTTAAAAATAAAGTAGAACTTGATTTTATGTTTTATAGAAAACATTTACCAAAAAAAAGAAAGAAAAAAGAAGGGAACTGTCTTTTAAACTTTCAACCTGAGCCTGCTGGTTAAGCCTCTGAATATTGAGTTTGCTCCATAATGTAAATCAAAACTTCTCTTTAAGCTGGTAAGATGAAGGGCCAGCCAGCAGTGGTTCCCTGATGCCTTCCTGGACACACTGGAGTTTGATTTTCTACCACACACTGGTTTTCAGTTTTTGTTGTGATCACGCACAATCCCTTGTCATATACTATTTTAAAAAATAAATAAATCTTTATTGATTTTAGAGAGAGGAAGGGAGAGGGAGTGAGCGAGAGAAACATCAATGATGAGAGTCATTGATCGGCTGCCTCCTGTACGTCCCTGACTTGGGATCCAGCCCGCAACCCGGGCACGTGCCCTGACCGGGAATCAAATGGGGATCTCCTGGATCCTAGGTCAATGCTCAACCACAGCCATGCTCGGCCTGACGTCACATACTATTTTAAGATGAGATTTACAAGTCTGGTGAGTGTAGCAGTGTGGTGTGTAGGGACTCAGTGTAAACTGTCAGGGAGAAAATATGGTGGTTCTTTTGCTGAGATCAGGGGGTTCATTCAGACCCCTGTTGTTGGAAGCAATTGGCCAGAAACACTTGCTAGTACTGCTGTGAAATGTGACTTTAAATGATTGTCTTTCTGTTATTAATATTTATCTGTTCTTTTATTATTACTTGCATGGTTCAGTATCAGAAGTTATCACCTCTTTATATTGCCTGGGGGTTGAAATAAAACAGTGTGGTGCCCCTCCCCAAAAAAAGACGTGCCATCCTACCTGCTGGGGGCAGCTGGACCGTGAATCTGGTGGGTGTGAGCACCAGGAGCACCATAAGGCTACATCTGTGCTGTGGGTCAAGGGGAGGTATTTTCCATGAAACATTTAAGATGCCCACTTCCACAATTTTTATTGCATTTTAAATAAATTGGAGAACTATTTAAAGGAGACACCTATGTCTAGGGACCACAAATAGGATTCACTTCCAGTGACTGCTTGGAGCACAGTGTTGGATGGTGTTCTAAGACAGAAAAGAGTGAGGTGATCAATTAGTAATGCCTGCCTAGGCACCCAAGCTTGCATTTATCGTGAGTCTGGCACAGTACAGAATACATAGTAAATGCTCCAGGCACATTTGTTGACTGAATAAATAGATCAGTAGGAGTTGTCACTGAAGGGGTGGTTCAGAACATGCCATCCCCAATACGCCCCTATGGCACCTGATTATTTTAAGCTGAAGTCATCTTTCTACCTAAAAGCAGATATTAAATTTCCCAGAAGGAAGACTCCTTCCCTGTAACAGAAAGAGAAAAACATTTATCACCTTTGATGCCTAAAAGGACCCTTACGAACAAACCTATTAAAATAACCCCGATCTTTCATTAGTTTCCCCATATATTCTCTATTCACTATCTCACAATTTACTGCCTCTCATTTCAACCATCTTTGTCCTGTCATAGTCCCCAAATTTATAGTTCTTCGCATAAAATATAAGCTTTTTTCGTCTAATGGCTTTTTTGGATATTTATTTTTCTTATGAAGACTCTGGGTATATGTAAAAACATTAAATAAAATTGGCATGTTTTTCTCCTGTTAACCTGGCTTATGTCAGTTTAATTCTTGGACCCCACTACAAAGCCTAAGAGAGTAGAAGGAAGCTTTTCTTCCCAACACCACCAGTGCCGTATATCTCTTTCTGGAGCTAATTAGGTAATTTTGAATAAGCTCTTCAGCATCAGCTTCAGTTTCCTTAGCTTTAAAAAGACTTAAAGAATCTCCTAGGCCTACTATTATGTAGTTATGTGGATATCTTTGTAAAATGAAGACCCTTTGTGTTAAACAATGCCCCTGGCAATTCCATGTCGGCTGTATGTACCTAAGGCTCCATTTCTTCAAAGCCCTGATGTGCTGTGGTGCCTGTCCTAATTTCTAATGCAGCAAAAGATATAATATATTTGTCATAGAATTGCCAGAATACATTTCTTTTGAATGTGGACTGTGGCAAATCTGGACTGTGGCTAATGATGAGAAATGGAGATTTCAAGCATCCCATCTTGAAGCGAACACTGTGACTTAGGACCCAAACTTACAGCCTTGTTTCTTTAATGTTTTGTAAATCTAAGAGACATATGTCTTCTCCAGAGATTTGTGATTGCGGGGGGGGGGGGGGGGGGAGCAGCTAAAAAGTTAATTGCTTGCTACATTTTTCTCTTTTTCTTCCCCTTAGCTATTCCCCATTTTTGCACCTCCCCCATCTCATATTCAAACAAGATGCTTCCTCCTGACTTTAAGGCTGCCCAGGGAACTCCTTAGGACGGCAACCTACAGAATAAGATAACCAGAGAGGGTAACTGGTTATTTGGGGGAGCCAGGATATAATGGATTTGCCATTATTTTTTAAATTTTGTTTTATTTTAAATGATAAAGAAATCAGGGAGTCACAGGAATCTTTTTGTGGAATTAACCTGGTACTCCTGCATCAGAGAAATTGTCTAGTTTAATTTATGAAAAGCATCAGATGTCAGGAAAGCTTATTGACCATGTAGGTGCTCACGTGCAGAACTGAGAATTGCCCATGTGGGATGATGTTAAGAACCCTGGGAATTCCTCCTATCCCTTTAACCTACCTTGATCTCTAAATAGCTTCATTAAAGATCCATTCTTTGGAGTTAAGGTTTTTGTCTCCTAATAAAAATAATGCACTCATGAGAGAGATAACACATAGAATGCCTATCAGACATTACCTATCAGCCATCATTTTTTTAAAGTTTACTTTTTTGCAAAAGTAATATGTTTTTGTTGTAAAAACCTAAACAGTACAGATCATGTAAAGCTTCCTTTGATCAGGACCACAGTGTGGCACAAATTCACACTGACATCGCACACCATAGATTATGCAGTGCTGACCCAGGGACCCTGCCTGTTACCACCTGCTCCTCCATCCCTACCCTATCTTCCTACAAGAAGGAAACATTGCTATCAGTTTGGTGTAAATCATCCTAAACATTTTTTTCTGTGTATTTGCATACAAACATATGTACTCAGGACATAAAAAACTATTTTGTGCTGTGTTCCTTTTTATATGAATGACATCATAATGAATATATCATTCTGAGACATGCTTTTTCAAATTTGATAATATTACTTGATTTTCTCATATCAATATATATATTTTTATATATGAAAATATTTACCCAAGTGGTTAAAAAAAATCAAAGGAACAACATTAAGCGTACCAACATTCTAATCCTGGGGGTGCCAAAAGTAGAAGAGAGCAAGGAATTGAAAACCTATGTAAAAAAATAATAACGGAAAACTTCCTTAACCTGGTGAAGGAGATAGACATACAAGTCCAGGAAACACACAGAGAGTCACAAACAAGATGAACCCAAAGAGGCCCACACCAAGACACATCATAATTAAAATGCAGAAAGTTAAAGACAAAGAGAGAATCTTAAAAGCAGAAAGAGAAAAGCAGTTAGTTACCTACAAGGAAGCTCCTATAAGACTGTCAGCTGATTTCTCAGCAGAAACTTTGCAGGCCAGAAGGGAGTGGCAAAAAATATTCAAAGCGATGAAAAACAAGGACCTACAACCAAGATTACTTTACTCAATGAAGCTATCATTTAGAATTGAAGGACAAATAAAGCACTTCCCAGACAAGAAAAAGCTAAAGAAGTTCATCACCACCAAAACTGTATTATGTGAAATGTTAAAGGATCTTCTAGAAGAAGAAGGAAGAGGAAGAGAGGGGGAAAAAATGAATAAGCCCTGGCAGGTGTGGCTAAGTGGTTAGAGCATCGGCCTGCACACCGAAGGGTCTCAGGTTTGATTCCTGGTCTAGGGCACGTACCTGGGTTTTGGGTTCACTCCCCGCCCTCTGTCAGGGCACGTGGGGGAGGCAACCAATTGCGTCTCTTTCACATCGATGTTTCTCTCTTTCTTTCTCTCTCTCTCCTCCTCCCTCCCTCCCTCCCTCCCCCTGGCTCTAAAAATCAATGGAAAAAATATCCTCTGATGAGGATGAACAACAACAAAAAATATAAATAATAAAATGGCAATGAATATATATCTGTCAACAATTGAATTTTAAAAACAAAATAAACAAGCAGAACAGAAATAGACTCATAGATAGAACATTTTGATGGTTGCCAGATGGGAGGGGACTTGGGGGGATGGATAAAAAAAGGTGAAGGGATTAAGAAGTACAAATTGGCTGTTACAAAATAGCCATGGGAATGTAAAGTACAGCATAGGGAATATAGTCAATAATATTGTAATAACTATGTATGGTATCAGGTGGGTATGAGATTCATCAGGATGATCACTTACTAAGTTGTATAATGTCTAATCACTTGGGTGAACACCTGAAACTAATATATTGTATGTCAACTGTGATTGAAAAATAAAAACTTTTTTAAAGTAAAAAAAAAAATCAACACAGAAGACATCAAAGCAGCCGTCCTCATTCTCAATACTCCTTCCTCTTTGTTCCACATCTAAGAGGAAACCATTTTTAACAACTTCTGCTTTAAATTTCCTGACACTTACTTTTATATCTGTAAATAATATTTCTTGACTTATGAACTTGACACATTGCCTCTTAACTTTCTGTTCTGATGGGCAAGGTTCTAACTTCCTCTCACTGCCTGCTGTGTACCTGCTCTCCCATCTAACTCATCTGTAGCACCACTTTCAGTTCCTCCACTAGTCACATTTGAACCTTCAAACTGCCAACTCAGCCTCGGCTCCGTGTTCTATCAACATGGACGGTGCCTTTCAAATCCCTGTTTTAAAAGACAGTGATAAGGTCATTTAACATGTCCCATCTTCCACAGTAGACCTCCATTAATTTTTTTCTTGCCAAGACTGATATCATTACATTTTATTGTGTCACATAGTTTTCCATAATTGATATGTAGGTTGGTTTTAGAAGCTAAAGAACAACAAACAGCACTTGCATTACAATGCCTGGCAAATAGTGTTCCCAGTAGAGGTACAAGTGCAGAGCCTTGTACCTCTGCACTTCAGTCTGTGGTCAGAGCTGTGCCACTCAAGGGAGACAATCCAGAGCTTCAAGTAGAAATGAGCCCTCCTTCCCCTCCTCCTACTCCTTCTCCCCCTTCCATCTCACCTTTTATAGTCACACTTTCCTTTTCCACTGTCTATCTTTTATTCGCACCTCCCTTTTTAGGCCCCCTCTTCACTCCCACTCTACCTTTTCCATGCTTCACCCAGATGGTAGCATCTTGTAGATTCAAGCTGGCTGTTCTTGGTTTTGGTTCCTCTGCTCTGTGTCAACACTCCTCACTTCATTCTCTGTTTTCTAGAAATATTTTGAAGACTCTCCTATTCTTTTTAGTATTGTGGGTTTACCCACACTTTATTATTCTTTTGCTGCCATTTTAACAGTGCCTTAAGTGAGAAAGAAGATAATGCTTGTGCTCAATCCATGGCCTTGAACCCAGGTATTAACATCTTACTGTAAACTGGTTGATCCCCTTTTCCAAAAGGGAGAACAACCTGAGGGAGGATTTTTGAATGTGGAAGACAGAAAATAATCATTATGTGCAAATATTTTCTGAATTCTCTTCATTTTTCTGTAACCTTTGACACTATTGACCACTCCCCTTTCTGAGACTCTCTCCTCCACTAACATTTGAGATTCTGTCTTCCTTGCTCTTTTCTCAACTAAAAACTCTTGCACCAGCTCTCTTTTCTCCACTTGTCTCTTTAAAGACTCATCCTTAGTCTTCCCTTCTCCCCCCTAATGTTGTAATACCCATAGGCAAAGGCCTCTCCAAATCTTCATGTCCAACGCCAATGTTTTTTTCTGAACTCCAGGCCTTCATTTCAGGTTGCCAACAGGATGTCTTCACCTGAATGCTCCACAGGCATTCTAGACTCTACATTCTGACAAGTGAATTTGGTCTCTTTATATCATATCTTCTCTCTGTGTGCCTTATCTTAGTTAACAGAGCCATCATCCAATTTGTCTCTGAAGCTGGAAATTTTGACTCTACCTCTCTGTGACAGACACTACCCATAAACGTATTTCCCATTTTTTCAGAGCACTGCTGAACTATGTTTCCCAGGTTCCACTGCTGTTAGGTGTGGCTGATGGAATGTGTGGGGAAGTGATGTCTGTCACTTTCTGGCCTGGCCCCTGCAAACCATCTTTGAGATCCTCCACTCTCCCCTTCTGTTCCTCTTTGCTGGCTAGTGGTTTTCAGAGCTGTTTTCCCCCTGTGCATGCTGGAAAGGGCACTATACTATTCTCCTTGACTCAGGAAGGGAAGTCCAGCTTCTGAAGGGCTTGTTACTGAGAATGCTCTTACCCAGTTCATGGGTAATTATGGGTCAGCTTGGTGAGGCTATGGTGCCTCACTATTTAGCCAAATACCAGTCTATATGTTGCTGTGAAAGTACTTTTTAGGTATGATTATTATTTCTAATCAGTAGACACAAAGTAAAGCAGATTATCTTCCGTAATGTGGCTGGCCTCACTCGATCCGTTGGAAGCCTTAATAGCAACAACTAATGCATTCTGAAGGAGAAAGTCTGCTTCAAGACTGCAATATAGAAACCCTGCCTGAGTTTTCATCCTGTTGTAGTTCTGCTACAGCCCCCACAATTACATCGGCCAATTGCTTAAAATAAATCTCTTAATCTCCGTGTCTCCTTGTCTGTCTGTCTATCCACCTGTCTATCCATCCTATTGGTTCTATTTCTCTGGAGAACACTGACTAGTACACCAAAGAAAGAGCCAATTCCAATTCCTTTCCATACTATCCTTTGAACATTCCTATCACCATATCTGTCTGAGACTGGATTCAAGCTGTGTCTGTACATACACCAGACACTGCCCAATGCTAGAGATAAGCCACAAAGCTTTTTGAAGAATTAAAACATAATGGCCCCTTTCTCACCCCGTATTCTGAGGATAAGATTCCAAAAAACGTGCATCCAGAAGGTTGGAATATCCTCTCAAACACATCCTATTTCTCAACCCCTCTCCCATCTCATACATATGCAAGAACCCAGAACATGGACTGAGGCTGGATAGAGATACTAACATAGCCTGCAAAAAGTTGCTTTAATCTTGACTAGGGTTAAGGTTGCAGTTAGGATATAGTGGCCATTTCTGAGAAGGAATCAAATACTAAGCAAAACAAAGCAAAGCAGAAAGAAAGAAACACTGAAAAGTTAGCTCCTTGCCTGAGGCATTGGTCAGGCCTCAGGAAGAGTGGATGTGGGAATTCACCCCTATTAAAATCTCATCTAGTTCTGGGGTCAAGATACTATGCAGGACCTGGTAGTGAGAGATTCCTTAGGCCTTCTGTTTGCCAAGGGAAATTTCTTTCCGGTCTCCTCTGGCTCATTGGACATTGGGAAATAGGGGTGTGAGACCCAAATATATCTAAACAAAATCAGTTATTATCTAGAGAGCCTTCTTCTGGGGCTCTGAGGTTAGCCTTTGATCTGCTCAACTCCTTTCTGTTAGTTCCTGCTCAGAAAGCTCACTTGTCCCTATGACTTCAGTGATCACCTCTCTGCTGCCAGCCTCCAGCTCTACCTCTCACTCCAGCCCCAGTCCCCTCAATCCTGCTGCCTAAAGGGCATCCACCCTTGGTTTATTCCAAACTGGCTCCTCTCTGGAGTCCCAGTTTGCCTCTCTCACAATGGATGCAAAATGTCTAGTCCTCAAAGATTTACACACACCACCTCCTCTTCTTGCCTTCAAACCACTGTTGCCTACCCCAGCCTTCACTTTTCACTGACCCCTCTTTAGCTTCATTCTTCCAAATACTCCACCTGCTCTTGCTTCTTCCTACATTTTAACTGCAACCCACATTTTAGCTACATAGCTCATGAATTGAATTATGGTGATTGCCCTCCTGGCCTGACCACCACAGCCTCCATATGAGACATTTTCATCTTTCTCCCTGAACCATCTCTCTAAGTGGGACTATTTTTTACCCAGCCTCCCATGAAGGTAAGAGGGTCAGATATATTTGGGTCTCACACCCCCATTTCCCAATGTCCAAGATAAAGTTCATCAGCTCCCTCCAAAACTCTTCACCCTCCCATTTCTCTGCTTCTAACTGCCAGGGTTTGAACTTTAAAGACATTTAAAAATTAACCTTTTCCTTTATGCTCTAAGTTCATTTAGCATCAAACCCCAACACTTCTGTGATTCAACTTCATCTCTAACCAGGCCCTCATCACCATCCACACAGTGCTTTCTAATCAGCCTCCCAAGCCCAGTTTTTCCCCTTCCACCCATCCTGCATACCACTGCCATATTAATCTTCCTTAAATACCTCTTCCATCCTGCTACCCACCTACTGTAAAGACTTGCAGGCTCATTGTTTCCTAGAGCATCATGTCAAGTCGAAGCACTGTTGCAGAGGAGGATAATGCTGGGCTGTGATATAGTTAGAGCTCCACCATATATTAATATTAGTTCCCTTACCTGTACTATAATGATAATGTGAAAGCACTAATTTTAAAGTTTTTTTAAAATTTACAATAAGACACTATATAAACACGAGGCATAACTGGGGTATTAACATACTCTTTTGTCTGGGTTTTAAGATTCCCCATAAACTAGTCCCCAGACAATTGGGAGATTTCCCCTAAATCCTGGCCTTGAAATTATCAAAGCAGAGGCTCCCAGGACATAGCTGGAGTGCACTGAATTACTCCCAGATATTGTTTCCCAAATTGTGACATTCCCTGTTGGTCTTATTCTGGGTTAGTAAAGTGGTTATAATCTGGGAAGACGTGTCTTTGGGATCAGAGATAGGACTTTTGTGATGCTTACATACAGAGGTAGTAATTAAAGCCATTGCACAGAATGAGTTTACCCAGAAAGAGGAAATGAGAAGACTGAGGACAGAGCCTAAGGCAACACCAGCACAGGGCTGGATCAGTTGTTAGACTTTCTAGAGCCTAGGTCAGTGCCTGCAGTGTAGTAGGTACTTGATAAACATTTTTAAAGTTGTATACCATTAAATAGCAAGTGTAACTCATTCATTCATTGATTCCTTTACTCAGCAGATGTTTGTTAAATACCTAGAAAGGATTAGTTTATGTGCTGGGTATTGAGTGCATTGATGATCAAAATAAACAGTGTCCTGGGAACTTACAGTTGGGGGGTGGCAGGTTGGAGACAGACCTTAATCAAATAACCCCAACAATATAATCACCAACATGATAACATATAAACTAGTCTAGAGTGTCAGGGAATGGTTTCTTAAAAAGTGACATTTAAGTTAAGATATCTTAAAGACTGGCTGAATCAGGGACTATGGCATAAATTCTTATTAGCAATGACTGATGGCCTCTGTTTGCTGCCCTAGAGAAGGGACTCTGACATGGGATTTCTAGGGGAGAGGAAGCAGAGCAGTGTCAGACGTAGGATGCTGGGCAGCATTTCCGCAAGTGAGACTAGTAGGGTTTTTTTTTTAATGACCCTGTGCAGGTTGCTTCCCACTGTGTATGGAAAGTTGACTTACTTAAGGGGCACTATTAGAAACCCAAGCTTGAAGATTACTTGGAAAAATATCAGAGGCACATGAGAAAAGTTTAAGCCTCATTTACACAAAGCTGTCCTCCTAAGTCACAAGTGTGGGCATGTCTTTGGGACAATCCCAGTGGAGACCCCTGTGCGTAGAACCTGCCCAACCCAGCAGCTGGCTCTGTCCTGTCTGGGGAGAAGAGCACACATGTCTGGCAGCAGACAAGAGACTGCAGCCTGTAGCTAATGCCTCCCCTGTATATAACAACTTTTTCAACTGCTGGATTTTTACACCCTAGGATGGTATTAATTCCCTTTGCCACTTGAAAGGACACAAAGCAAAGTAGGTTAAGGATTATAGAGAGTGCATGAGAAAAGCTTTTTCTTGTTTCACTTTTGTAATTTTGAAAGAAAATGCTGCTTAGGAAGATGGGATGGAATTTCC